>NC_143013.1:232571781-232871781 GCF_055824585.1 Amblyomma mixtum
CTGTATAGTCCAAACGCAGAAATGCCGCTCTATTAGTGATTAAAATACGTCCGCTGACGTTCTTCGTCATAAATTTGTTTTTTCTATTGTAATAGCCTGACAGTTCGTGCGAGGGTTGTTTCTTTTTTCATGTTTCTGTTTTTCATTGTAAGAGCATAAAAATTTGTAGAAGGCTTATTAGTTCCCTCTCATGTAAACACGGAAATGGATGGTTGAAATGGAACGCCGGCGTCTGTGGTCTCCCCGGTGGCCTCACCTGACGCCTTCCTGGAGGAAATTCTGAATATTGCGGAGAGCAACTACTGATTGAAAAGATGTGCTAAGCAAGCATCCAGTCCACGGATTTTGTTTTGGGATGTAAAAGAACTTTTGGGCACTCTTTGTCCTGTGTGCGGTCAAGGCGGCATTATTTGTTTTTATATTATTTCGTTCAACCGAATGTGCGTCATTGTCGTCTATCCTTGTGTCTGTGGGGTTGAACTTATGTGTATGTGATGTTGGGCACTTTTACCAAAGTAATAAATGTGTTTTGCAGTTCTCTCGATTTTTGTCTCGTGTCCGTTTGACAGACGCAGTGTCACCGTCAAATAGATTTTGTTCAGTCGCGACTGGACCCGACTTCAAATGGTTCCTTAAGGTCAGGCTTGGTCACGGATGCCCTAAAGCGCAGAAATTGCATCGCTTAGAAACTGGGCACCCTTTACGACAGACGGTCCTTTAATAGAGGAGACAACTGAACATTTATGGACCAACTTTTTGTACTCTCAGCGGGGGCATTATTTCAAACGGTCCAGTTTTTCAGTCATCGCCAAATTCGGTACCAATCAGGCCTTGAGCTGAAAAGTACAAAGGTCGGGAACCACTTGCCTAAGCCACGGTTTTTTTTTACCTATTTATTGCAGTGATGGAAGTGCTGCGCCAATTGCGCCAAACTGCGCCAAAAGAAAAATGCTGCTACATGTTGCGCCAAACAGGCATTTTTATTAGTAATTGCGCCGCATCTGCGCCGAAACGGCGCTGCGAAAACGAAGGCAAAAAAACGTCAAGCGTCAAGCCACACAGAAACCGAAAACATGTCTAATATCATCATTATTGAAAATCCAGGGAAGCCTGTTGTAGCCTTGGCCGTAGCCGGGTCAAGCCGCGCCCGCCTCCATGTTTACACGGCGCACGTTGGCAAGCTGTTCGTCGTGTTTCCAGTGTTAGAACACTGTAGTCGTGTTCTTTGTGGGCTGCCTTCAGGTTCGCTACCGGGTACATGGCGCTTTCAACGATCAGAGGTAAGTTTCGAATATTTTTCAGGGTGATTTATGTACCCTTTTGTAAGATCGACACCGCGTTTAAACGTTCTTGAGTTCCTGGCGCAAGTCAGATGGCGATATGACTGAAATTGCGTCACCTTTTCCCGGGCGCGCGTCTCGCCAGTTCTTTCAGTCACGGTAGCGGTGTTTATCGTTATGCGGCTGGAGTCGGCACTGTGCACGCGGAAACGTCCTCAGTCACGACGTTGTTGCGCGACGTCGAAGGCTCGGTACTTCGCTGTTGTTGTCCATCGCGTACTGTGGCAACGCGGTGTTGGCAGCATGAACAGCATAACGAGCACGCTTTGCACCCTGACTCATTTTCCGTTTCTGACCGAAATAACGCAGAGACCTAGACTTTGTCGCACCAGTGGGCACGGAGAACTATTCGACGACATTAGGGTTAGCACGCTTCAGGTGGCAGGCGCGGGCCTTTATTTTAGCCGATCGAAAACAACCGCATTGGTCACTTGGTTTAAATCGCAATAGAATCGCACGTTGCGTATAATTTTTGTACAATTTTTCGTGTTGCGTGTTGCTCGCGGTTGCTTAAAAGAAAGTAAAAATAAAAGCGCGGGCTTTCAAACGAGGCCAAATAGGCGCTGACGGAGCGCGTAGTTCGCTAGTAGCAGGCGGCCGAAACAGTGTGACTTCAGATTCAGACATCAGTTTAAAGGTCTTTGGCGCGTATTGGATTGACATGAAGTAAGCTTATATGTGTATATCTATTTGTATTTTACAATCCGAGCCAGCAGTTGTCAATTGTCAGTAGTCTGAAAAAAAATTTTTTTTTTTCATTATTTCAGGGCGGAAAAGCAAGTTTAAGGCCCAGGTGCTAAATGAAGAGGATGCCAATGGTGACTGTATTGCTGTGTGGTGCAGAGCAGGACCAAAAGAGGAGGAGGCCACTTGCATTATCTGCAACAAAGTTATAAACTGCTCACAACATGGCGTAAATGCTGTGAAACGGCATGCTTCTAATAAGCAACACGTTGAAGCTTGCAAGCAACACAGAAATGAGCTG
Source organism: Amblyomma mixtum (assembly GCF_055824585.1). Taxonomy (NCBI): domain Eukaryota; kingdom Metazoa; phylum Arthropoda; class Arachnida; order Ixodida; family Ixodidae; genus Amblyomma; species Amblyomma mixtum. Next base: position 232,574,107 of record NC_143013.1, read on the forward strand.
GGAGTTTTGAAGAAGCCTGCTGCTGCTCAAGCTCTGTTGACATCATGCCTTCTCGCAAGACCGGATGTATCTGAAGCAGATCGTGTCACATTGGCAGAGACTTACTTTGTTCTTGGTGTGGCTGTTTCTGGGATACCATATTCATGGGGGGACACCGCAACCTCGCTCTTCCCTCTGATGTTTCCAGATTCAAAGGTTGCAAAAGAATTTCAGTGTGGCAGAAAAAAAGTCTCGTATATAGTGTCGGATGGCCTTGGGCCATATTTTAAGAGAGCAGTTGTTGATGAACTTAACAAGGCGGGTGTGTACTACACCATCCAAATCGACGAAACTCCTCTTCCGGAACAACGGTGCCAACAGCTGGACATTGTAGTTAGGTACTTTTCTGAAGTTTGCAAGCAGGTTGTGGTGGAGCACTTGTGTTCATTTCACTTAGGGAGTGCAACCTCAGATGTTTTACTTGCACACGTGAAGGAAGGCATCCAAGACCTTCCTCAAAGAAATATGTTGAGCTTCTACAGTGATGGCCCAAATGTTATGAAGAGTTTGAAAAGAAAGCTTAAGGAAGATGTAAATCCTGCACTGCTAGACACAGGAGAGTGTAGTTTGCACAAAGTTCACAACAGTTTTGCAAAAGGAATTGAAGCGTTTGGCAGTGAAGTGGAATCAACTTTGTTAGATGTGTACTACTACCTGAAAAACTCTGCTGTTCAAAGTGCTGTGCTCAAAACACACCAAAAGTGTCTTGGCCTGCCAGAAAGTGTCTTCCTTCGGCATGTAAATTCACGTTGGCTCACCCTAGGTCCTGCCCTTGAGCGCTTTATTGAGCAGTATCCGGCACTTAAGTCCATGCTATTAGACGTGAAGCAAACGGCTCACTCTTCTGGCACAATGTACAAGCGCCTCCGACAAAGTCTCAGCAGGAAAGACCTCTTCCCAAAGGCAGTTTTTCTGAGGAATGTCGCAGATCTTTTTGTTGGATTCTTGAAACTTTTCCAGCGCTCTGAACCTCTACTCCACATTCTGTACGAAGAAATGGTACAGCTGACCAAGAAAGTTCTCAGCCGTTTCGTGCGAAGTGATGTGTACCGTGAACTGACAGGGGAACAGCTGAAATCTCTTGACGTTGAATGTCCAGGAAACTGGAAGGAAGTTGTTGAGATAGGTGTGGACACAGAGGGCTCCATCACGAACTGATCAGCAGAAGAAAAAAAATTGTTTAGGCTGGGGGCACGTACTTTCTTTATGAAGTCTGCGGGTTACCTACTTTCAAGGTTGCCCTTTGACAATGGTGTGTTAAAAGATCTTAGGTGTCTTGACCTAAGCAGTGCACAAGAAGAAAGCTCAGCTGTGGCATTTCGAAACTTGGCCCAGCAAGTTCCAGAGGTGATTGCTCCCAAGGAAGTCTCAGCCCTGATGGATGAATTTTCACTGATTTCATCTGAAGCGCTGTGCGTTGATTCATGTGAACGACTTGACAGCACATGGCAACATGTCTTCAGCCTACAGAACAAAAATGGTGGCATTAAATATCCTCTGGTAGGAAAGCTTGTAAAAGCCCTGCTTTCTCTTTCACATGGCAACGCTGATGTGGAGAGGGGTTTTAGTGAAAATCGCCGGATCCTACAGGAGCGCAGCAAACTGTCTATTGAAAGCATGAATGGATTGCGAGCCATACAGTCATTTGCGAAAAGGTATGACAAGAACGTCTCTACCATTCCAGTCAAACGTGACATGCTCACTGCTGTGAAACAGTCATATAAACGCTACCAAGAAAGACTGACTGCTGAGTGTGAGCCAGCTGCCAAAAGAAGCAAACTTGACCATGGCCAAAATTCAACAAAAGGATGTCAAAAGCAGGACCTGCAAATGGAGATTCAGTCAGCAAAAAAGATGCTTTGCAATGCAGAAGCATTGATTGCAAAAGGAATGAAGGCAAAAACTTTTGATGACATTGAAAGTGGCCAGGAACTACTTAAGAAAGGACAGGAAAGGCTTGCGGGTGCTCTCTGCAAGCTTGAAGCTTCAAAAGAAAAAGTGCGGGCTCGTAGAGTGTAACGTGCAGACTATTGTGAAATGTGTTGAGTGACTGACTACTTCAGGCTCGGATTGATTCTGAACTTCTACTTCTTTTGTGGCAAGTGTCATTAGTGACTGTGGTTTCTTCTAGTTCACATCATGTTGCTCCCCTTTTTTGGCTTTGATCTATTTCTGCCACAAGAACTGGTGCTTTAAATATTTAACTTGTTTTATCACACCATCTGTAACTATTCACATTCTTAATTGTCGATTTCTTGTCATTCGTGTTGACTGTTGTGTGAAATGTACAGTGTGTTTCATAATAAATAGCTGTAATTGTCAGTCGCTTCAGTGATGCTTTCAACACGGGAGGTACACTGGCGTAATTTATTCGCCATCTGCTCCAAAAACAACAATGGTTGCTCCAAACTGGTATTTTTTCTGCTCCGAAAACACCAATGGCTGCTCCAAACTGGTATTTTTTCTGCTCCGAAAACACCAATGGCTGCTCCAAACTGGCATTTTTACTGCTCCGAAATCTGCTCCAAAAATTAAAATGCTGCTTCCATCACTGTTATTGTGGCAGCTAACCGAGGCAACATGCTTGCTGAGGTAAACAGAAAATGGGCCCAGTGGCTGTGGGCGTACACGTCGAATGTGACCAACTGCTGACTTTTACATACCTTGAAATATTGTTTTCCGTCAGCGCCACAGAGCGATGTTGCCTTTGGAATTTTGCTCGCAGTCATTGCTTTCTTTCTGCAGCTCCTTTATTAAAAAAAAAAAATGAAACAGGCCGTGTTTTCTTATTCAGTCTCGTTTCGCGAAACAAAACTTTGTAGGCATGTGTGCTCGTTCTACGCTTATCTTGGTGTGCTGGTTACCGCCTCTTTTCGAAACCGCTTATCTTATTTTTGGCTGGTTGAGAAAACTACCAAGGGCACTTTATCTCTCGCGGGCATCTAATCCGTAATACAAGATGTGTTTGTGTCAAAGTCTTTCAATATAGCAGTTGTGAGACGCAGAAATGATACGAGGCGAGCATAATATTGTAGCCAGCCTCTTTTCTTTTTTCGTTTCCGGCTGTTACTGAAGGGGTGAAAGAACTTCGGTTTCAAACTCCGTTGAATTTCAGATTCCTGCCGAAACGTACCGCGCCTTTTTTGTACTTGAAAAGGCAAGTGAGTTGACTCAATGGTTTACGACAAAAAAAGAAAAACAATGCGTGCTTTTAGTTCGCGAAACAGACGCCATATTTTGCAGTCGTTTACAGCAAATACACACAAATTTGGTATAGAATTTTCTCCTAAATCATTACATCCCCTCAACCTTTTCCCCTCGTACAGGATTGCATATCAATTTCTTCTTCCGGTTAACCTCCTTGCCTTTCCTTCTCCTCCAGCCTCGTTTAATAGTTGCAAAGAGTTCCCCAATACAGCGGTAGAGATAATATATTGTGACGAAGAAGACGAAGCTGACAATGGATCGGAACGGAGCGCTCGCGCTAGGCCAGCGGCCATTAAATAATCTCATTGCCATCAGTCATCACGTCTGATTCTTCTGCTGGTCAGCAAGCAACATTTGTTGGAAGTGCTGGGGTATCATCGCCACCCTGGTCACGGAGCTTCGGCGTCCTGCGCCTGCCGCGGTGATCGGCCTTGTGTACCTGGTCCGCACCGCCCGCCAGACCTGAACCGACCTCGCCGCTCATCCTAGCCCCGTCCTCCGCCCCGACCACAAGACACGATGAACTCACGACGCTGCCGCGCCGGGGACCAGTGACCCGACCGACCTGAGTCGTCACTGACAAGTAAATACACTGTTCCCCTGTCCATGCCGATGACCTGTGCGTCCAAGGGCCTCGGTCGTCGGCTCCTGGCAACCTGCGGCCCGGATGCTTCGTAGACTGGGATTTCATTTGCTCATATCTCTCATCGTGGCGGCCAGCACTTCACCACCTCGCCACTTCTGTTCTGCCCTTGAAGCCCATCACCATATCGCGGTCCCTTCGTCGATGTCTTCTGCTATTTACGAACTGGACGATCGCTGGCAGGCCCCTCGTAACGTGACGAAGAAGACGAAGCTGGCAGTTGCGCGGGACGGAGCGCTGGCACTAGGCCAGTGGTCATTAAAAAATATTGCCATCAGTCACCTCGTCTCATTCTTCTGCTGGCCGCCAAGTAACAATATGAACTCAAAAAGAAATAGTGGCGCACAAAAGACGATGGGACGAACGAGAGGCACGGACAAGTTTCACTTGAAGGGTTAAAGTGATTCAGTTCCCTTGAGTTTCAAAATAATGCTTGTCCGTGTCTTCTCATCCGTCCCGTCTTGCGCGGCATCCTGAGGGCATGCCTCGTGACAACAATGTGCAGGCGCGGACATAAGTAAACGGAGCACGCTATTTCGTTGAAATTGCAATCACGCCTTCGCCATTGGAAATGAAGATACACTGTATGTCTACAAGAAAGCCCACCAACCTCCGCTACCAGCATGCGCGTACCACTTGTGGAAATTTCAATTAGGTGACGCATGAAACATATTCGAAGACAGTTGCGTGCTCCGTTTTCTTTTGTCCGCGCCTGTACGTTTAAACGCGTTTGGCATCTGCAGAAAGAACCGCTTTAGCAGCATATCAACAAGAATGAATTTTATGGATTAGCTGCTTCTTTTCAGTGCTAACGCCTTTCAATACTTTAGTAGTCTGCGACGCTTTAAAAGCGTACTGCTTGTTGTTAACAAGTAATGTCGCTACCCCAAACTAAAAAATCACTATTTCTAATTGCAAAGCTACGGCACAAGTGGAAGGATAAAATGCAGACATGAAGAAAGGGCGTGAGCTCAGCGGCTCCAGTGTGTTTTTCTTTTTACGGGAACCTGCACCGACAGTTGATTTGAATTCTGCACGCTTGTCAAGTGGGTGAATCTACATGCGCTCCCCTCGCGGCAAAAGAAAATGCTTTTGTTTATTTTATCTTAACTTATTTATTTGTGTGCTAATTTTGTAAGGCCAGAAATGAAATACTGGACACTGAACACAAATTGTTCGAAAATGTGTTTTCCCTTTCCCTTCACATCGGCATATTTTTAACCGCCTTATGACCATGTGATCTGCTCTCATGTGCGCACTGACGCTTTATGAACAGCGGATACTTGGCCAGTGTAGCAGCCGGCTGCGTATGTTCCTTCATTTTTATAACTTTGTCAACATCGCAAAAAAAAGGCGTCGTTTTCAAATTTCTGTTGACGGTAATATACACGCAAAGTGCACGACGGACAGCCAGCAATATCATCATCCTGCTTGGCTTGCGCTAACACTGCTCTTGTTGGCAAATAAAAGAGAATCTATTCGAGCGAGGAGACATACACACAAGAAGAGGTTGTCTTCAGAGAGCTGCGAGTTCCCGCGCGCCGCTTTGGACGGTGATTTCTTTTTCGTTCCCGATTCCATAGCAATTTTCTGCCATACTCTCTACCGTAGCTCCACTCCGCGAAGTTTTGAAAAATTTTTGGCTTCAGTTCAGTGGTGCCAACCAATTAAGTAGCAACTTTCGCCGGCGGTGCGCCCACTTCATGCATTGCAGAATATGTATTTCGTACCTGGCCTTCGAAGAGAAAGAAACGCGAAAGCTGATTAGCCTCCTGTGCCAGCGAATGCGGCGCCGGCACCCCGGCCAACAACTCGTTACTATGGGGAGCGTTTCTAGCCAGAGCAGGTTTAGTCCCAACTCGAATTTTTGACACGCGGCGAAGGAGCAAGCAGTACATTATCGAATCTGAAGATCTGCGAAACCACCAGAAAACGGCAATGTGATAAATGCCAAGCCCACTATAGTAGGATGCTGATCAAAAAGGCCGCCGCTTTTTCATTTCAAAGGGTACCCCTTCCAGCCATTGGTGTCGGGCGATTCCTGTGGCCCTGATTATGTTAGAATGCAGGGATAGGCGCCACAATTGCGGGAGAGGTCTATCTTTGACCCCCCCCCCCCCCAATCCCCCAATAACCCCCAATCAACTACCACTCCCTGCTTAGTCACACAAGCAGGGTCGGGAGAATCGGACAAGGCAACTGACCGGAAGGTGTTCGTTCTAGAAACGCGGCTGCGTGCTGACATAGCAGCAAGTTATAGTTCACTGGACCCTCGACTGTGACTAACCAAACGGGCCCGCAAAAGGGTTGGGAGAATGGGTGGTGCAGCACGGGGGGTAGGGAGGGGAGGAGGGTCGAGGGCAGGAGGCGCAAGGCGCGTTCACACTAGCCCAAAAATCCGGCGAGGGAAGCGAACGCGGTCGCCGCAAACACTGTGACCTGTTCCCATCTGTTGACGCACGACCGAGGCCGAACCGCCGTGCCGCTGCTGTTTCTCGCTTTTCCACACCACGTCGCTGTTGGCGGCATACACAGATATAAGAGAAAAGAACATAAATTTGCCCCGTCTACGTACAATAGGCGCCAGCATGCTTACGTATGTTAAACGCAGGCGCATCCCCACTTTTAGTTCAGCGTATGCTAGCGTAGACGCAAAAAATAAACTCAGCCAATAGAGGCGCCATCTGGTTGTCAGGACGGAAACCATTACTGTCAACAAACCGACCCTTTTATTAAGTTTAGATGCGGCAAAATCGCCTCTCTGAATAAAAGAAAGAAAGCATACAATATCATTCATTCGTTTTGTTATAGGCGAGGTTAGACGAAGCTAAAGACCAGTGCTCCATTTACGGCCAGTGAAAGCGCTGAAAAAGGCAGTAACAACAAGAATTCAGTCTGAAGCGAGGAACTCGCAATCGAAGGGCGCCGCACGGCGGAAATCGGACTGCACCGATCGGCCTCGCCGCGCCGCTTTCCGCTTCACTCGCCGGATTTTTGGGTGAGTGTGAACGCGCCTTTTACCTTGCGACATTCAGGGTCTACAGGGGGCTTCAATGAAAATTCAGTATGGCGGCCCGAGAGTGAACCACAAGCATGCTAGGCTTGTCTTGTGTTCTGCTGCCTGATCCTGCAATAAATTGCAATACTTTGCCACTATAAGCGGAAGAAGTCGTCCTGATCAAAACTACCTGTCCATTACCTCTGTTTTTGACCTGCAGAAACATTTAACTCATCGAATATTTTTCTATTCTATTTTGCACATTATTTGCTTCACTCTCGCTGTTTTATTGTTATTTTTTGCGCTGAAACAATTCGGTTTATATTTACGGATTTAAGTTCTTTTCCTTGAGAAAATTTTTGAAATTTTACAGCACTGGTCTTTTAGGATTGTTCTATTCAATTTTTTTTATTTTGATACTACGAGAGGAAAAAATTTATTGGATTCATGAGACTCAACTCACATAAGGAGTTTCTCTTTTTTTCTTTGACTATAAGTTTATGTACATGTATTTGCGTTTACCGCAAATATCATGGTCTGTTCTGCTAGCATTCATGGGTTACTTAGCTTTATGTGTTCGGAAACGCCTTCATTTCTTGCATCGGGTATTTTAAATGACATGTTGCGAACAGCATGTAGTGCACGTGTTAGGGACACTAATCCTGACGGCCTGTAGGGTCCGAAGAAATGAGAAAATAAATGGAATACAAAAGTACCCTCAAAAACTGACATTCGTTATGCCGCAGTATGATACAACTGAGACCAAATGGGGCCTAAAGACTGGGAAGCTTTCTTTAGAAGCCATGTTACGTAGCAGCACTACATCGATCCGAGGTGCCGCTTGCAACCATGCAGGCCACCTGCGTGCAGACATCACAGGTGCGATCGAAACCACACGACACAAGTACGGCTTGTTTTGTTGAGGAACTTAGACTGCTGATAGCGAATAGCAGCAAGTGGGCAACATACCGACATGTTTCAGACCAAAGTTAACATGGAAATTGTCTGATCGCCTTCAGGAACTTTCCAAAACGACGAAGAAAAAAAAGGCTCTGACCACAATTAACAGTGCTCCCTTCGTCATTATTGACGCATAGAACTGTTAGGAGGAACGGCGTATTCAGGGCATCAGTCGCAAGAACGTGGTGATAACATATTTTCCACGTGGTTAGAAGTAGACGAAGCACCGCCAGCACGTGTCTATAGGGTGTGCGGGGTAGGTTAAGCGGGAGCGAGTTCCAGGAGCAGGACTTGAGAGCCGGAGCGCAGCCCAGCCTTCACCTTGGTCGGACAAGTTCCTAGGAAAGCTTAATTCGGACAATGGTAAAAAAAATGTGATAACGTTTTGGCCACGTCGAGAAGGGAAGCGGAAATTTTACAGAAGGAGGTTGTGGCATACTTTTTGTGCATCAGTATTGTCGAACACAACAGCAGAAACGAGATGCGAACATCCCTCAAAATATGTGGGTGCCGCAGGAATCTGAAGTATAGGGGAACTTGAAAGTGATGTTTCTTTGATCCCGAGGTCAGGAATACTTGAAAAGAGAAAAGAAAATAGATTAAGAAGACAATAACCTGCTTAATCTGCCATTTATGGATCCGAGAAAAATGACATTAGAAGGTTTATTCCCGAGCTGCACTTTGTTTAGGGAGAGGCAAAAAGGGGGCTAGCTTCTGGGGAAGTAACAGAAGACAGAAAACCGGTAAGCAATGGCCGGAAATAAGTCTGGAAGCTACTCTACTGGGAGCGGCTTAATCTGTACACCGATGAGTCAATTCTGGCGATAGCGTCTTTGTGCCAGCGGTGGAGGGGAAGGGAAAGCTGACGGAAGCAGGTTGTGGAGCTAGTGACCGGACTACCTGGAGAGGAGGTTTTCGCGAGTGAGAGGGGGTTGCCAACCTCGGCGCGCTAACCAGACACCAGACGGCGTTAAGCTGTCACATCAATCGGACGTGCTCGCGAGGTCGTATTCCTGCTGCCTAGCCGTCGTCATGAAGACAATGGTACGGAAGACCGCCCCGGACGCTAACCAGCCTCGCCCCGTTGATGTCACCACGACACGGAGACGCCGGCGTGTTCGGTTCAGGCTCCCGAGTGGCGATATCGTCTGCCCGCGGAGAGTGGAAGTGGCCGTGCGTGAACCCCAACTCCGGCTATGTGGAGGGGCCGTCGGAGTAGAAGAAGGCGACAACTCTGTGTTAGAACCGGGAGATCGACAGAAGGTGGTCATCAAAGGCGGTAAGTTTTTCTGTTTATTTTCATGCAGTGCTTGTCCTCGCCCAGTAGTGTTAGCAAGCATAGAGTGAAAGCTCAGAGTACTGACCGGAAGTTTTCCGCCCTTTTTTCTTGCAGGCTTCCCCCTCCGGCGCTTCAAAAGAATACGCTCCATCAAAGTAGCAAGCCTTCACTCCGGACCCATAACACAAGCGCCATTGGTATCCACCGATCCCCGTTCGTGTGGAACACTCCAGTCGCCCTCTCACCCCAGCGCCCCTAGCCCGGACAGCGGCGCCGAACCGTGCCCCACGACTTCACCTGATGGCTTCATGGACGAACTGCTGAAGGCTATGGAACACGAATGCTGACAGTTCAGGAGTCCCCACTGAGTTGACCTGACGCCTCCCTAGGCGAAACTTTCTACGTTGCGGAAAGCGACTTGTGAGTGAAAGGAAGTGCTAAGCCGGCACCCGTTTCACTGAGCAAGTTTTGAGACCGTCAAGGAGTTTTGGAATCTCTTTCAATGTCAATCTTCTAGTCGTGCTTATTTTTGTGTTTTGGATGTCAGTTTTTGTGTGCCCAGTCGAGCATTCCCTGCCTTGTATCTCATGTAGGCAATGCCCTTGTCGTGTTCATTTCGCGTTTTGGATGTCAGTTTTGTGTGCCCACTCGAGCATTCCCTGCCTTGTATCTCATGTAGGCAATGTTCTTCTCGTGTTCATTTCTCGTTTTGGATGTCAGTTTTTGTGTGCCCAGTCGGGCATTCCCTGCCTTGTATCTCACATACGTCTGACAGAAGCAGTGTTCGCGTCCCGCAGATTCGGTCCTGTCCTCCTGGCTGGACCCGACCTGCCTGTTTGCGATGAATTTCTTACCGTGTTTCCGATGGATTTCCTGAAGTGCTGAAATTGCACCGCTGGAAGATAGGGGATCATTTAGAGATTCCCACGTGTACCGGGACCGACAACTGAGCTTTCATAGATTTGACTTTTTGTGCTCTCAGTGGCGGCTCTACTCCGAACGTACTAATGTTTCAGTTATTGAACCGATGAGCCTAAAGCGACCGAAATGAACCGAAAGCGACAAAGGCCGCAGATCAATTGCAGCCGCAATCGCAAAATGACTTAGGCATAGGGATTATTTTATTTCTGTCAGCAGTTTTTTTCGTAGGTGGGGTGCACTAGCTTAACTACACGTGGAGCGGTGTTTTATGTGTGAACCGACACTCTCAGAACACATATCATTGGTGTTAAGGTGTTTTGGAGTGGTTTTAATCCTGCTGTTGGGCCTGTATAGTCCAAACGCAGAAATGCCGCTCTATTAGTGATTAAAATACGTCCGCTGACGTTCTTCGTCATAAATTTGTTTTTTCTATTGTAATAGCCTGACAGTTCGTGCGAGGGTTGTTTCTTTTTTCATGTTTCTGTTTTTCATTGTAAGAGCATAAAAATTTGTAGAAGGCTTATTAGTTCCCTCTCACGTAAACACGGAAATGGATGGTTGAAATGGAACGCCGGCGTCTGTGGTCTCCCCGCTGGCCTCACCTGACGCCTTCCTGGAGGAAATTCTGAATATTGCGGAGAGCAACTACTGATTGAAAAGATGTGCTAAGCAAGCATCCAGTCCACGGATTTTGTTTTGGGATGTAAAAGAACTTTTGGGCACTCTTTGTCCTGTGTGCGGTCAAGGCGGCATTATTTGTTTTTATATTATTTCGTTCAACCGAATGTGCGTCATTGTCGTCTATCCTTGTGTCTGTGGGGTTGAACTTATGTGTATGTGATGTTGGGCACTTTTAACAAAGTAATAAATGTGTTTTGCAGTTCTCTCGATTTTTGTCTCGTGTCCGTTTGACAGACGCAGTGTCACCGTCAAATAGATTTTGTTCAGTCGCGACTGGACCCGACTTCAAACGGTTCCTTAAGGTCAGGCTTGGTCACGGATGCCCTAAAGCGCAGAAATTGCATCGCTTAGAAACTGGGCACCCTTTACGACAGACGGTCCTTTAATAGAGGCGGCAACTGAACATTTATGGACAAACTTCTTGTACTCTCAGCGGGGGCTTTATTTCAAACGGTCCAGTTTTTCAGTCATTGCCAAATTCGGTACCAATCAGGCCTTGAGCGTAAAAGTACAAAGGTCGGGAACCACTTGCCTAAGCCACGGTTTTTTCTTACCTATTTATTGTGGCAGCTAACCGAGGCAACATGCTTGCTGAGGTAAACAGAAAATGGGCCCAGTGGCTGTGGGCGTACACGTCGAATGTGACCGACTGCTGACTTTTACATGCCCTGAAATATTGTTTTCCGTCAGCGCCACAGACCGATGTTGCCTTTGGAATTTTTCTCGCAGTCATTGCTTTCTTTCTGCAGCTTCTTAATTAAAAAATATGAAACAGGCCGTGTTTTCTTATTCAGTCTCGTTTCGCGAAACAAAACTTTGTAGGCATGTGTGCTCGTTCTACGCTTATCTTGGTGTGCTGGTTACAGCCTCTTTTCGAAACCGTTTATCTTATTTTTGGCTGGTTGAGAAAATTACCATGGGCACTTTATCTCTCGCGGGCATCTAATCCGTAATACAAGATGTGTTTGTGTCAAAGTCTTTCAATATAGCAGTTGTGAGCCGCAGAAATGATGATGATGATGTCCTCGGGCTGAATGGCACATACCCACGGCGGGGGATTGACCAGGGTGCATAGCGGCATAAATGATACGAGGAGAGCATAGTATTGTAGCCAGCCTCTTTTCTTTTTTCGTTTCCGGCTGTTACTGAAGGGGTGAAAGAATTTTCGGTTTCAAACTCCGTTGAATTTCAGATTCCTGCCGAAACTTACCGCGCCTTTTTTGTACTTTAAAAGGCAAGTGAGTTGACTCAATGGTTTACGACAAAAAAAAAACAATGCGTGCTTTTAGTTCGCGAAACAGACGCCATATTTTGCAGTCGTTTAAAGCAAATACACACAAATTTGGTGTAGCATTTTCTCCTAAATCATTACATCCCCTCAACCTTTTCCCCTCGTACAGGATTGCATATCAATTTCTTTTTCCGGTTAACCTCCTTGCCTTTCCTTCTCCTCCAGCCTCGTTTAAAAGTTGCAAAGAGTTCCCCAATATAGCGGTAGAGATAATATATTGTGACGAAGAAGACGAAGCTGACAGTGGATCGGAACGAAGCGCTCGCGCTAGGCCGGCGGCCATTAAATCATCTCATTGCCATCAGTCATCACGTCTGATTCTTCTGCTGGTCAGCAAGCACCATTTGTTGGAAGTGCTGGGGTATCATCGCCACCCTGGTCACAGAGCTTCGGCGTCCTGCGCCTGCCGCGGTCATCGGCCATGTGTACCTGGTCCGCACTGCCCGCCAGACCTGAACCGACCTCGCCGCTCATCCCAGCCCCGTCCTCCGCCCCGACCACAAGACACGATGAACTCACGACGCTGCCGCGCCGGGGACCAGTGACCCGACCGACCTGAGTCGTCACTGACAAGTAAGTACACTGTTCCCCTGTCCATGCCGATGACCTGTGCGTCCAAGGGCCTCGGTCGTCGGCTCCTGGCAACCTGCGGCCCGGATGCTTCGTAGACCGGGATTTCATTTGCTCATATCTCTCATCGTGGCGGCCAGCACTTCACCACCTCGCCACTTCTGTTCTGCCCTTGAAGCCCATCACCATATCGCGGTCCCTTCGTCGATGTCTTCTGCTATTTGCGAACTGGACGATCGCTCGCAGGCCCCTCGTAACGTGACGAAGAAGACGAAGCTGGCAGTTGCGCGGGACGGAGCGCTGGCACTAGGCCAGTGGTCATTAAAAAATATTGCCATCAGTCACCTCGTCTCATTCTTCTGCTGGCCGCCAAGTAACAATATTAACTAAAAAAAAAAATACTGCCGCACAAAAGAAGATGGGACGAACGAGAGGCACGGACAAGTTTCACTTGAAGGGTGAAAGTGATTCAGTTCCCTTGAGTTTCAAGATAATGGTTGTCCGTGTCTTCTCACCCGTCCCGTCTTGCGCGGCATCCTGAGGGCATGCCTCGTGACAACAATGTACAGGCGCGGACATAATTAAACGGAGCACGCTATTTCGTTGAAATTGCAATCGCGCCTTCTCCATTGGAAATGAAGAAACACTGTATGTCTACAAGATAGCCCACCAACCTCCGCTACCAGCATGCGCGTACCACTTGTGGCAATTTCAATTAGGTTACGCATGAAACATATTCGAAGACAGTTGCGTGCTCCGTTTACTTTCGTCCGCGCCTGTACGTTTAAACGCGTTTGGCATCTGGAGAAAGAACCGCTTTAGCAGCATATCGACAAGAATGAATTTTGTGGATTGGCTGCTTCTTTTCAGTGCTAACGCCTTTCAATACTTTAGTAGTCTGCGACGCTTTAAAAGCGTACTGCTTGTTGTTAACAAGTAATGTCGCTACCCCAAACTAAAATATTACTATTTCTAAATGCAAAGCTACGGCACAAGTGGAAGGATAAAATGCAGACATGAAGAAAGGGCGTGAGCTCAGCGGCTCCAGTGCGTTTTTCTTTTTACGTGAGCCTGCGCCGACAGTTGATTTGAATTCTGCACGCTTGTCAAGTGGGTGAATCTACATGCGCTCCCCTCACGGCAAAAGAAAATGCTTTTGTTTATTTTATCTTTACTTATTTATTTGTGTGCTAATTTTGTAAGGCCAGAAATGAAATACTGGACACTGAACACAAATTGTTCTAAAAAGTGTTGTCGCTTTCCTTTCACATCGGCATATTTTTAACCGCCTTATGACCATATGATCTGCTCTCATGTGCGCACTGACCTTTTATGAACAGCGAATACTTGGCCAGTGTAGCAGCCGGCTGCGTATGTTCCTTCATTTTTATAACTTTGTCAACATCGCAAAAAAAAAAGGCGTCGTTTTCAAATTTCTGTTGACGGTAATATACACGCAAAGTGCACGACGGACAGCCAGCAGTATCATCATCCTGTTTGGCTTGCGCTAACACTGCTCTTGTTGGCAAATAAAAGAAACCTATTCGAGCGAGGAGCCATACACACAAGAAGAGGTTGTCTTCATAGAGCTGCGATTTCCCGCGCGCCGCTTTGGACGGTGATTTCTTTTTCGTTCCCGATTCCATAGCAATTTTCTACCGTACTCTCTACCGTAGCTCCACTCCGCGAAGTTTTGAAAAATTTTTGGCTTCAGTTCAGTGGTGCCAACCAATTAAGTAGCAACTTTCGCCGGCGGTGCGCCCACTTCATGCATTGCAGAATATGTATTTCGTACCTGGCCTTCGAAGAGACAGAAACGCGAAAGCTGATTAGCCACCTGTGCCAGCGAATGCGGCGCCGGCACCCCGGCCAACAACTCGTTACTATGGGGAGCGTTTCTAGCCAGAGCAGGTTTAGTCCCAACTCGAATTTTTGATGCGCGGCGAAGGAGCAAGCAGTACATTATCGAATCCGAAGATCTGCGAAACCACCAGAAAACGGCAATGTGATAAATGCCAAGCCCACTATAGTAGGATGCTGATCAAAAAGGCCGCCGCTTTTTCCTTTCAAAGGGTACCCCTTCCAGCCATTGGTGTCCGGCGATTCCTGTGGCCCTGATAATGTTAGAATGCAGGGATAGGCGCCACAATAGCGGGAGAGGTCTATCCTTGACCAAGGAATAACCCCCAATCATCTACCACTCCCTGCTTAGTCACACAAGCAGGGTCGGGAGAATCGGCCAAGGCAACTGACCGGAAGGTGTTCGTTCTAGAAACGCGGCTGCGTGCTGACATAGCAGCAAGTTATAGTTCACTGGACCCTCGACTGTGACTAACCAAACGGGCCCGCAAAAGGGTTGGGAGAATGGGTGGTGCAGCACGGGGGGTAGGGAGGGGAGGAGGGTCGAGGGCAGGAGGCGCAAGGCGCGTTCACACTAGCCCAAATATCCGGCGAGGGAAGCGAACGCGGTCGCCGCAAACACTGTGACCTGTTCCCATCTGTTGACGCACGACCGAGGCGGAACCGCCGTGCCGCTGCTGTTTCTCGCTTTTCCACACCACGTCGCTGTTGGCGGCATACACAGATGTAAGAGAAAAGAACATAAATTTGCCGCGTCTACGTACAGTAGGCGCCAGCATGCTTACGTACGTTAAACGCAGGCGCATCCCCACCTTTAGTTCAGCGTATGCTAGCGTAGACGCAAAAAATAAACTCAGCCAATAGAGGCGCCATCTGGTTGTCAGGACGGAAACCATCACTGTCAACAAACCGACCCTTTTATTGAGTTGAGAAGCGGCAAAATCGCCTCTCCGAATAAAAGAAAGAAAGCATACAATATCATTCATTCGTTATGTTATAGGCGAGGTCAGACGAAGCTAAAGACCAGTGCTCCATTTACGGCCAGTGAAAGCGCTGAAAAAGGCAGTAACAACGAGAATTCAGTCTGAAGCGAGGAACTCGCAATCGAAGGGCGCCGTACGGCGGAAATCGGACTGAACCGATCGGCCTCGCCGCGCCGCTTTCCGCTTCACTCGCCGGATTTTTGGGTGAGTGTGAACGCGCCTTTTACCTTGCGACATTCAAGGTCTACAGGGGGCTTCAATGAAAATTCAGTATGGCGGCCCGAGAGTGAACCACAAGCATGCTAGGCTTGTCTTGTGTTCTGCTGCCTGATCCTGCAATAAATTGCAATACTTTGCCACTATAAGCGGAAGAAGTCGTCCTGATCAAAACTACCTGTCCATTACCTCTGTTTTTGACCTGCAGAAACATTTAACTCATCGAATATTTTTCTATTCTATTTTTCGCATTATTTGCTTCACTTGTGCTGTTTTATTGTTATTTTTTGCGCTGAAACAATTCGGTTTATATTTACGCATTTTAGTTCTTTTCCTTGAGAAAATTTTTGAAATTTTACAGCACTGGTCTTTTAGGATTGTTGTGTTCAATTTTTTTATTCTGATACTACGAGAGGAAAAAATTTATTGGATTCATGAGACTCAACTCTGATAAGGAGTTTCTCTTTTTTTCTTTGACTATAAATTTATGTACATGTATTTGCGTTTACCGCAAATATCATGGTCTGTTCTGCTAGCATTCATGGGTTACTTAGCTTTATGTGTTAGGAAACGCCTTCATTTCTTGCATCGGGTATTTTAAATGACATGTTGCGAACAGCATGTAGTGCACGTGTTAGGGACACTAATCCTGTCGGCCAGTAGGGTCCGAAGAAATGAGAAAATAAATGGAATACAAAAGTACCCTCAAGAACTGACATTCGTTATGCCGCAGTATGATACAACTGAGACCAAATGGGGCGCTAAAGACTGGGAAGCTTTCTTTAGAAGCCATGTTACGTAGCAGCACCACATCGATCCGCGGTGCCGCTTGCAACCGTGCAGGCCACCGGCGTGCAGACATCACAGGTGCGATCGAAACCACACGACACAAGTACGGCTTGTTTTGTTGACGAACTTAGACTGCTGATAGGGAATAGCAGCAAGTGGGCAACATACCGACATGTTTCAGACCAAAGTTAACATGGAAATTGTCTGATCGCCTTCAGGAACTTTCCAAAACGACGAAGAAAAAAAAGGCTCTGACCACAATTAACAGTGCTCCCTTCGTCAATATTGACGCATAGAACTGTTAGGAGGAACGGCGTATTCAGGGCATCAGTCGCAAGAACGTGGTGATAACATATTTTCCACGTGGTTAGAAGTAGACGAAGCACCGCCAGCACGTGTCTATAGGGTATGTGGGGTAGGTTAAGCGGGAGCGAGTTCCAGGAGCAGGACCTGAGAGCCGGAGCGCAGCCCAGCCTTCACCTTTGTCGGACAAGTTCCTAGGAAAGCTTAATTCGGACAATGGTAAAAAAAAATGTGATAACGTTTTGGCCACGTCGAGAAGGGAAGCGGAAATTTTACAGAAGGAGGTTGTGGTATACTTTTTGTGCATCAGTATTGTCGAACACAACAGCAGAAACGAGATGCGAACATTCCTCAAAATATGTGGGTGCCACAGGAATCTGAAGTATAGGGGAACTTGAAAGTGATGTTTCTTTGATCCCGAGGTCAGGAATACTTGAAAAGAGGAAAGAAAATAGATTAAGAAGACAATAACCTGCTTATTCTGCCATTTATGGATCCGAGAAAAATGACATTAGAAGGTTTATTCCCGAGCTGCACTTTGTTTAGGGAGAGGCAAAAAGGGGGCTAGCTTCTGGGGAAGTAACAGAAGATAGAAAACCGGTAAGCAATGGCCGGAAATAAGTCTGGAAGCTACTCTACTGGGAGCGGCTTAATCTGTACACCGATGAGTCAATTCTGGCGATAGCGTCTTTGTGCCAGCGGCGGAGGGGAAGGGAAAGCTGACGGAAGCAGGTTGTGGAGCTAGTGACCGGACTACCCGGAGAGGAGGTTTTCGGGAGCGAGAGGGGGTTGCCAACCTCGGCGCGCTAACCAGACACCAGACGACGTTAAGCTGTCGCATCAATCGGACGTGCTCGCGAGGTCGTACTCCTGCTGCCTAGCCGACGTCATGAAGACCGCCCGGGACGCTAACCAGCCTCGCCCCGCTGATGTCACCACGACACGGAGACGCCGGCGTGTTCGGTTCACGCTCCCGAGTGGCGATATCGTCTGCCCGCGGAGAGTGGAAGTGGCCGTGCGTGAACCCCAACTCCGGCTATGTGGAGGGGCCGTCGGAGTAGAAGAAGGCGACAACTCTGTGTTAGAACCGGGAGATCGACAGAAGGTGGTCATCAAAGGCGGTAAGTTTTTCTGTTTATTTTCATGCAGTGCTTGTCCTCGCCCAGTAATGTTAGCAAGCATAGAGTGAAAGCTCAGAGTACTGACCGGAAGTTTTCCGCCCTTTTTTCTTGCAGGCTTCCCCCTCCGGCGCTTCAAGAGAATACGCTCCATCAAAGTAGCAAGCATTCACTCCGGACCCATAACACAAGCGCCATTGGTATCCACCGATCCCCGTTCGTGTGGAACACTCCAGTCGCCCTCTGATCCCAGCGCCCCTAGCCCGGAGAGCGGCGCCGAACCGTGCCCCACGACTTCACCTGATGGCTTCATGGACGTACTCCTGAAGGCTATGGAACACGAATGCTGACAGTTCAGGAGTCCCCAATGAGTTGACCTGACGCCTCCCTAGGCGAAACTTTCTATGTTGCGGAAAGCGACTTGTGAGTGAAAGGAAGTGCTAAGCCCGCACCCGTTTCACTGAGCCAGTTTTGAGACCGTCAAGGAGTTTTGGAATCTCTTTCAATGTCAATGTTCTAGTCGTGCTTATTTTTGTGTTTTGGATGTCAGTTTTTGTGTGCCCAGTCGAGCATTCCCTGCCTTGTATCTCATGTAGGCAATGTCCTTGTCAAGTTCATTTGGCGTTTTGGATGTCAGTTTTTGTGTGCCCAGTCGAGCATTCCCTGCCTTGTATCTCATGTAGGCAATGTCCTTGTCGTGTTCATTTCGCGTTCTGGATGTCAGTTTTGTGTGCCCACTCGAGCATTCCCTGCCTTGTATCTCACATACGTCTGACAGAAGCAGTGTTCGCGTCCCGCAGATTCGGTCCTGTCCTCCTGGCTGGACCCGACCTGCCTGTTTGCGATGAATTTCTTACCGTGTTTCCGATGGATTTCCTGAAGTGCTGAAATTGCACCGCTGGAAGATAGGGGATCATTTAGAGATTCCCACGTGTACCGGGACCGCCAACTGAGCTTTTATAGATTTGACTTTTCGTGCTCTCAGTGGCGGCTCTAATCCGAACGTACTAATGTTTCAGTTATTGAACCGATGAGCCTAAAGCGACCGAAATGAACCGAAAGCGACAAAGGCCGCAGATCACTTGCAGCCGCAATCGCAAAATGACTTAGGCATAGGGATTATTTTATTTCTGTCAGCAGTATTTTTCGTAGGTGGGATGCACTAGCTTAACTACACGTGGAGCGGTGTTTTATGTGTGAACCGACATTCTCAGAACACATATCATTGGTGTTAAGGTGTTTTGGAGTGGTTTTAATCCTGCTGTTGGGCCCGTGTAGTCCAAACGCAGAAATGCCGCTCTATTAGTGATCAAAATACCTCCGCTGACGTTCTTCGCCATAAATGTGTTTTTTCTATTGTAACAGCCTGACAGTTCGTGCGAGGGTTGTTTTTTTTTTCATGTTTCTGTTTTTCAATGTAAGAGCATAGAAATTTGTAGAAGGCTTATTAGTTCTCTCTCATGTAAAGACCGAAGTGGATGGTTGAAATGGAACGCCGGCGTCTGTGGTCTCCCCGCTGGCCTCACCTGACGCCTTCCTGGAGGAAATTCTGAATATTGCGCAGAGCAACTACTGATTGAAAAGATGTGCTAAGCAAGCATCCAGTCCACGGATTTTGTTTTGGGATGTAAAAGAACTTTTGGGCACTCTTTGTTCTGTGTGCGGTCAAGGTGGCATTATTTGTTTTTATATTATTTCGCTCAACCGAATGTGCGTCATTGTCGTCTATCCTTCTGTCTGTGGGGTTGAACTTATGTGTATGTCAAGTTGGGCACTTTTACCAAAGTAATAAATGTGTTTTGCAGTTCTCTCGATTTTTGTCTCGTGTCCGTTTGACAGATGCAGTGTCACCGTCAAATAGATTTTGTTCAGTCGCGACTGGACCCGACTTCAAACGGTTCCTTAAGGTGAGGCTTGGTCACGGATGCCCTAAAGCGCAGAAATTGCATCGCTTGGAAACTGGGCACCCTTTACGACAGACGGTCGTTTAATAGAGGCGGCAACTGAACATTTATGGACAAACTTCTTGTACTCTCAGCGGGGGCTTTATTTCAAACGGTCCAGTTTTTCAGTCATTGCCAAATTCGGTACCAATCAGGCCTTGAGCTGAAAAGTACAAAGGTCGGGAACCACTTGCCTAAGCCACGGTTTTTTCTTACCTATTTATTGTGGCAGCTAACCGAGGCAACATGCTTGCTGAGGTAAACAGAAAATGGGCCCAGTGGCTGTGGGCGTACACGTCGAATGTGACCGACTGCTGACTTTTACATACCTTGAAATATTGTTTTCCGTCAGCGCCACAGACCGATGTTGCCTTTGGAATTTTTCTCGCAGTCATTGCTTTCTTTCAGCAGCTCCTTAATTAAAAAATATGAAACAGGCCGTGTTTTCTTATTCAGTCTCGTTTCGCGAAACAAAACTTTGTAGGCATGTGTGCTCGTTCTACGCTTATCTTGGTGTGCTGGTTACCGCCTCTTTTCGAAACCGTTTATCTTATTTTTGGCTGGTTGAGAAAATTACCAAGGGCACTTTATCTCTCGCGGGCATCTAATCCGTAATACAAGATGTGTTTGTGTCAAAGTCTTTCAATATAGCAGTTGTGAGCCGCAGAAATGATGATGATGATGTCCTCGGGCTGGATGGCACATACCCACGGCGGGGGAATGGCCAGGGTGCATAGCGGCATAAATGATACGAGGAGAGCATAATATTGTAGCCAGCCTCTTTTCTTTTTTCGTTTCCGTCTGTTACTGAAGGGGTGAAAGAATTTTCGGTTTCAAAGTCCGTTGAATTTCAGATTCCTGCCGAAACTTACCGCGCCTTTTTTGTACTTGAAAAGGCAAGTGAGTTGACTCAATGGTTTACGACAAAAAAAAACAATGCGTGCTTTTAGTTCCCGAAACAGACGCCATATTTTGCAGTCGTTTAAAGCAAATACACACAAATTTGGTGTAGCATTTTCTCCTAAATCATTGCATCCCCTCAACCTTTTCCCCTCGTACAGGATTGCATATCAATTTCTTTTTCCGGTTAACCTCATCCCAGCACCGTCCTCCGCCCCGACCACAAGACACGATGAACTCACGACGCTGCCGCGCCGGGGACCAGTGACCCGACCTACCTGAGTCGTCACTGACAAGTAAATACACATTTCCCCTGTCCATGCCGATGATCTGTGCGTCCAAGGGCCTCGGTCGTCGGCTCCTGGCAACCTGCGGCCCGGATGCTTCGTAGACCGGGATTTCATTTGCTCATATCTCTCATCGTGGCGGCCAGCACTTCACCACCTCGCCACTTCTGTTCTGCTGGTTGGTTGGTTGGCCTCGAGTAGAATGGCACATACCCACTACGGGGGAGTGGCCAAGACACAGGCGGTGAACTGTTGGAATGATTAGGAGCTTTAGAGGAAAAGGAGAATTAATAGGGTATAGGCTGACAGATTGGACGACGCAACGAAAGGGGTCCTGTTAGCTGGGAGATCGAAGATGGGAGGACGGCATAATGTGCAGATTTGAATGCAACATCTGGAATGGTTCCATTTTGTATTGACTGAAAGAGAGGCAGAAAAAATAAAAAAATAATAATAATAAAATAAGAGATTGATAATCAGAAAAATGAAAACAAAAAGGGAAAAATAAATAAATAAATAAATAAATTAAAAAAAAAGTAAAAAAAAATTAGCATGGGAGTCGCTGTGTTTCTAAAAGAAATTTTTGAACTGCACTGCGCGCACTCCTGTTGCTTCGTCCAAGCGAAGTAGCGCCAAAGGAAAGAACAACCTCAGTGGACACAGGCAGACCCAGCTGATGAAACGGAATTTCTAATAGGCGCCTCCTCAAAGAAGAGAATCGGCGGCAGAACAGCAGGAAGTGATCCACTGTCTCAGGCTCGGCACAAAATGAGCACAGTGGAGAAACCGCCAAACCAGATCTGTGAAGGTAGAAATTTAGCAGAGGAACTCGGCATCGCAAACGCGTGAAAGAGACCTCCAGTCTGCGCGAACTCCAGTCTTTGCTGCTCCAAGGGTGCAGAAGATGCTTGTATTCGGGGGATGAAGTAAGCGCCGAGGCTGAAAATTCCTGAAATATTGTGTAACTGCGAAACCTCACCGCAGCTGTATATGCGCAGGTTGGCAGGACCTCAATTATTGGGCCACAGAGAGAGGCCCTTGCTAATGAATCAGCAACCTCATTTAACTGAATGCCCACGTGACCCGGTACCCAAAGCAACCTCACCGAATTTAGATGAAGCGGGATCAGCTGCTTAAAGAGGCGTAATGCCCGAGACTCAGAGGTTGATGATAATGAAAAGCAAATAGATAGAGAGTCCGTCATAACCATGACTTTGGAAACGGCAGGATCTAATTTACGTAAAGCTAGAATGACAGCTAATAATTCGGCCAGATAAATTGGAGTGAAGTCAGGGAGACGGAGAGAAAAGGACCATCCCAATGCAGGAGAAAAAATGCCCACACCTGCCTTTTCACGATCCTGCGAGGCATCGGTAGCAATGAGAATATGAAAAGGAAAGGATCTTAGGTGGTCCTGTAACAAACCGAGAAGGAGAGGAAAGGGCTGGAGCTTGGCATTCGATGGGAAAATGTTATCAAATGCAATCTCGACTGAAGGTGAGATGTTATGCAGAGGATGGATATCTGTGAGCTTAATGTTTAAGGGATCGAGGAGAGACTGCACGAAACATATCTGCGGAGTATGCAAACGAGACCAGGTAGCATTTAAAAAGACTGCGGGCTGACTAAGAAATATTACATTGGATGTGTGGAGAGGAGAGTCGCACAAATTTAAAAAGGTTTGGACTGTTAAAAGGCGAAATCTGGCTAATAAAGATGGAATTCGCGCCTCAAGGTGCAGGACAACATTAGCTACATACTTCGGAAGTCCCAAGCAGAGGCGCAACGCCTCACGCTCCAAGAGCACAAGCGGTCGAAGTTTATAGGCAGGAGCTCCTGAGAATAAAACACATCCGAACTCCAAAATTGGGCGGACATACATTTTATAGATCAGCAGAAGTGTGTGCCTTCTCATCCCTGACCTAGCGCTGCAAAGACGACGCAGGATGCCAATGGCCCGAACTCCTTTTACAGAAACTTGCTCAATGTGAGGCCGCCAGGACATAGTAGAGTCATAGATCACTCCAAGATACTTCACTGTTTGAACCTGAGGAATTATATGATTTCTATAAGAAACGCAGATATGTACAGGATGAGAAACCGGGAAGACCAGCAAGGCGCATTTGTTCACATTGAGGGACAGATGAATACTTCCTAACCAGTTGTCAAGAATATTGAGGTAATCCTGCAAGATCTGATACAGAGAGTGAATATCTTTTGCAGAAGCAAAAAATGCGATGTCGTCAGCGTACACGTAAGTTGACACATTATGGATGCATGGAATGGAGCTTAGAAAGATGTTAAAAAGAACAGGGGAAAGAACTGAGCCTTGCGGAACACCTCTTGTCTGTCGGAATTTCTTTGAAGAAACACCATTTCGGCAGCAATAAAATTCTCTGTTTTCCAGGAAAGCAAAGATCCAGGCTACGAAATAGTTTGGGAAATTAAGGACCTGTAATCTGTGTAACAGCATCGAGTACTCGACGCTGTCGTAGGCTTTACTGATATCCAGTGTGACAAGCGCGGCAAACTGTTTAGTGCTGCGAGCTAATTTAATACGGCTCTCAAGGTCAGTATGAGCACACCAAATCGAACAGCCCGGCCTGAAACCAATTTGACAAGGATTCAAGATATCATTTGCAGAAATGAAATACATGATACGACGAAGCAGGACCCGTTCCACCAATTTCACTAAATTCGATGTTAATGAAATCGGGCGTATGTTGTCAGAAGTGAAACCCTCCCCTTGTTTTTTAAGTATTGGAACTATTTCCGCAAGACGCCACACATGGGGTATCCATGGACCTTTAAGGGAATGGTTAACCAAAGCCAATAGATCTTCAGGAGATTCGGTAAACAAAATTTTAATCATAGATGTAGTGACCTTATTGGGGCCAGGAGCCGCTGGAGATAGGCGCAAAACAATTTGCGAAAGCTCAGGCATAGTGACCTCAATGAAATCACTGGAGATGCATGAGAATGTAGGTGGATAATGAAGTGCAGATGTGAATCGACGTTCTAGGCCACCCGCAATTCCCTCTAAGGCCTTAGCGATGTCAGCAGGGGATTGAACGAGGGATTCAATATTGACAGCCGGTGGAATCACTTTCCTTCTCCTCATAAAATTAAACAGGGCCCGTTTATTCCCTGACTGAGAAAGAAAATCATAATGACTTGTAATATACTCCTCCTTCGCGCGGGAGATAGTGCGCTTAAATGTTGCTGCGACATACTTATAATCCAACCAATTTTTAGGGCATTGATTTAGGAGGAGTTTCTTCCAGGCTGCTTTCCGCCGTCTATAGGCACGCGTGCACTCTGCATTCCACCAATTATTGGTGATTGCATCCTTGGATCCTGTGACTATGAATTCAGACTTTTGCCTTGCGCGTTCCAACACTGTGCATATATGTGTAGCTTTACATTCGGAACTCGTAGTGGTGTTTCGGTCCGAATCGATTGTGAGAGCTGATTTGAGAGTGTCTTTAAAGCGAACATAATTTATGAAGGTGCGCTGTTGTCGTTCGGGAAGAGTTAAGTTACACGCAACCCTGAAACTGATCGGTAGATGATCACTGTTAGTCGCGCAGTCAACAGGCGCCCAAGACGAGACAGAGACTCCTGGGGAGGAAAAAGTTAAGTCTAAAACAGAGCGGCATAGACCACGTACAAATGTAGGCATGCCTGAATTGTTGCAGACTATGTTGTTGTCGCAAATCCAATCAAATAGTCTAGAGCCGAAACAATCTGTTTTAAACCCCCACGTCACGTGGTGCGAATTAAAATCCCCAACTAATAAAACCTGAGATCTGCTGCTAGACATAAATGAGTCAAGGGGCCGAGTGTCATGCACACCTGAAGGGAAATATGCGTTAGCTACAGTAAAGGGCTGTTGACCTGGGATATTGAGATCAACCGCCAGTATTTCGCACTGACTGTCCGCATACTGAAAAGAAATGAAGGCCCTGTGACAAAACTTTAAGGAAATTAGCAGCAACAACCCTCCCCCTCGTGAAGACCTATCTAGCCGGAACGAACGGTAATGTTTGAGATGATAATTAATATCTGAAGTAAGCCATGTTTCCTGTAACGCAATTACATCCGGTTGAAGTTGAGTACATAGGCATATTAAATCTGTTGAAGCTGAGGATATAGATCGGCAATTCCATTGGAGAACACTTAACGACCCTATCTTGGCGGGAGAGCTGCAGCGGCAACTGCCGCTTCGAGAATCCTGGTCTTAGGATTTTGTTTTGCATGACTTTTCTGGGACTTGGACTGGTGACAAGATGGATCCGGGATACTCAAAGGAGACCCACTTCGTTTTTGGGCGCGGGTATCGAATTCCATCTCAACACATTCATCAGAGGATGCGTCCTTAACGCTGTTCGGGAGAGATTTTTCAGGAGTCGTTTGTCGCTCATGCTGACTTTGGCCCTGTAGAGCGCTATTGATGTCCACAGATGGTGGAGGAGCAGCCGAAACCATAGAGGACAAGAGCGGAGCGGCGTGCGCTTGCAGCATATTAGTCATCTGGGTAGCTACTACCTGTGAGATGCACGTGGATACCGTTTCCATAATACGTTCCATCGCATTCGCCACTGCTTTTTCAACCGCAGCGGTAATTGCTTGTGTCCAAGAGGCGTCCATTGCAGGTGGACATTTGGCAGCCACACTAGAATAGCATGAGGCTCTTTCTTTGACTGCTGCGAAGGCCTCTCGTCGCGTGCATCGACGTTTATCTATTATCTCTAGAACCTGCACTTCTTGAGCTCGTGCAGGACAATCAGGACAGTTGGCAGAGTGGGCACCACCACACAGACAACATTTTTCTTGCTGTTCAGGGCATTCTTCTCTAGCATGGCTTTCGCCGCATGCACAGCACCGTGAGCCCGATTTGCACGCTTTGGCGCTGTGGCCAAATCTCCAACAGTTCTGACACTGAAGGGGACGAGAGTTAAATGCGTCAACTCGAAACACTAGTGGCCACACTTTGATCTCTGAAGGGCACACTACTCCTGCGAATGTGGCTATGACGGACTCTGTAGGTATTTTCACCCCCTCTACCATTCTGCTGCAACGATGGACCGCAATGACGCCCGCAGACGAGAGGTTCTCCAGCGTTTCTGAAGGGCTCAATCGAGAGTCAACACCTCGGACTAAGCCCTTGGAACATGCTAAATGAGGCGGAATAAATGCGCTCACCGGGTGGTTGGCGAAGGAAGTACACCTCAAAAGGTCGGCGACACAATCCTTGTCCGGCGACCTGCACAATATCCCACCCTTGCCGAACTGCCGCACATCTGTGATTCGCATGAAATGTGGCGATGTAGTCTGAAGGGCCACCTGCACCGCTTCCGGGTTATTCAAACGAATGGCGCCTCCATCAGCTGGAACTAAAGCCACAGGAATGCTGGTGACTCCACTGCGAAAAAAGACATCGATTGGAAGCTGGTCCTGTGGAAGAGAGGCCGACCAAGGGGAAAACCCTTGGCCGGGAGAAGAGGTAGACATTAAGCCGTCGTCCCGCGCCCTATCACCCTATAACAGGAGCAGGCACAGAAAACAAGAAGGACAAATTGGGCAAGCTAGCACAACACCGCCAGGTACTCAGCCGCTACCCCCTTCCCTTCTGCCCTTGAAGCCCATCACCATATCGCGGTCCCATCGTCGATGTCTTCTGCTATTTACAAACTGGACGATCGCTCGCAGGCCCCTCGTAACGTGACGAAGAAGACGAAGCTCGCAGTTGCCCGGGACGGAGCGCTGGTACTAGGCCAGTGGTGATTAAAAAATATTGCCATCAGTCACCTCGTCTCATTCTTCTGCTGGCCGCCAAGTAACAATATGAACTCAAAAAGAAATAGTGGCGCACGAAAGAAGATGGGACGAACGAGAGGCACGGACAAGTTTCACTTGAAGGGTTAAAGTGATTCAGTTCCCTTGAGTTTCAAGATAATGCTTGTCCGTGTCTTCTCATCCGTCCCGTCTTGCGTGGCATCCTGAGGGCATGCCTCGTGACAACAATGTACAGGCGCGGACATAAGTAAACGGAGCACGCTATTTCGTTGAAATTGCAATCACGCCTTCTCCATTGGAATTGAAGAAACACTGTATGTCTACAAGAAAGCCCACCAACCTCCGCTACCAGCATGCGCGTACCACTTGTGGAAATTTCAATTAGGTGACGCATGAAACATATTCAAAGACAGTTACGTGCTCCGTTTACTTTTGTCCGCGACTGTACGTTTAAACGCGTTTGGCATCTGCAGAAAGAACCGCTTTAGCAGCATATCGACAAGAATGAATTTTATGGATTAGCTGCTTCTTTTCAGTGCTAACGCCTTTCAATACTTTATTAGTCTGCGACGCTTTAAAAGCGTACTGCTTGTTGTTAACAAGTAATGTCGCTACCCCAAAATAAAAAATCACTATTTCTAAATGCAAAGCTACGGCACAAGTGGAAGGATAAAATGCAGACATGAAGAAAGGGCGTGAGCTCAGCGGCTCCAGTGTGTTTTTCTTTTTACGGGAACCTGCACCGACAGTTGATTTGAATTCTGCACGCTTGTCAAGTGGGTGAATCTACATGCGCTCCCCACGCGGCAAAAGAAAATGCTTTTGTTTATTTTATCTTTACTTATTTATTTGTGTGCTAATTTTGGAAGGCCAGAAATGAAATACACTGAACACAAATTGTTCGAAAATGTGTTTTCCCTTTCCTTTCACATCGGCATATTTTTAACCGCCTTATGACCATATGATCTGCTCTCATGTGCGCACTGACGCTTTATGAACAGCGGATACTTAGCCAGTGTAGCAGCCGGCTGCGTATGTTCCTTCATTTTTATAACTTTGTCAACATCGCAAAAAAAAAGGCGTCGTTTTCAAATTTCTGTTGACGGTAACATACACGCAAAGTGCACGACGGACAGCCAGCAGTAGCATCATCTTGCTTGGCTTGCGCTAACACTGCTCTTGTTGGCAAATAAAAGAGAACCTATTCGAGCGAGGAGACATACACACAAGAAGAGGTTGTCTTCATAGAGCTGCGAGTTCCCGCGCGCCGCTTTGGAAGGTGATTTCTTTTTCGTTCCCGATTCCATAGCGATTTTCTACCATACTCTCTACCGTAGCTCCACTCCGCGAAGTTTTGAAAAATTTTTGGCTTCAGTTCAGTGGTGCCAACCAATTAAGTAGCAACTTTCGCCGGCGGTGCGCCCACTTCATGCATTGCAGAATATGTATTTCGTACCTGGCCTTCGAAGAGACAGAAACGCGAAAGCTGACTAGCCACCTGTGTCAGCGAATGCGGCGCCGGCACCCCGGCCAACAACTCGTTACTATGGGGAGCGTTTCTAGCCAGAGCAGGTTTAGTCCCACCTCGAATTTTTGACGCGCGGCGAAGGAGCAAGCAGTACATTATCGAATCCGAAGATCTGCGAAACCACCAGAAAACGGCAATGTGATAAATGCCAAGCCCACTATAGTAGGATGCTGATCAAAAAGGCCGCCGCTTTTTCCTTTCAAAGGGTACCCCTTCCAGCCATTGGTGTCGGGCGATTCCTGTGGCCCTGATAATGTTAGAATGCAGGGATAGGCGCCACAATAGCGGGAGAGGTCTATCCTTGACCAAAGAATAACCCCCAATCAACTACCACTCCCTGCTTAGTCACACAAGCAGGGTCGGGAGAATCGGCCAAGGCAACTGACTGGAAGGTGTTCGTTCTAGAAACGCGGCTGCGTGCTGACATAGCAGCAAGTTATAGTTCACTGGACCCTCGACTGTGACTAACCAAACGGGCCCGCAAAAGGGTTGGGAGAATGGGTGGTGCATCACGGGGGGTAGGGAGGGGAGGAGGGTCGAGGGCAGGAGGCGCAAGGCGCGTTCACACTAGCCCAAAATCCGGCGAGGGAAGCGAACGCGGTCGCCGCAAACACTGTGACCTGTTCCCATCTGTTGACGCACGACCGAGGCGGAACCGCCGTGCCGCTGCTGTTTCTCGCTTTTCCACACCACGTCGCTGTTGGCGGCATACACAGATATAAGAGAAACGAACATAAATTTGCCCCGTCTACGTACAATAGGCGCCAGCATGCTTACGTATGTTAAACGCAGGCGCATCCCCACTTTTAGTTCAGCGTATGCTAGCGTAGACGCAAAAAATAAACTCAGCCAATAGAGGCGCCATCTGGTTGTCAGGACGGAAACCATTACTGTCAACAAACCGACCCTTTTATTAAGTTTAGATGCGGCAAAATCGCCTCTCTGAATAAAAGAAAGAAAGCATACAATATCATTCATTCGTTTTGTTATAGGCGAGGTCAGACGAAGATAAAGACCAGTGCCCCATTTACGGCCAGTGAAAGCGCTGAAAAAGGCAGTAACAACGAGAATTCAGTCTGAAGCGAGGAACTCGCAATCGAAGGGCGCCGCACGGCGGAAATCGGACTGAACCGATCGGCCGCGCCGCTTTCCGCTTCACTCGCCGGATGTTTGGGTGAGTGTGAACGCGCCTTTTACCTTGCGACATTCAAGGTCTACAGGGGGCTTCAATGAAAATTCAGTATGGCTGCCCGAGAGTGAACCACAAGCATGCTAGGCTTGTCTTGTGTTCTGCTGCCTGATCCTGCAATAAATTGCAATACTTTGCCACTATAAGCGGAAGAAGTCGTCCTGATCAAAACTACCTGTCCATAACCTCTGTTTTTGACCTGCAGAAACATTCAACTCATAGAATATTTTTCTATCCTATTTTGCGCATTATTTGCTTCACTTGTGCTGTTTTATTGTTATTTTTTGCGCTGAAACAATTCGGTTTATATTTACGCATTTTAGTTCTTTTCCTTGAGAAAATTTTTGAAATTTTACAGCACTGGTCTTTTAGGATTGTTGTGTTCAATTTTTTTATTCTGATACTACGAGAGGAAAAAATTTATTGGATTCATGAGACTCAACTCTGGTAAGGAGTTTCTCTTTTTTTCTTTCACTATAAATTTATGTACATGTATTTGCGTTTACCGCAAATATCATGGTCTGTTCTGCTAGCATTCATGGGTTACTTAGCTTTATGTGTTAGGAAAAGCCTTCATTTCTTGCATCGGGTATTTTAAATGACATGTTGCGAACAGCATGTAGTGCACGTGTTAGGGACACTAATCCTGTCGGCCAGTAGGGTCCGAAGAAATGAGAAAATAAATGGAATACAAAAGTACCCTCAAGAACTGACATTCGTTATGCCGCAGTATGATACAACTGAGACCAAATGGGGCGCTAAAGACTGGGAAGCTTTCTTTAGAAGCCATGTTATGTAGCAGCACCACATCGATCCGCGGTGCCGCTTGCAACCGTGCAGGCCACCTGCGTGCAGACATCACAGGCGCGATCGAAACCACACGACACAAGTACGGCTTGTTTTGTTGACGAACTTAGACTGCTGATAGCGAATAGCAGCAAGTGGGCAACATACCGACATATTTCAGACCAAACTTAACATGGAAATTGTCTGATCGCCTTCAGGAACTTTCCAAAACGACGAAGACAAAAGGCTCTGACCACAATTAACAGTGCTCCCTTCGTCATTATTGACGCATAGAACTGTTAGGAGCAACGGCGTATTCAGGGCATCAGTCGCAAGAACGTGGTGATAACATATTTTCCACGTGGTTAGAAGTAGACGAAGCACCGCCAGCACGTGTCTATAGGGTGTGTGGGGTAGGGCGTTAAGCGGGAGCGAGTTCCAGGAGCAGGACCTGGGAGCCGGCACGCAGCCCAGCCTTCACCTTGGTCGGACAAGTTCATAGGAAAGCTTAATTCGGACAGTGGTCAAGAAAATGTGATAACGTTTTGGCCACGTCGAGAAGGGAAGCGGAAATTTTATAGAAGGAGGTTGTGGTATACTTTTTGTGCATCAGTATTGTCGAACACAACAGCAGAAACGAGATGCGAACATTCCTCAAAATATGTGGGTGCCACAGGAATCTGAAGAATAGGGGAACTTGAAAGTGATGTTTGTTTGATCCCGCGGTCAGGAATACTTGAAAAGAGGAAAGAAAATAGATTAAGAAGACAATAACCTGCTTAATCTGCCATTTATGGATCCGAGAAAAATGACATTAGAAGGTTTATTCCCGAGCTGCACTTTGTTTAGGGAGAGGCAAAAAGGGGGCTAGCTTCTGGGGAAGTAACAGAGGACAGAAAACCGGTAAGCAATGGCCGGAAATAAGTCTGGAAGCTACTCTACTGGGAGCGGCTTAATCTGTACACCGATGAGTCAATTCTGGCGATAGCGTCTTTGTGCCAGCGGTGGAGGGGAAGGGAAAGCTGACGGAAGTAGGTTGTGGAGCTAGTGACCGGACTACCGGGAGAGGAGGTTTTCGCGAGTGAGAGGGGGTTGCCAACCTCGGCGCGCTAACCAGACACCAGACGACGTTCAGCTGTCACATCAATCGGACGTGCTCGCGAGGTCGTATTCCTGCTGCCTAGCCGTCGTCATGAAGACCGCCCCGGACGCTAACCAGCCTCGCCCCGTTGATGTCACCACGACACGGAGACGCCGGCGTGTTCGGTTCACGCTCCCGAGTGGCGATATCGTCTGCCCGTGGAGAGTGGAAGTGGCCGTGCGTGAACCCCAACTCCGGTTATGTGGAGGGGCCGTCGGAGTAGAAGAAGGCGACAACTCTGTGTTAGAACCGGGAGATCGACAGAAGGTGGTCATCAAAGGCGGTAAGTTTTTCTGTTTATTTTCATGCAGTGCTTGTCCTCGCCAAGTAATGTTAGCAAGCATAGAGTGAAAGCTCATAGTACTGACCGGAAGTTTTCCGCCCTTTTTTCTCGCAGGCTTCCCCCTCCGGCGCTTCAAGAGAATACGCTCCATCAACGTAGAAAGCCTTCTCTCCGGACCCATAACACAAGCGCCATTGGTATCCACCGATCCCCGTTCGTGTGGAACACTCCAGTCGACCTCTGACCCCAGCGCCCCTAGCCCGGACAGCGGCGCCGAACCGTGCCCCACGACTTCACCTGATGGCTTCATGGACGAACTGCTGAAGGCTATGGAACACGAATGCTGACAGTTCAGGAGTCCCCACTGAGTTGACCTGACGCCTCCCTAGGCGAAACTTTCTACGTTGCGGAAGTAGACTTGTGAGTGAAAGGAAGTGCTAAGCCAGCACCCGTTTCACTGAGCAAGTTTTGAGACCGTCAAGGAGTTTTGGAATCTCTTTCAATGTCAATGTTCTAGTCGTGCTTATTTTTGTGTTTTGGATGTCAGTTTTTGTGTGCCCAGTCGAGCATTCCCTGCCTCGTATCTCATGTAGGCAATGTCCTTGTCGTGTTCATTTCGCGTTTTGGATGTCAGTTTTGTGTGCCCACTCGAGCATTCCCTGCCTTGTATCTCATGTAGGCAATGTTCTTCTCGTGTTCATTTCTCGTTTTGGATGTGAGTTTTTGTGTGCCCAGTCGGGCATTCCCTGCCTTGTATCTCACATACGTCTGACAGAAGCAGTGTTCGCGTCCCGCAGATTCGGTCCTGTCCTCCTGGCTGGACCCGACCTGCCTGTTTGCGATGAATTTCTTACCGTGTTTCCGATGGATTTCCTGAAGTGCTGAAATTGCACCGCTGGAAGATAGGGGATCATTTAGAGATTCCCACGTGTACCGGGACCGACAACTGAGCTTTTATAGATTTGACTTTTCGTGCTCTCAGTGGCGGCTCTATTCCGAACGTACTAATGTTTCAGTTATTGAACCGATGAGCCTAAAGCGACCGAAATGAACCGAAAGCGACAAAGGCCGCAGATCAATTGCAGCCGTAATCGCAAAATGACTTAGGCATAGGGATTATTTTATTTCTGTCAGCAGTTTTTTTCGTAGGTGGGGTGCACTAGCTTAACTACACGTGGAGCGGTGTTTTATGTGTGAACCGACATTCTCAGAACACATATCATTGGTGTTAAGGTGGTTTGGAGTGGTTTTAATCCTGCTGTTGGGCCCGTATAGTCCAAACGCAGAAATGCCGCTCTATTAGTGATCAAAATACCTCCGCTGACGTTCTTCGCCATAAATGTGTTTTTTCTATTGTAACAGCCTGACAGTTCGTGCGAGGGTTGTTTTTTTTTCATGTTTCTGTTTTTCAATTAAGAGCATAGAAATTTGTAGAAGGCTTATTAGTTCTCTCTCATGTAAAGACCGAAATGGATGGTTGAAATGGAACGCCGGCGTCTGTGGTCTCCGCGCTGGCCTCACCTGACGCCTTCCTGGAGGAAATTCTGAATATTGCGGAGAGCAACAACTGATTGAAAAGATGTGCTAAGCAAGCATCCAGTCCACGGATTTTGTTTTGGGATGTAAAAGAACTTTTGGGCACTCTTTGTCCTGTGTGTGGTCAAGGCGGCATTATTTGTTTTTATATTATTTCGTTCAACCGAATGTGCGTCATTGTCGTCTATCCTTGTGTCTGTGGAGTTGAACTTATGTGTATGTGAAGTTGGGCACTTTTACCAAAGTAATAAATGTGTTTTGCAGCTCTCTCCATTTTTGTCTCGTGTCCGTTTGACAGACGCAGTGTCACCGTCAAATAGATTTTGTTCAGTCGCGACTGGACCCGACTTCAAACGGTTCCTTAAGGTCAGGCTTGGTCACGGATGCCCTAAAGCGCAGAAATTGCATCCCTTGGAAACTGGGCACCCTTTACGACAGACGGTCGTTTAATAGAGGCGGCAACTGAACATTTATGGGCAAAGTTCTTGTACTCTGAGCGGGGGCTTTATATCAAACGGTCCAGTTTTTCAGTCATTGCCAAATTCGCTACCAATCAGGCCTTGAGCTGAAAAGTACAAAGGTCGGGAACCACTTGCCTAAGCCACGGTTTTTTCTTACCTATTTATTGTGGCAGCTAACCGAGGCAACATGCTTGCTGAGGTAAACAGAAAATGGGCCCAGTGGCTGTGGGCGTACACGTCGAATGTGACCGACTGCTGACTTTTACATACCTTGAAATGTTGTTTTCCGTCAGCGCCACAGACCGATGTTGCCTTTGGAATTTTTCTCGCAGTCATTGCTTTCTTTCAGCAGCTCCTTAATTAAAAAATATGAAACAGGCCGTGTTTTCTTATTCAGTCTCGTTTCGCGAAACAAAACTTTGTAGGCATGTGTGCTCGTTCTACGCTTATCTTGATGTGCTGGTTACCGCCTCTTTTCGAAACCGTTTATCTTATTTTTGGCTGGTTGAGAAAATTACCAAGGGCACTTTATCTCTCGCGGGCATCTAATCCGTAATACAAGATGTGTTTGTGTCAAAGTCTTTCAATATAGCAGTTGTGAGCCGCAGAAATGATGATGATGATGTCCTCGGGCTGAATGGCACATACCCACGGCGGGGGATTGGCCACGGTGCATAGCGGCATAAATGATACGAGGAGAGCATAATATTGTAGCCAGCCTCTTTTCTTTTTTCGTTTCCGGCTGTTACTGAAGGGGTGAAAGAATTTTCGGTTTCAAACTCCGTTGAATTTCAGATTCCTGCCGAAACTTACCGCGCCTTTTTTGTACTTGAAAAGGCAAGTGAGTTGACTCAATGGTTTACGACAAAAAAAAAACAATGCGTGCTTTTAATTCGCGAAACAGACGCCATATTTTGCAGTCGTTTAAAGCAAATACACACAAATTTGGTGTAGCACTTTCTCCTAAATCATTGCAGCCCCTCAACCTTTTCCCCTCGTACAGGATTGCATATCAATTTCTTTTTCCGGTTAACCTCCTTGCCTTTCCTTCTCCTCCAGCCTCGTTTAAAAGTTGCAAAGAGTTCCCCAATATAGCGGTAGAGATAATATATTGTGACGAAGAAGACGAAGCTGACAGTGGATCGGAACGAAGCGCTCGCGCTAGGCCAGCGGCCATTAAATCATCTCATTGCCATCAGTCATCACGTCTGATTCTTCTGCTGGTCAGCAAGCACCATTTGTTGGAAGTGCTGGGGTATCATCGCCACCCTGGTCACGGAGCTTCGGCGTCCTGCGCCTGCCGCGGTCATCGGCCATGTGTACCTGGTCCGCACTGCCCGCCAGACCTGAACCGACCTCGCCGCTCATCCCAGCCCCGTCCTCCGCCCCGACCACATGACACGATGAACTCACGACGCTGCCGCGCCGGGGACCAGTGACCCGACCGACCTGAGTCGTCACTGACAAGTAAGTACACTGTTCCCCTGTCCATGCCGATGACCTGTGCGTCCAAGGGCCTCGGTCGTCGGCTCCTGGCAACCTGCGGCCCGGATGCTTCGTAGACCGGGATTTCATTTGCTCATATCTCTCATCGTGGCGGCCAGCACTTCACCACCTCGCCACTTCTGTTCTGCCCTTGAAGCCCATCACCATATCGCGGTCCCTTCGTCGATGTCTTCTGCTATTTGCGAACTGGACGATCGCTCGCAGGCCCCTCGTAACGTGACGAAGAAGACGAAGCTGGCAGTTGCGCGGGACGGAGCGCTGGCACTAGGCCAGTGGTCATTAAAAAATATTGCCATCAGTCACCTCGTCTCATTCTTCTGCTGGCCGCCAAGTAACAATATGTCGTGTCCGGTCGCTGTGTTGAATGCAGCGAAAGACGCACACGGTACTTTTAGACTTCGTTTATTTAAAGCTGAAGAGGGTGCGACCAGCGTCGACCGAGGCAGCAGCCGAACTGGCCGCCCGAAGAAAGGAGGGAGCTGAGAAGCGTCCACGGGAGGGAGTGGCTTCCCAGAACAGGAGGAGGGTGCGGGGGCGCACCGTGGGGGGCATCTGGTGACAGCGTGCGACGAGGGGCAAGTGTCGTTAGGAGGAGGATTGAGTGGTCGTTAGGAGGAGGATGCGAGTGGTCGTTAGGAGGAGGACGCGGGGGCGCACACACACAAAAGCAATAAGGGGACACAACACTTCCTTCCCCCTTAGAAAGTTGCCTGGTATCGTGCAGGGGGTCGGCGCTCACGCGTGGAGGCGCGCTGGCTTTGTGCGCTCGGGGGAGAAACACTTGTAGGCTGGCTGTTGTTCGCTGTGTCTCCTAGGTCTGTCCTGGGCGAAGTCTCTTCTTCCGGGAAGGGGTGCCAGGCTATGTGGGAAGATGGTGCACGTGTTCTCTCCGCTGGCGGACAGCTCTCAGACGGCGTCGTAAATCTACGCAGCTGGTTGAGATGTCGGCGTGCTACTGTGCCATGTATGTTGACGAGCCAAGAGCGCAGGCCTATGCGTCTGACAATTGTAGCTTCCTCCCAGCGTGGCTTTTTCAGAAACTGTCGGGCGAGGACGCGCTGCCCCTCATTAAGCGTGCCGCAGCGCGGAATTGCTTTTTCTTCCCGGAACGTCTCTGCCTTTGGCTCGGGGAGGATGGCTGTGAGCTGGGTTCGCATTTCACGCTCGAACATCATTTTCGAGGGGGTCTCGCCTGTTGTGCTCTGAACCGTCGTGTGCTGCTTGAAGAGAAAGCGCGCAAGGCGGCTCTGCAGCGAGCCTGTCTGATCTCTTTCAAGGGCGCGTTTTAGCTCGGCTACATAGCGCTCGGCTTGTCCGTTTGTCGCTGGGTGGTAGGGGGCCGATGTAACTGATGAGATCCCGTTGTCGCGATAAAACTTGAGGATCTCCGCAGACACAAACGGTGTTCCGTTGTCCGACACTACCTTGCGCGGCAGGCCGAACGTTGCAAATAGTGATCGGAGGTTGTCAATGACTGCTGCCGAAGTCGTCTGTCCCATTTGCCTTATCTCAAGCCACTTTGTGTAGGCATCTACGACCACAAGGAAAGTGCAGCCCTCAATTGGTCCTGCAAAATCAATGTGCAGTGTGTGCCATGGTGTGTCTGGCTTTTCCCATTCTGGGACAGGAGCTTTCGGCGGGGCGCTCCGGCTGCTCTGGCAAGGCTTGCATTCTCGCACCACTGTTTCGATGTCGTTGTCAATGCCAGGCCACCACATGTAGCTTCTGGCACACTTTTTCATTGCAACGATGCCCCGATGTCCGGCGTGGATGAGAGACATAGCTTGTGCGCGTAGTTCTCTCGGCATCACAACTCGGGACCCAAATATGATGCAGCCGCGATGGGTGCTCAACTCTGTAGCTCGCCTGCGGTAAGCGTCGAAGTTGTCCCCTTTGAGTTTATGCACGTTGCCTTGTTGAACAGCTGTGTAAACTAGCCGGAGAGCTGCGCACTTCTGCGTAGATGCTGCAACTGTGCCTGCTGTAAGCGGAGGTTCTGGCAGTGCTTCGAACATCAGAACGTCTCCTGGTGGAAATGGTTCGTCAACAGTTGCGTCTAGTGGCAGACGGCTTAGCGCATCGGCGTTTTGATGTTTACTCCCATTGCAGTAGACCAGAGCGTAGTCGTACGCTGAGAGTTTGATGCACCAACGTGTCATTCGCGGAGACAAAGTTGGTGGCATAGGCCTTTGTGGTCCCAGAATGCCCAATAGCGGTCGGTGATCGGTTATAAAGGTCACTTTCCGGCCGGCAATGTACTGGTGAAAATGTGTCGCCGCGTAGACGATGGCTAGCCCTTCTTTGTCAAGTTGCGCGTAGTTGCGTTCTGCTTGCGACAACGTACGTGAGGCGAAGGCGATGGGAGCTTCCCTTCCTTGCTCGTCAGTTTGCGATAGAACCGCGCCGACTCCGTACGGTGATGCGTCGCAAGCCAAAAGCAGAGGCTTCCTTTCGTCGTAGTGGCGGAGGACTGTACATCTTCGAATCAGGTCTTTCAGGGCATCGAATGACTGCTGATGGCGTGGCGACCATGTCCATGTCACATCTTTCCGAAGGAGTTGGTATAAGTCGTTGGCCACGGTAGCTCTTTGTTCCAAGAACCGGTCGTAGAACGTCAAGAGTCCGAGAAAAGCCTGTAGCTCCTGCTTGTTTGTTGGAGCTCGTGCTTCTGTGATCGCTCGCACTTTGTCCTCGGTAGGGTGAATGCCTTCCGCATCAATTCGGTGTCCCAGAAATTGCACCGCAAAACAGCACTTCGATTTGCTTATGCACAAATTAGCGTTTGCTAGCCTTTCGAGAACGAGCTCTAGGCGCACTGCATGCTCTTCAGTGGAAGTGCCACTGATGATGACATCGTCAAGGTAGACACAAACTCCTGGGATGCCCTGAAGCACTGTCTCCATGAATTTTTGAAACATGGCCGGGGCTGCAGCTACGCCAAAAGGCAGTCGCTTGACTTTGTACAAGCCTTTCAGTGTGTTAATTGCCAATAATTCAGCAGTTGACTCGCTCACCTTCAGCTGCTGATACGCCTGGGTGAGGTCCAATGTGCTGAAGACTCTTGCGCCACGCAGTACACTGAATACTTCTTCAGGTGTCGGTAGCGGGTAAGAGGACGCTTTAGTCGCAAGATTGACGGTGCTCCGGTAGTCTCCGCAGAGGCGTATGGTTCCGTTCTTCTTGCGAACTACGACAAGTGGTGTGGCCCATTCTGAATGCTGCGTCGGCTCGATGACACCTTGCTGCTCCAGTTTGTCCAACTCTTTTTCAACTGAATCTCGGAGAGCAAACGGCACCGGCCTGGCCTTCAGAAATTTGGGTTGCGCGTTGTCCAACAACTCCAGTGTGACCGGGGGCCCTTCGTTTCCTGGAATCTCTTCCGAGAATACTCTTTCGTATTTCTCTTGCAGTTGCTCAACCATGTTCTGGCTCGGCGTCTGGTGTATGCCGCATATCATCACGCCTAGTGGAGAAAACCAGTTTCTCCCTAGAAGGCTTGATCCTGTGCCCTTCACAACAAGCAGAGGTAGCGTATGGGTCTGGCCGTTGTAGTTAACCTGCACGTTGGCAGAGCCCAATAGTGGCAGATTCCGTCCTGACCACGTTCGCAGGTGCGTGTCGTCTTGTTGCAGGGCGGGTGCGTCAGATGGCCATGAAGTTCGGAACGTGTCCTCACTGATCAGAGTACAGGCTGCGCCGGAGTCCACCTCGAACTTAATCAGCTGGTGATGTACGCTTACTTCTGTAAAAATCTTCGGTCGCGTGCCGAGATTCATGGTGTTCAGGTCGTACAACACAGATGGTGTTGCTGATGTTGTTCCATGGAGATCAGATAGCGGCGTATTCTCTGAGGCGTTGACGCTGTGATTAGGCTGGGAAGGTGACTTTATCTTGGCAAGTCTCCGTTTCGTAATGCATGCTCTTTCGATATGCCCTCGCTTGTGGCAAAAATTACACGTGGCTGACTGGAATCGACATCCCTGGGGGTTGTGTTGGTCGTCACACCGCCAGCAGCGTTGTGCTTTTTTGACCGATTTTACAACAACAGAAGGCTTGCGCACCTGGTTGCTTGTCTGGTGTACCGGCTCGGTGTTCCGGCGAATCCCTCTCTGCTGGTGACCGGCGCTCTCCGCTCGAACGGCGATGTCGTAAGCTTTGCTGAATGTGAGGTCCTTCTCAGCGAACAGGCGCTGCTGCAGTGACTCGTCACTCAGTCCGCACACAAATCTGTCGCGTAACATCACGTCCAAGGGAAGCATGGTGGTGTTAGCAGAAGAAGCTGCGTCTCCCTCCTGCCCGGTAGCTGTTGTCGACAGCGTTCCAAAATTGCAGTCGGCAGCGAGCTTCTTGAGCGCGGCTACGTAGGCGCTCACAGTTTCTCCTCCCAGTTGATCTCGTCGTTGGAAGCGAGCCCGGCTGTAGACCTCGGATGGCCTTGGGTCGTAGTGCTTTTGCAGCGCTTTTACGATTTCGTCGTAAGACACTGCCGCTGGTGTGCTTGGCTGAATAAGGGCGCAGACAGTATCGTAGGTCTGCTCCCCGCACAGCGTCAGCAGGTTGGCCCTCTTCAAGGCTGGGTCTGTGATGTTGTTAGCTTCAAAGTAGAACTGAAGGCGTCCAACCCACGATGACCACGA
This sequence comes from Amblyomma mixtum, assembly GCF_055824585.1. NCBI lineage: Eukaryota > Metazoa > Arthropoda > Arachnida > Ixodida > Ixodidae > Amblyomma > Amblyomma mixtum. The sequence continues at coordinate 232,613,961 of NC_143013.1, forward strand.
TGAGCCGTTGAATTCTGGTATCTGATTGGGAAACCCTCGCGTAGCCATGGCTTGTCAATAGCGTTGCGTAGCGCGGGTCGAATCCACTTTCTCGTCGCCACTGTCGTGTCCGGTCGCTGTGTTGAATGCAGCGAAAGACGCACACGGTACTTTTAGACTTCGTTTATTTAAAGCTGAAGAGGGTGCGACCAGCGTCGACCGAGGCAGCAGCCGAACTGGCCGCCCGAAGAAAGGAGGGAGCTGAGAAGCGTCCACGGGAGGGAGTGGCTTCCCAGAACAGGAGGAGGGTGCGGGGGCGCACCGTGGGGGGGCATCTGGTGACAGCGTGCGACGAGGGGCAAGTGTCGTTAGGAGGAGGATTGAGTGGTCGTTAGGAGGAGGATGCGCGTGGTCGTTAGGAGGAGGACGCGGGGGCGCACACACACAAAAGCAATAAGGGGACACAACACAATATTAACTCAAAAAAAAAAAAACTGCCGCACAAAAGAAGATGGGACGAACGAGAGGCACGGACAAGTTTCACTTGAAGGGTGAAAGTGATTCAGTTCCCTTGAGTTTCAAGATAATGGTTGTCCGTGTCTTCTCATCCGTCCCGTCTTGCGCGGCATCCTGAGGGCATGCCTCGTGACAACAATGTACAGGCGCGGACATAATTAAACGGAGCACGCTATTTCGTTGAAATTGCAATCGCGCCTTCTCCATTGGAAATGAAGAAACACTGTATGTCTACAAGATAGCCCACCAACCTCCGCTACCAGCATGCGCGTACCACTTGTGGCAATTTCAATTAGGTTACGCATGAAACATATTCGAAGACAGTTGCGTGCTCCGTTTACTTTTGTCCGCGCCTGTACGTTTAAACGCCTTTGGCATCTGGAGAAAGAACCGCTTTAGCAGCATATCGACAAGAATGAATTTTGTGGATTGGCTGCTTCTTTTCAGTGCTAACGCCTTTCAATACTTTAGTAGTCTGCGACGCTTTAAAAGCGTACTGCTTGTTGTTAACAAGTAATGTCGCTACCCCAAACTAAAATATTACTATTTCTAAATGCAAAGCTACGGCACAAGTGGAAGGATAAAATGCAGACATGAAGAAAGGGCGTGAGCTCAGCGGCTCCAGTGTGTTTTTCTTTTTACGTGAGCCTGCGCCGACAGTTGATTTGAATTCTGCACGCTTGTCAAGTGGGTGAATCTACATGCGCTCCCCTCACGGCAAAAGAAAATGCTTTTGTTTATTTTATCTTTACTTATTTATTTGTGTGCTAATTTTGTAAGGCCAGAAATGAAATACTGGCAACTGAACACAAATTGTTCTAAAAAGTGTTTTCGCTTTCCTTTCACATCGGCATATTTTTAACCGCCTTATGACCATATGATCTGCTCTCATGTGCGCACTTACCTTTTATGAACAGCGAATACTTGGCCAGTGTAGCAGCCGGCTGCGTATGTTCCTTCATTTTTATAACTTTGTCAACATCGCAAAAAAAAAGGCGTCGTTTTCAAATTTCTGTTGACGGTAATATACACGCAAAGTGCACGACGGACAGCCAGCAATATCATCATCCTGCTTGGCTTGCGCTAACACTGCTCTTGTTGGCAAATAAAAGAGAACCTATTCGAGCGAGGAGACATGCACACTAGAAGAGGTTGTCTTCAGAGAGCTGCGAGTTCCCGCGCGCCGCTTTGGACGGTGATTTCTTTTTCGTTCCCAATTCCCTAGCAATTTTCTACCACACTCACTACCGTAGCTCCACTCCGCGAAGTTTTGAAAAATTTTTGGCTTCAGTTCAGTGGTGCCAACCAATTAAGTAGCAACTTTCGCCGGCGGTGCGCCCACTTCATGCATTGCAGAATATGTATTTCGTACCTGGCCTTCGAAGAGACAGAAACGCGAAAGCTGATTATCCACCTGTGCCAGCGAATGTGGCGCCGGCACCCCGGCCAACAACTCGTTACTATGGGGAGCGTTTCTAGCCAGAGCAGGTTTAGTCCCAACTCGAATTTTTGACACGCGGCGGTAGGAGCAAGCAGTACATTATCGAATCCGAAGATCTGCGAAACCACCAGAAAACGGCAATGTGATAAATGCCAAGCCCACTATAGTAGGATGCTGATCATAAAGGCCGCCGCTTTTTCCTTTCAAAGGGTACCCCTTCCAGCCATTGGTGTCGGGCGATTCCTGTGGCCCTGATAATGTTAGAATGCAGGGATAGGCGCCACAATAGCGGGAGAGGTCTATCCTTGACCAAGGAATAACCCCCAGTCAACTACCACTCCCTGCTTAGTCACACAAGCAGGGTCGGGAGAATCGGCCAAGGCAACTGACTGGAAGGTGTTCGTTCTAGAAACGCGGCTGCGTGCTGAGATAGCAGCAAGTTATAGTTCACTGGACCCTCGACTGTGACTAACCAAACGGGCCCGCAAAAGGGTTGGGAGAATAGGTGGTGCAGCACGGGGGGTAGGGAGGGGAGGAGGGTCGAGGGCAGGAGGCGCAAGGCGCGTTCACACTAGCCCAAAAATCCGGCGAGGGAAGCGAACGCGGTCGCCGCAAACACTGTGGCCTGTTCCCATCTGTTGACGCACGGCCGAGGCCGAACCGCCGTGCCGCTGCTGTTTCTCGCTTTTCCACACCACGTCGCTGTTGGCGGCATACACAGATATAAGAGAAAAAAACATAAATTTGCCGCGTCTACGTACAATAGGCGCCAGCATGCTTACGTACGTTAAACGCAGGCGCATCCCCACTTTTAGTTCAGCGTATGCTAGCGTAGACGCAAAAAATAAACTCAGCCAATAGAGGCGCCATCTGGTTGTCAGGACGGAAACCATTACTGTTAACAAACCGACCCTTTTATTAAGTTGAGAAGCGGCAAAATCGCCTCTCCGATTATAAGAAAGAAAGCATACAATATCATTCATTCGTTATGTTATAGGCGAAGGCAGACGAAGCTAAAGACAAGTGCTCCATTTACGGCCAGTGAAAGCGCTGAAAAAGGCAGTAACAACGAGAATTCAGTCTGAAGCGAGGAACTCGCAATCGAAGGGCGCCGCACGGCGGAAATCGGACTGAACCGATCGGCCTCGCCGCGCCGCTTCACTCGCCGGATTATTGGGTGAGCGTGAACGCGCCTTTTACCTTGCGACATTCAGGGTCTACAGGGGGCTTCAATGAAAATTCAGTATGGCGGCCCGAGAGTGAACCACAAGCATGCTAGGCTTGTCTTGTGTTCTGCTGCCTGATCCTGCAATAAATTGCAATACTTTGCCACTATAAGCGGAAGAAGTCGTCCTGATCAAAACTACCTGTCCATTACCTCTGTTTTTGACCTGCAGAAACATTTAACTCATCGAATATTTTTCTATTCTATTTTGCGCATTATTTGCTTCACTTGTGCTGTTTTATTGTTATTTTTTGCGCTGAAACAATTCGGTTTATATTTACGCATTTTAGTTCTTTTCCTTGAGAAAATTTTTGAAATTTTACAGCACTGGTCTTTTAGGATTGTTGTATTCAATTTTTTTATTCTGATACTACGAGAGGAAAAAAATTTATTGGATTCATGAGACTTAACTCTGATAAGGAGTTTCTCTTTTTTTCTTTGACTATGAGTTTATGTACATGTATTTGCGTTTACCGCAAATATCATGGTCTGTTCTGCTAGCATTCAAGGGTTACTTAGCTTTATGTGTTCGGAAACGCCTTCATTTCTTGCATCGGGTATTTTAAATGACATGTTGCGAACAGCATGTAGTGCACGTGTTAGGGACACTAATCCTGTCGGCCTGTAGGGTCCGAAGTAATGAGAAAATAAATGGAATACAAAAGTACCCTCAAGAACTGACATTCGTTATGCCGCAGTATGATACAACTGAGACCAAATGGGGCGCTAAAGACTGGGAAGCTTTCTTTAGAAGCCATGTTACGTAGCAGCACCACATCGATCCGCGGTGCCGCTTGCAACCGTGCAGGCCACCTGCGTGCAGACATCACAGGTGCGATCGAAACCACACGACACAAGTACGGCTTGTTTTGTTGACGAACTTAGACTGCTGATAGCGAATAGCAGCAAGTGGGCAACATACCGACATGTTTCAGACCAAAGTTAACATGGAAATTGTCTGATCGCCTTCAGGAACTTTCCAAAACGACGAAGGAAAAAAAGGCTCTGACCACAATTAACAGTGCTCCCTTCGTCATTATTGACGCATAGAACTGTTAGGAGGAACGGCGTATTCAGGGCATCAGTCGCAAGAACGTGGTGATAACATATTTTCCACGTGGTTAGAAGTAGACGAAGCACCGCCAGCACGTGTCTATAGGGTGTGTGGGGTAGGTTAAGCAGGAGCGAGTTCCAGGAGCAGGACCTGAGAGCCGGAGCGCAGCCCAGCCTTCACCTTGGTCGGACAAGTTCCTAGGAAAGCTTAATTCGGACAATGGTAAAAAAAATGTGATAACGTTTTTGCCACGTCGAGAAGGGAAGCGGAAATTTTACAGAAGGAGGTTGTGGTATACTTTTTGTGCATCAGTATTGTCGAACACAACAGCAGAAACGAGATGCCAACATTCCTCAAAATATGTGGGTGCCACAGGAATCTGAAGTATAGGGGAACTTGAAAGTGATGTTTCTTTGATCCCGCGGTCAGGAATACTTGAAAAGAGGAAAGAAAATAGATTAAGAAGACAATAACCTGCTTAATCTGCCATTTATGGATCCGAGAAAAATGACATTGGAAGGTTTATTCCCGAGCTGCACTTTGTTTAGGGAGAGGCAAAAAGGGGGCTAGCTTCTGGGGAAGTAACAGAAGACAGAAAACCGGTAAGCAATGGCCGGAAATAAGTCTGGAAGCTACTCTACTGGGAGCGGCTTAATCTGTACACCGATGAGTCAATTCTGGCGATAGCGTCTTTGTGCCAGCGGTGGAGGGGAAGGGAAAGCTGACGGAAGCAGGTTGTGGAGCTAGTGAGCGGACTACCCGGACAGGACGTTTTCGCGAGTGAGAGGGGGTTGCCAACCTCGGCGCGCTAACCAGACACCAGACGACGTTAAGCTGTCACATCAATCGGACGTGCTCGCGAGGTCGTATTCCTGCTGCCTAGCCGTCGTCATGAAGACCGCCCCGGACGCTAACCAGCCTCGCCCCGTTGATGTCACCACGACACAGAGACGCCGGCGAGTTCGGTTCGCGCTCCCGAGTGGCGATATCGTCTGCCCGCGGAGAGTGGAAGTGGCCGTGCGTGAACCCCAACTCCGGCTATGTGGAGGGGCCGTCGGAGTAGAAGAAGGCGACAACTCTGTGTTAGAACCGGGAGATCGACAGAAGGTGGTCATCAAAGGCGGTAAGTTTTTCTGTTTATTTTCATGCAGTGCTTGTCCTCGCCGAGTAATGTTAGCAAGCATAGAGTGAAAGCTCAGAGTACTGACCGGAAGTTTTCCGCCCTTTTTTCTTGCAGGCTTCCCCCTCCGGCGCTTCAAGAGAATACGCTCCATCAAAGTAGCAAGCCTTCACTCCGGACCCATAACACAAGCGCCATTGGTATCCACCGATCCCCGTTCGTGTGGAACACTCCAGTCGCCCTCTGATCCCAGCGCCCCTAGCCCGGACAGCGGCGCCGAACCGTGCCCCACGACTTCACCTGATGGCTTCATGGACGAACTGCTGAAGGCTATGGAACACGAATGCTGACAGTTCAGGAGTCCCCACTGAGTTGACCTGACGCCTCCCTAGGCGAAACTTTCTACATTGCGGAAAGCGACTTGTGAGTGAAAGGAAGTGCTAAGCCGGCACCCGTTTCACTGAGCAAGTTTTGAGACCGTCAAGGAGTTTTGGAATGTCTTTCAATGCCGATGTTCTAGTCGTGCTTATTTTTGTGTTTTGGATGTCAGTTTTTGTGTGCCCAGTCGAGCATTCCCTGCCTTGTATCTCATGTAGGCAATGTCCTCGTTCATTTCTCGTTTTGGATGTCAGTTTTTGTGTGCCCAGTCGAGCATTCCCTGCCTTGTATCTCACATACGTCTGACAGAAGCAGTGTTCGCGTCCCGCAGATTCGGTCCTGTCCTCCTGGCTGGACCCTACCTGCCTGTTTGCGATGAATTTCTTACCGTGTTTCCGATGGATTTCCTGAAGTGCTGAAATTGCACCGCTGGAAGATAGGGGATCATTTAGAGATTCCCACGTGTACCGGGACCGACAACTGAGCTTTTATAGATTTGACTTTTCGTGCTCTCAGAGGCGGCTCTAATCCGAACGTACTAATGTGTCAGTTATTGAACCGATGAGCCTAAAGCGACCGAAATGAACCGAAAGCGACAAAGGCCACAGATCAATTGCAGCCGCAATTGCAAAATGAATTAGGCATAGGGATTATTTTATTTCTGTCAGCAGTTTTTTTCGTAGGTGGGGTGCACTAGCTTAACTACACGTGGAGCGGTGTTTTATGTGTGAACCGACATTCTCAGAACACATGTCATTGGTGTTAAGGTGGTTTGGAGTGGTTTTAATCCTGCTGTTGGGCCCGTATAGTCCAAACGCAGAAATGCCGCTCTATTAGTGATCAAAATACCTCCGCTGACGTTCTTCGCCATAAATGTGTTTTTTCTATTGTAACAGCCGGACAGTTCGTGCGAGGGTTGTTTCTTTTTCATGTTTCTGTTTTTCAATTAAGAGCATAGAAATTTGTAGAAGGCTTATTAGTTCTCTCTCATGTAAAGACCGAAATGGATGGTTGAAATGGAACGCCGGCGTCTGTGGTCTCCCCGCTGGACTCACCTGACGCCTTCCTGGAGGAAATTCTGAATATTGCGGAGAGCAACAACTGATTGAAAAGATGTGCTAAGCAAGCATCCAGTCCACGGATTTTGTTTTGGGATGTAAAAGAACTTTTGGGCACTCTTTGTCCTGTGTGCGGTCAAGGCGGCATTATTTGTTTTTATATTATTTCGTTCAACCGAATGTGCGTCATTGTCGTCTATCCTTGTGTCTGTGGGGTTGAACTTATGTGTATGTGAAGTTGGGCACTTTTACCAAAGTAATAAATGTGTTTTGCAGTTCTCTCGATTTTTGTCTCGTGTCCGTTTGACAGACGCAGTGTCACCGTCAAATAGATTTTGTTCAGTCGCGACTGGACCCGACTTCAAACGGTTCCTTAAGGTCAGGCTTGGTCACGGATGCCCTAAAGCGCAGAAATGGCATCGCTTGGAAACTGGGCACCCTTTACGACAGACGGTCGTTTAATAGAGGCGGCAACTGAACATTTATGGACAAACTTCTTGTACTCTCAGCGGGGGCTTTATTTCAAACGGTCCAGCTTTTCAGTCATTGCCAAATTCGGTACCAATCAGGCCTTGAGCTGAAAAGTACAAAGGTCGGGAACCACTTGCCTAAGCCACGGTTTTTTCTTACCTATTTATTGTGGCAGCTAACCGAGGCAACATGCTTGCTGAGGTAAACAGAAAATGGGCCCAGTGGCTGTGGGCGTACACGTCGAATGTGACCGACTGCTGACTTTTACATACCTTGAAATATTGTTTTCCGTCAGCGCCACAGACCGATGTTGCCTTTGCAATTTTTCTCGCAGTCATTGCTTTCTTTCAGCAGCTGTTTAATTAAAAAATATGAAACAGGCCGTGTTTTCTTATTCAGTCTCGTTTCGCGAAACAAAACTTTGTAGGCATGTGTGCTCGTTCTACGCTTATCTTTGTGTGCTGGTTACAGCCTCTTTTCGAAACCGTTTATCTTATTTTTGGCTGGTTGAGAAAATTACCAAGGGCACTTTATCTCTCGCGGGCATCTAATCCGTAATACAAGATGTGTTTGTGTCAAAGTCTTTCAATATAGCAGTTGTGAGCCGCAGAAATGATGATGATGATGTCCTCGGGCTGGATGGCACATACCCACGGCGGGGGATTGGCCAGGGTGCATAGCGGCATAAATGATACGAGGAGAGCATAATATTGTAGCCAGCCTCTTTTCTTTTTTCGTTTCCGGCTGTTACTGAAGGGGTGAAAGAATTTTCGGTTTCAAACTCCGTTGAATTTCAGATTCCTGCCGAAACTTACCGCGCCTTTTTTGTACTTGAAAAGGCAAGTGAGTTGACTCAATGGTTTACGACAAAAAAAAAAAAACAATGCGTGCTTTTAGTTCCCGAAACAGACGCCATATTTTGCAGTCGTTTAAAGCAAATACACACAAATTTGGTGTAGCATTTTCTCCTAAATCATTGCATCCCCTCAACCTTTTCCCCTCGTACAGGATTGCATATCAATTTCTTTTTCCGGTTAACCTCATCCCAGCACCGTCCTCCGCTCCGACCACAAGACACGATGAACTCACGACGCTGCCGCGCCGGGGACCAGTGACCCGACCTACCTGAGTCGTCACTGACAAGTAAATACACTGTTCCCCTGTCCATGCCGATGATCTGTGCGTCCAAGGGCCTCGGTCGTCGGCTCCTGGCAACCTGCGGCCCGGATGCTTCGTAGACCGGGATTTCATTTGCTCACATCTCTCATCGTGCCGGCCAGCACATCACCACCTCGCCACTTCTGTTCTGCCCTTGAAGCCCATCACCATATCGCGGTCCCTTCGTCGATGTCTTCTGCTATTTACGAACTGGACGATCGCTCGCAGGCCCCTCGTAACGTGACGAAGAAGACGAAGCTCGAAGTTGCCCGGGACGGAGCGCTGGCACTAGGCCAGTGGTGATTAAAAAATATTGCCATCAGTCACCTCGTCTCATTCTTCTGCTGGCCGCCAAGTAACAATATGAACTCAAAAAGAAATAGTGGCGCACGAAAGAAGATGGGACGAACGAGAGGCACGGACAAGTTTCACTTGAAGGGTTAAAGTGATTCAGTTCCCTTGAGTTTCAAGATAATGCTTGTCCGTGTCTTCTCATCCGTCCCGTCTTGCGCGGCATCCTGAGGGCATGCCTCGTGACAACAATGTACAGGCGCGGACATAAGTAAACGGAGCACGCTATTTCGTTGAAATTGCAATCACGCCTTCTCCACTGGAATTGAAGAAACACTGTATGTCTACAAGAAAGCCCACCAACCTCCGCTACCAGCATGCGCGTACCACTTGTGGAAATTTCAATTAGGTGACGCATGAAACATATTGAAAGACAGTTACGTGCTCCGTTTACTTTCGACTGTACGTTTAAACGCGTTTGGCATCTGCAGAAAGAACCGCTTTAGCAGCATATCGACAAGAATGAATTTTATGGATTACCTGCTTCTTTTCAGTGCTAATGCCTTTCAATACTTTATTAGTCTGCGACGCTTTAAAAGCGTACTGCTTGTTGTTAACAAGTAATGTCGCTACCCCAAACTAAAAAATCACTATTTCTAAATGCAAAGCTACGGCACAAGTGGAAGGATAAAATGCAGACATGAAGAAAGGGCGTGAGCTCAGCGGCTCCAGTGTGTTTTTCTTTTTACGGGAACCTGCACCGACAGTTGATTTGAATTCTGCACGCTTGTCAAGTGGGTGAATCTACATGCGCTCCCCTCGCGGCAAAAGAAAATGCTTTTGTTTATTTTATCTTTACTTATTTATTTGTGTGCTAATTTTGTAAGGCCAGAAATGAAATACACTGAACACAAATTGTTCGAAAATGTGTTTTCCCTATCCTTTCACATCGGCATATCTTTAACCGCCTTATGACCATATGATCTGCTCTCATGTGCGCACTGACACTTTATGAACAGCGGATACTTGGCCAGTGTAGCAGCCGGCTGCGTATGTTCCTTCATTTTTATAACTTTGTCAACATCGCAAAAAAAAGGCGTCGTTTTCAAATTTCTGTTGACGGTAATATACACGCAAAGTGCACGACGGACAGCCAGCAGTATCATCATCCTGCTTGGCTTGCGCTAACGCTGCTCTTGTTGGCAAATAAAAGAAACCTATTCGAGCGAGGAGACATACACACAAGAAGAGGTTGTCTTCATAGAGCTGCGATTTCCCGCGCGCCGCTTTGGACGGTGATTTCTTTTTCGTTCCCGATTCCATAGCAATTTTCTACCATACTCTCTACCGTAGCTCCACTCCGCGAAGTTTTGAAAAATTTTTGGCTTCAGTTCAGTGGTGCCAACCAATTAAGTAGCAACTTTCGCCGGCGGTGCGCCCACTTCATGCATTGCAGAATATGTATTTCGTACCTGGCCTTCGAAGAGACAGAAACGCGAAAGCTGATTAGCCACCTGTGCCAGCGAATGCGGCGCCGGCACCCCGGCCAACAACTCGTTACTATGGGGAGCGTTTCTAGCCAGAGCAGGTTTAGTCCCAACTCGAATTTTTGACGCGCGGCGAAGGAGCAAGCAGTACATTATCGAATCCGAAGATCTGCGAAACCACCAGAAAACGGCAATGTGATAAATGCCAAGCCCACTATAGTAGGATGCTGATCAAAAAGGCCGCCGCTTTTTCCTTTCAAAGGGTACCCCTTCCAGCCATTGGTGTCGGGCGATTCCTGTGGCCCTGATAATGTTAGAATGCAGGGTGTGGGGACGCCTTCGTCCCCTGCGTTCACTTTCCCGCATTGCACACCCCACTGTTGTTAGCTCCTCCGAAACGCGCTCTTCTGTTTTGGTTACTTTAACTAACAGGGGAGGGCGCTCGCGTCGTAGCGACTCCAGCGCCACGGATGGCGTTTTGCTGCGCGCTCGCGGGGAGCGACGGGGTCTCTTCTCCCTCGGCAACGGGAAGCGAACGGACGTTTCGCTCGCAGCTTTGCTCTTCGTCGACGGGCGCCCCTCGGCCGGAACTTACTCCCGCCGAGCCCGTTCCGCTCGACCTCGGAGTTTATCCCTTTGCCCTACCGTGGGCGGACGTTCGCTCGTAGCCGTGCTGGTGAGTCGGACATCCTAGATTCCTCAGTGTATTTTGTTGCTAGCTGGCGTTATTGTTGCTATAGCAATAAATGCCTTGTTTGTGTCAGCCAGTGTGTCGTTCCTTTGTTCCCGTAGAGCACGGCCCGCCGTGGTCGGCGTGCGCTCAGTAGCGTACGCGACCACGGGGTGGGGTCAGCGCGGTTTTGAACTGAGTCAGCCGCGCTTAAGCGGGGAGAACGCATTTATCTTCCCCGATTTAAACCCCACATCTGGCGCCCAACGTGGGGCCTGCTCTTGGAACATTGGACGACAGTCTGTTCGGTTCGAGGAACGCTCTTTGTCCGGACTTGACAAGTGCTAGGCCTAGAGTGAATTTTGATCGCTAGGACCTGCGGCATGCTTTCTTGAGTGCGAGGTGTATTGCGCTGCAGCATGTTTGAACTTTTCGACATGCTCAGCATGTTTTTTTGTGAAGTTTTCTTCCTGGAGTTTCTTCAAGAACCACTTGGTCCGCATCGAGGGAGCGCGAGGCCTAGCGCCCGCGGAGTTGCCGAGCCCGAAGCGAGTGAGTACGGAAGCCGCGTGGGTGGTCCGAGTTTTCTGTATATATTTTCTCGCTGTCTCTTTTTCGACTCTGGGAGTCGCGGCTCTGGGAGCCGGGTGGCCTGGGGCCACGGGTGCCTTAACGAGCTCGCTGGTATTGCAGCTCGGCACCGGGCGTTCCGACACCGTCCGATACGGTGGGCGCCGATCGCTCAAGCTGCTTTGTGCAGTGAGCGGGGAGGACCACCCCACAACGCTGATGTCTCCTCGCGGCTGCGCGCACGAAACCCGTTCCGGGTCCTCCTTTTGTTGGGGGTCGTCGACCTTCACAGTGGTAGTGAGGCCTAAGGCTATTCATAGCTGCCTGCGCCATGTCAAAAGTGACACGACCACCGGACCGTGGTGTTGAGAGGGGGCGCACTTTGCTGGCCGCCTGTTTTTTTTTTAACCTCGCATGAACCGAGCATTCTCGTTCAACTCAAGAAAGGGCTTTGTTCACTCGAACTTTGCGTTGCACGGCCGCCCGACACGTTTTGCTAGCGAGTTGAGCATTGAGCCACGTGGCTCTTGTGTACGCCGTTTCCCCTCCCGTGACCTACGTTAAAGGCATGCGGAGTGTGTTTTGGCAATCTTTCAGACCCAGCGGAGCCACTGCGGCTTGCTGTCTGCACATCGTCTCGCTGCCGCCTGCTGCGACGGAGCGGCCTGTATCCTGTTCGCCGCATCCATCCGGGGCAGCCGTGGTGAGACCAGACAGCAGCCACCTCGGGCTGCTGTTCTCCTGGCGACTACTGCGGAATCTTGGCCTGCAGTGGTCAACCGGCCCTCCTCTTCGCGGGCCTGCGGGCACTTAGCCCGCGGGCCATGCGAGTCGTCCCAGCGGAGACCTTCACGCCGCCTTCGGAATACCGCGGAAGACTGCGTGCACCCTGTCGGCGTGACCTCCGCTGCACGACCTGCCTCAAGTGCATGAAGACCAGGAGACTCCTCCATAGCATGTAACTTGCAGGCGCGTGGGTCTATTTAAGGTTGGGGGGATGTGGGGACGCCTTCGTCCCCTGCGTTCACTTTCCCGCATTGCACACCCCACTGTTGTTAGCTCCTCCGAAACGCGCTCTTCTGTTTTGGTTACTTTAACTAACAGGGGAGGGCGCTCGCGTCGTAGCGACTCCAGCGCCACGGATGGCGTTTTGCTGCGCGCTCGCGGGGAGCGACGGGGTCTCTTCTCCCTCGGCAACGGGAAGCGAACGGACGTTTCGCTCGCAGCTTCGCTCTTCGTCGACGGGCGCCCCTCGGCCGGAACTTACTCCCGCCGAGCCCGTTCCGCTCGACCTCGGAGTTTATCCCTTTGCCCTACCGTGGGCGGACGTTCGCTCGTAGCCGTGCTGGTGAGTCGGACATCCTAGATTCCTCAGTGTATTTTGTTGCTAGCTGGCGTTATTGTTGCTATAGCAATAAATGCCTTGTTTGTGTCAGCCAGTGTGTCGTTCCTTTGTTCCCGTAGAGCACGGCCCGCCGTGGTTGGCGTGCGCTCAGTAGCGTACGCGACCACGGGGTGGGGTCAGCGCGGTTTTGAACTGAGTCAGCCGCGCTTAAGCGGGGAGAACGCATTTATCTTCCCCGATTTAAACCCCACAAGGGATAGGCGCCACAATAGCGGGAGGGGTCTATCCTTGACCAAGGAATAACCCCCAATCAACTACCACTCCCTGCTTAGTCACACAAGCAGGGTCGGGAGAATCGGCCAAGGCAACTGACCGGAAGGTGTTCGTTCTAGAAACGCGGCTGCGTGCTGACATAGCAGCAAGTTATAGTTCACTGGACCCTCGACTGTGACTAACCAAACGGGCCCGCAAAAGGGTTGGGAGAATGGGTGGTGCAGCACGGGGGGTAGGGAGGGGAGGAGGGTCGAGGGCAGGAGGCGCAAGGCGCGTTCACACTAGCCCAAATATCCGGCGAGGGAAGCGAACGCGGTCGCCGCAAACACTGTGACCTGTTCCCATCTGTTGACGCACGACCGAGGCGGAACCGCCGTGCCGCTGCTGTTTCTCGCTTTTCCACACCACGTCGCTGTTGGCGGCATACACAGATGTAAGAGAAAAGAACATAAATTTGCCGCGTCTACGTACAGTAGGCGCCAGCATGCTTACGTACGTTAAACGCAGGCGCATCCCCACTTTTAGTTCAGCGTATGCTAGCGTAGACGCAAAAAATAAACTCAGCCAATAGAGGCGCCATCTGGTTGTCAGGACGGAAACCATCACTGTCAACAAACCGACCCTTTTATTGAGTTTAGAAGCGGCAAAATCGCCTCTCCGAATAAAAGAAAGAAAGCATACAATATCATTCATTCGTTATGTTATAGGCGAGGTCAGACGAAGCTAAAGACCAGTGCTCCATTTACGGCCAGCGAAAGCGCTGAAAAAGGCAGTAACAACGAGAATTCAGTCTGAAGCGAGGAACTCGCAATCGAAGGGCGCCGTACGGCGGAAATCGGACTGAACCGATCGGCCTCGCCGCGCCGCTTTCCGCTTCACTCGCCGGACTATTGGGTGAGCGTGAACGCGCCTTTTACCTTGCGACATTCAAGGTCTACAGGGGGCTTCAATGAAAATTCAGTATGGCGGCCCGAGAGTGAACCACAAGCATGCTAGGCTTGTCTTGTGTTCTGCTGCCTGATCCTGCAATAAATTGCAATACTTTGCCACTATAAGCGGAAGAAGTCGTCCTGATCAAAACTACCTGTCCATTACCTCTGTTTTTGACCTGCAGAAACATTTAACTCATCGAATATTTTTCTATTCTATTTTTCGCATTATTTGCTTCACTTGTGCTGTTTTATTGTTATTTTTTGCGCTGAAACAATTCGGTTTATATTTACGCATTTTAGTTCTTTTCCTTGAGAAAATTTTTGAAATTTTACAGCACTGGTCTTTTAGGATTGTTGTGTTCAATTTTTTTATTCTGATACTACGAGAGGAAAAAATTTATTGGATTCATGAGACTCAACTCTGATAAGGAGTTTCTCTTTTTTTCTTTGACTATAAATTTATGTACATGTATTTGCGTTTACCGCAAATATCATGGTCTGTTCTGCTAGCATTCATGGGTTACTTAGCTTTATGTGTTAGGAAACGCCTTCATTTCTTGCATCGGGTATTTTAAATGACATGTTGCGAACAGCATGTAGTGCACGTGTTAGGGACACTAATCCTGTCGGCCAGTAGGGTCCGAAGAAATGAGAAAATAAATGGAATACAAAAGTACCCTCAAGAACTGACATTCGTTATGCCGCAGTATGATACAACTGAGACCAAATGGGGCGCTAAAGACTGGGAAGCTTTCTTTAGAAGCCATGTTACGTAGCAGCACCACATCGATCCGCGGTGCCGCTTGCAACCGTGCAGGCCACCTGCGTGCAGACATCACAGGTGCGATCGAAACCACACGACACAAGTACGGCTTGTTTTGTTGACGAACTTAGACTGCTGATAGCGAATAGCAGCAAGTGGGCAACATACCGACATGTTTCAGACCAAAGTTAACATGGAAATTGTCTGATCGCCTTCAGGAACTTTCCAAAACGACGAAGAAAAAAAAGGCTCTGACCACAATTAACAGTGCTCCCTTCGTCATTATTGACGCATAGAACTGTTAGGAGGAACGGCGTATTCAGGGCATCAGTCGCAAGAACGTGGTGATAACATATTTTCCACGTGGTTAGAAGTAGACGAAGCACCGCCAGCACGTGTCTATAGGGTATGTGGGGTAGGTAAAGCGGGAGCGAGTTACAGGAGCAGGACCTGAGAGCCGGAGCGCAGCCCAGCCTTCACCTTTGTCGGACAAGTTCCTAGGAAAGCTTAATTCGGACAATGGTAAAAAAAATGTGATAACGTTTTGGCCACGTCGAGAAGGGAAGCGGAAATTTTACAGAAGGAGGTTGTGGTATACTTTTTGTGCATCAGTATTGTCGAACACAACAGCAGAAACGAGATGCGAACATTCCTCAAAATATGTGGGTGCCACAGGAATCTGAAGTATAGGGGAACTTGAAAGTGATGTTTCTTTGATCCCGAGGTCAGGAATACTTGAAAAGAGGAAAGAAAATAGATTAAGAAGACAATAACCTGCTTAATCTGCCATTTATGGATCCGAGAAAAATGACATTAGAAGGTTTATTCCCGAGCTGCACTTTGTTTAGGGAGAGGCAAAAAGGGGGCTAGCTTCTGGGGAAGTAACAGAAGATAGAAAACCGGTAAGCAATGGCCGGAAATAAGTCTGGAAGCTACTCTACTGGGAGCGGCTTAATCTGTACACCGATGAGTCAATTCTGGCGATAGCGTCTTTGTGCCAGCGGCGGAGGGGAAGGGAAAGCTGACGGAAGCAGGTTGTGGAGCTAGTGACCGGACTACCCGGAGAGGAGGTTTTCGGGAGCGAGAGGGGGTTGCCAACCTCGGCGCGCTAACCAGACACCAGACGACGTTAAGCTGTCGCATCAATCGGACGTGCTCGCGAGGTCGTACTCCTGCTGCCTAGCTGTCGTCATGAAGACCGCCCGGGACGCTAACCAGCCTCGCCCCGCTGATGTCACCACGACACGGAGACGCCGGCGTGTTCGGTTCACGCTCCCGAGTGGCGATATCGTCTGCCCGCGGAGAGTGGAAGTGGCCGTGCGTGAACCCCAACTCCGGCTATGTGGAGGGGCCGTCGGAGTAGAAGAAGGCGACAACTCTGTGTTAGAACCGGGAGATCGACAGAAGGTGGTCATCAAAGGCGGTAAGTTTTTCTGTTTATTTTCATGCAGTGCTTCTCCTCGCCGAGTAATGTTAGCAAGCATAGAGTGAAAGCTCAGAGTACTGACCGGAAGTTTTCCGCCCTTTTTTCTTGCAGGCTTCCCCCTCCGGCGCTTCAAGAGAATACGCTCCATCAAAGTAGCAAGCCTTCACTCCGGACCCATAACACAAGCGCCATTGGTATCCACCGATCCCCGTTCGTGTGGAACACTCCAGTCGCCCTCTGATCCCAGCGCCCCTAGCCCGGACAGCGGCGCCGAACCGTGCCCCACGACTTCACCTGATGGCTTCATGGACGAACTGCTGAAGGCTATGGAACACGAATGCTGACAGTTCAGGAGTCCCCACTGAGTTGACCTGACGCCTCCCTAGGCGAAACTTTCTACATTGCGGAAAGCGACTTGTGAGTGAAAGGAAGTGCTAAGCCGGCACCCGTTTCACTGAGCAAGTTTTGAGACCGTCAAGGAGTTTTGGAATGTCTTTCAATGTCGATGTTCTAGTCGTGCTTATTTTTGTGTTTTGGATGTCAGTTTTTGTGTGCCCAGTCGAGCATTCCCTGCCTTGTATCTCATGTAGGCAATGTCCTTGTCGTGTTCATTTCGCGTTTTGGATGTCAGTTTTGTGTGCCCACTCGAGCATTCCCTGCCTTGTATCTCATGTAGGCAATGTTCTTCTCGTGTTCATTTCTCGTTTTGGAAGTCAGTTTTTGTGTGCCCAGTCGAGCATTCCCTGCCTTGTATCTCACATACGTCTGACAGAAGCAGTGTTCGCGTCCCGCAGATTCGGTCCTGTCCTCCTGGCTGGACCCTACCTGCCTGTTTGCGATGAATTTCTTACCGTGTTTCCGATGGATTTCCTGAAGTGCTGAAATTGCACCGCTGGAAGATAGGGGATCATTTAGAGATTCCCACGTGTACCGGGACCGACAACTGAGCTTTTATAGATTTGACTTTTCGTGCTCTCAGAGGCGGCTCTAATCCGAACGTACTAATGTTTCAGTTATTGAACCGATGAGCCTAAAGCGACCGAAATGAACCGAAAGCGACAAAGGCCACAGATCAATTGCAGCCGCAATTGCAAAATGACTTAGGCATAGGGATTATTTTATTTCTGTCAGCAGTTTTTTTCGTAGGTGGGGTGCACTAGCTTAACTACACGTGGAGCGGTGTTTTATGTGTGAACCGACATTCTCAGAACACATGTCATTGGTGTTAAGGTGGTTTGGAGTGGTTTTAATCCTGCTGTTGGGCCCGTATAGTCCAAACGCAGAAATGCCGCTCTATTAGTGATCAAAATACCTCCGCTGACGTTCTTCGCCATAAATGTGTTTTTTCTATTGTAACAGCCGGACAGTTCGTGCGAGGGTTGTTTCTTTTTCATGTTTCTGTTTTTCAATTAAGAGCATAGAAATTTGTAGAAGGCTTATTAGTTCTCTCTCATGTAAAGACCGAAATGGATGGTTGAAATGGAACGCCGGCGTCTGTGGTCTCCCCGCTGGACTCACCTGACGCCTTCCTGGAGGAAATTCTGAATATTGCGGAGAGCAACAACTGATTGAAAAGATGTGCTAAGCAAGCATCCAGTCCACGGATTTTGTTTTGGGATGTAAAAGAACTTTTGGGCACTCTTTGTCCTGTGTGCGGTCAAGGCGGCATTATTTGTTTTTATATTATTTCGTTCAACCGAATGTGCGTCATTGTCGTCTATCCTTGTGTCTGTGGGGTTGAACTTATGTGTATGTGAAGTTGGGCACTTTTACCAAAGTAATAAATGTGTTTTGCAGTTCTCTCGATTTTTGTCTCGTGTCCGTTTGACAGACGCAGTGTCACCGTCTAATAGATTTTGTTCAGTCGCGACTGGACCCGACTTCAAACGGTTCCTTAAGGTCAGGCTTGGTCACGGATGCCCTAAAGCGCAGAAATGGCATCGCTTGGAAACTGGGCACCCTTTACGACAGACGGTCGTTTAATAGAGGCGGCAACTGAACATTTATGGACAAACTTCTTGTACTCTCAGCGGGGGCTTTATTTCAAACGGTCCAGCTTTTCAGTCATTGCCAAATTCGGTACCAATCAGGCCTTGAGCTGAAAAGTACAAAGGTCGGGAACCACTTGCCTAAGCCACGGTTTTTTCTTACCTATTTATTGTGGCAGCTAACCGAGGCAACATGCTTGCTGAGGTAAACAGAAAATGGGCCCAGTGGCTGTGGGCATACACGTCGAATGTGACCGACTGCTGACTTTTACATACCTTGAAATATTGTTTTCCGTCAGCGCCACAGACCGATGTTGCCTTTGCAATTTTTCTCGCAGTCATTGCTTTCTTTCAGCAGCTCCTTAATTAAAAAATATGAAACAGGCCGTGTTTTCTTATTCAGTCTCGTTTCGCGAAACAAAACTTTGTAGGCATGTGTGCTCGTTCTACGCTTCTCTTGGTGTGCTGGTTACAGCCTCTTTTCGAAACCGTTTATCTCATTTTTGGCTGGTTGAGAAAATTACCAAGGGCACTTTATCTCTCGCGGGCATCTAATCCGTAATACAAGATGTGTTTGTGTCAAAGTCTTTCAATATAGCAGTTGTGAGCCGCAGAAATGATGATGATGATGTCCTCGGGCTGGATGGCACATACCCACGGCGGGGGAATGGCCAGGGTGCATAGCGGCATAAATGATACGAGGAGAGCATAATATTGTAGCCAGCCTCTTTTCTTTTTTCGTTTCCGTCTGTTACTGAAGGGGTGAAAGAATTTTCGGTTTCAAAGTCCGTTGAATTTCAGATTCCTGCCGAAACTTACCGCGCCTTTTTTGTACTTGAAAAGGCAAGTGAGTTGACTCAATGGTTTACGACAAAAAAAAACAATGCGTGCTTTTAGTTCCCGAAACAGACGCCATATTTTGCAGTCGTTTAAAGCAAATACACACAAATTTGGTGTAGCATTTTCTCCTAAATCATTGCATCCCCTCAACCTTTTCCCCTCGTACAGGATTGCATATCAATTTCTTTTTCCGGTTAACCTCATCCCAGCACCGTCCTCCGCTCCGACCACAAGACACGATGAACTCACGACGCTGCCGCGCCGGGGACCAGTGACCCGACCTACCTGAGTCGTCACTGACAAGTAAATACACTGTTCCCCTGTCCATGCCGATGATCTGTGCGTCCAAGGGCCTCGGTCGTCGGCTCCTGGCAACCTGCGGCCCGGATGCTTCGTAGACCGGGATTTCATTTGCTCATATCTCTCATCGTGGCGGCCAGCACTTCACCACCTCGCCACTTCTGTTCTGCCCTTGAAGCCCATCACCATATCGCGGTCCCTTCGTCGATGTCTTCTGCTATTTACGAACTGGACGATCGCTCGCAGGCCCCTCGTAACGTGACGAAGAGGACGAAGCTCGCAGTTGCCCGGGACGGAGCGCTGGCACTAGGCCAGTGGTGATTAAAAAATATTGCCATCAGTCACCTCGTCTCATTCTTCTGCTGGCCGCCAAGTAACAATATGAACTCAAAAAGAAATAGTGGCGCACGAAAGAAGATGGGACGAACGAGAGGCACGGACAAGTTTCACTTGAAGGGTTAAAGTGATTCAGTTCCCTTGAGTTTCAAGATAATGCTTGTCCGTGTCTTCTCATCCGTCCCGTCTTGCGGGGCATCCTGAGGGCATGCCTCGTGACAACAGTGTACAGGCGCGGACATAAGTAAACGGAGCACGCTATTTCGTTGAAATTGCAATCACGCCTTCTCCATTGGAATTGAAGAAACACTGTATGTCTACAAGAAAGCCCACCAACCTCCGCTACCAGCATGCGCGTACCACTTGTGGAAATTTCAATTAGGTGACGCATGAAACATATTCAAAGACAGTTACGTGCTCCGTTTACTTTTGTCCGCGACTGTACGTTTAAACGCGTTTGGCATCTGCAGAAAGAACCGCTTTAGCAGCATATCGACAAGAATGAATTTTATGGATTAGCTGCTTCTTTTCAGTGCTAACGCCTTTCAATACTTTATTAGTCTGCGACGCTTTAAAAGCGTACTGCTTGTTGTTAACAAGTAATGTCGCTACCCCAAACTAAAAAATCACTATTTCTAAATGCAAAGCTACGGCACAAGTGGAAGGATAAAATGCAGACATGAAGAAAGGGCGTGAGCTCAGCGGCTCCAGTGTGTTTTTCTTTTTACGGGAGCCTGCACCGACAGTTGATTTGAATTCTGCACGCTTGTCAAGTGGGTGAATCTACATGCGCTCCCCACGCGGCAAAAGAAAATGCTTTTGTTTATTTTATCTTTACTTATTTATTTGTGTGCTAATTTTGTAAGGCCAGAAATGAAATACACTGAACACAAATTGTTCGAAGATGTGTTTTCCCTTTCCTTTCACATCGGCATATTTTCAACCGCCTTATGACCATATGATCTGCTCTCATGTGCGCACTGACGCTTTATGAACAGCGGATACTTAGCCAGTGTAGCAGCCGGCTGCGTATGTTCCTTCATTTTTATAACTTTGTCAACATCGCAAAAAAAAAGGCGTCGTTTTCAAATTTCTGTTGACGGTAATATACAGGCAAAGTGCACGACGGACAGCCAGCAGTAGCATCATCTTGCTTGGCTTGCGCTAACACTGCTCTTGTTGGCAAATAAAAGAGAACCTATTCGAGCGAGGAGACATACACACAAGAAGAGGTTGTCTTCATAGAGCTGCGAGTTCCCGCGCGCCGCTTTGGAAGGTGATTTCTTTTTCGTTCCCGATTCCATAGCAATTTTCTACCATACTCTCTACCGTAGCTCCACTCCGCGAAGTTTTGAAAAATTTTTGGCTTCAGTTCAGTGGTGGCAACCAATTAAGTAGCAACTTTCGCCGGCGGTGCGCCCACTTCATGCATTGCAGAATATGTATTTCGTACCTGGCCTTCGAAGAGACAGAAACGCGAAAGCTGATTAGCCACCTGTGCCAGCGAATGCGGCGCCGGCACCCCGGCAAACAACTCGTTACTATGGGGAGCGTTTCTAGCCAGAGCAGGTTTAGTCCCAACTCGAATTTTTGACGCGCGGCGAAGGAGCAAGCAGTACATTATCGAATCCGAAGATCTGCGAAACCACCAGAAAACGGCAATGTGATAAATGCCAAGCCCACTATAGTAGGATGCTGATCAAAAAGGCCGCCGCTTTTTCCTTTCAAAGGGTACCCCTTCCAGCCATTGGTGTCGGGCGATTCATGTGGCCCTGATAATGTTAGAATGCAGGGATAGGCGCCACAATAGCGGGAGAGGTCTATCCTTGACCAAGGAATAACCCCCAATCATCTACCACTCCCTGCTTAGTCACACAAGCAGGGTCGGGAGAATCGGCCAAGGCAACTGACCGGAAGGTGTTCGTTCTAGAAACGCGGCTGCGTGCTGACATAGCAGCAAGTTATAGTTCACTTGACCCTCGACTGTGACTAACCAAACGGGCCCGCAAAAGGGTTGGGAGAATGGGTGGTGCAGCACGGGGGGTAGGGAGGGGAGGAGGGTCGAGGGCAGGAGGCGCAAGGCGCGTTCACACTAGCCCAAATATCCGGCGAGGGAAGCGAACGCGGTCGCCGCAAACACTGTGACCTGTTCCCATCTGTTGACGCACGACCGAGGCGGAACCGCCGTGCCGCTGCTGTTTCTCGCTTTTCCACACCACGTCGCTGTTGGCGGCATACACAGATGTAAGAGAAAAGAACATAAATTTGCCGCGTCTACGTACAGTAGGCGCCAGCATGCTTACGTACGTTAAACGCAGGCGCATCCCCACTTTTAGTTCAGCGTATGCTAGCGTAGACGCAAAAAATAAACTCAGCCAATAGAGGCGCCATCTGGTTGTCAGGACGGAAACCATCACTGTCAACAAACCGACCCTTTTATTGAGTTGAGAAGCGGCAAAATCGCCTCTCCGAATAAAAGAAAGAAAGCATACAATATCATTCATTCGTTATGTTATAGGCGAGGTCAGACGAAGCTAAAGACCAGTGCTCCATTTACGGCCAGTGAAAGCGCTGAAAAAGGCAGTAACAACGAGAATTCAGTCTGAAGCGAGGAACTCGCAATCGAAGGGCGCCGTACGGCGGAAATCGGACTGAACCGATCGGCCTCGCCGCGCCGCTTTCCGCTTCACTCGCCGGACTATTGGGTGAGCGTGAACGCGCCTTTTACCTTGCGACATTCAAGGTCTACAGGGGGCTTCAATGAAAATTCAGTATGGCGGCCCGAGAGTGAACCACAAGCATGCTAGGCTTGTCTTGTGTTCTGCTGCCTGATCCTGCAATAAATTGCAATACTTTGCCACTATAAGCGGAAGAAGTCGTCCTGATCAAAACTACCTGTCCATTACCTCTGTTTTTGACCTGCAGAAACATTTAACTCATCGAATATTTTTCTATTCTATTTTTCGCATTATTTGGTTCACTTGTGCTGTTTTATTGTTATTTTTTGCGCTGAAACAATTCGGTTTATATTTACGCATTTTAGTTCTTTTCCTTGAGAAAATTTTTGAAATTTTACAGCACTGGTCTTTTAGGATTGTTGTGTTCAATTTTTTTATTCTGATACTACGAGAGGAAAAAAATTATTGGATTCATGAGACTCAACTCTGATAAGGAGTTTCTCTTTTTTTCTTTGACTATAAATTTATGTACATGTATTTGCGTTTACCGCAAATATCATGGTCTGTTCTGCTAGCATTCATGGGTTACTTAGCTTTATGTGTTAGGAAACGCCTTCATTTCTTGCATCGGGTATTTTAAATGACATGTTGCGAACAGCATGTAGTGCACGTGTTAGGGACACTAATCCTGTCGGCCAGTAGGGTCCGAAGAAATGAGAAAATAAATGGAATACAAAAGTACCCTCAAGAACTGACATTCGTTATGCCGCAGTATGATACAACTGAGACCAAATGGGGCGCTAAAGACTGGGAAGCTTTCTTTAGAAGCCATGTTACATAGCAGCACCACATCGATCCGCGGTGCCGCTTGCAACCGTGCAGGCCACCTGCGTGCAGACATCACAGGTGCGATCGAAACCACACGACACAAGTACGGCTTGTTTTGTTGACGAACTTAGACTGCTGATAGCGAATAGCAGCAAGTGGGCAACATACCGACATGTTTCAGACCAAAGTTAACATGGAAATTGTCTGATCGTCTTCAGGAACTTTCCAAAACGACGAAGAAAAAAAAGGCTCTGACCACAATTAACAGTGCTCCCTTCGTCATTATTGACGCATAGAACTGTTAGGAGGAACGGCGTATTCAGGGCATCAGTCGCAAGAACGTGGTGATAACATATTTTCCACGTGGTTAGAAGTAGACGAAGCACCGCCAGCACGTGTCTATAGGGTGTGTGGGGTAGGTTAAGCAGGAGCGAGTTCCAGGAGCAGGACCTGAGAGCCGGAGCGCAGCCCAGCCTTCACCTTGGTCGGACAAGTTCCTAGGAAAGCTTAATTCGGACAATGGTAAAAAAAAATGTGATAACGTTTTGGCCACGTCGAGAAGGGAAGCGGAAATTTTACAGAAGGAGGTTGTGGTATACTTTTTGTGCATCAGTATTGTCGAACACAACAGCAGAAACGAGATGCGAACATTCCTCAAAATATGTGGGTGCCACAGGAATCTGAAGTATAGGGGAACTTGAAAGTGATGTTTCTTTGATCCCGAGGTCAGGAATACTTGAAAAGAGGAAAGAAAATAGATTAAGAAGACAATAACCTGCTTAATCTGCCATTTATGGATCCGAGAAAAATGACATTAGAAGGTTTATTCCCGAGCTGCACTTTGTTTAGGGAGAGGCAAAAAGGGGGCTAGCTTCTGGGGAAGTAACAGAAGATAGAAAACCGGTAAGCAATGGCCGGAAATAAGTCTGGAAGCTACTCTACTGGGAGCGGCTTAATCTGTACACCGATGAGTCAATTCTGGCGATAGCGTCTTTGTGCCAGCGGCGGAGGGGAAGGGAAAGCTGACGGAAGCAGGTTGTGGAGCTAGTGACCGGACTACCCGGAGAGGAGGTTTTCGGGAGCGAGAGGGGGTTGCCAACCTCGGCGCGCTAACCAGACACCAGACGACGTTAAGCTGTCGCATCAATCGGACGTGCTCGCGAGGTCGTACTCCTGCTGCCTAGCCGTCGTCATGAAGACCGCCCGGGACGCTAACCAGCCTCGCCCCGCTGATGTCACCACGACACGGAGACGCCGGCGTGTTCGGTTCACGCTCCCGAGTGGCGATATCGTCTGCCCGCGGAGAGTGGAAGTTGCCGTGCGTGAACCCCAACTCCGGCTATGTGGAGGGGCCGTCGGAGTAGAAGAAGGCGACAACTCTGTGTTAGAACCGGGAGATCGACAGAAGGTGGTCATCAGAGGCGGTAAGTTTTTCTGTTTATTTTCATGCAGTGCTTGTACTCGCCGAGTAATGTTAGCAAGCATAGAGTGAAAGCTCAGAGTACTGACCGGAAGTTTTCCGCCCTTTTTTCTTGCAGGCTTCCCCCTCCGGCGCTTCAAGAGAATACGCTCCATCAAAGTAGCAAGCCTTCACTACGGACCCATAACACAAGCGCCATTGGTATCCACCGATCCCCGTTCGTGTGGAACACTCCAGTCGCCCTCTGATCCCAGCGCCCATAGCCCGGACAGCGGCGCCGAACCGTGCCCCACGACTTCACCTGATGGCTTCATGGACGAACTCCTGAAGGCTATGAAACACGAATGCTGACAGTTCAGGAGTCCCCACTGAGTTGACCTGACGCCTCCCTAGGCGAAACTTTCTATGTTGCGGAAAGCGACTTGTGAGTGAAAGGAAGTGCTAAGCCCGCACCCGTTTCACTGAGCAAGTTTTGAGACCGTCAAGGAGTTTTGGAATCTCTTTCAATGTCAATGTTCTAGTCGTGCTTATTTTTGTGTTTTGGATGTCAGTTTTTGTGTGCCCAGTCGAGCATTCCCTGCCTCGTATCTCATGTAGGCAATGTCCTTGTCGTGTTCATTTCGCGTTTTGAATGTCAGTTTTGTGTGCCCACTCGAGCATTCCCTGCCTTGTATCTCATGTAGGCAATGTTCTTGTCGTGTTTATTTCTCGTTTTGGATGTCAGTTTTTGTGTGCCCAGTCGGGCATTCCCTGCCTTGTATCTCACATACGTCTGACAGAAGCAGTGTTCGCGTCCCGCAGATTCGGTCCTGTCCTCCTGGCTGGACCCGACCTGCCTGTTTGCGATGAATTTCTTACCGTGTTTCCGATGGATTTACTGAAGTGCTGAAATTGCACCGCTGGAAGATAGGGGATCATTTAGAGATTCCCACGTGTACCGGGGCCGACAACTGAGCTTTTATAGATTTGACTTTTCGGGCTCTCAGTGGCGGCTCTAATCCGAACGTACTAATGTTTCAGTTATTGAACCGATGAGCCTAAAGCGACCGAAATGAACCGAAAGCGACAAAGGCCGCAGATCACTTGCAGCCGCAATCGCAAAATGACGTAGGCATAGGCATTATTTTATTTCTGTAAGCAGTTGTTTTCGTAGGTGGGGTGCACTAGCTTAACTACACGTGGAGCGGTGTTTTATGTGTGAACCGACACTCTCAGAACACATATCATTGGTGTTAAGGTGTTTTGGAGTGGTTTTAATCCTGCTGTTGGGCCCGTATAGTCCAAACGCAGAAATGCCGCTCTATTAGTGATCAAATTACCTCCGCTGACGTTCTTCGCCATAAATCTGTTTTTTTCTATTTTAATAGCCAGACAGTTCGTGCATGGGTTGTTGTTTTTTTCATGTTTCTGTTTTTCATTGTAAGAGCATAAAAATTTGTAGAAGGCTTATTAGTTCCCTCTCATGTAAAGACCGAAATGGATGATGGAAATGGGATGCAGGATTCTGTGGTCTCCCCACTGGCCTCATCTGACGCCTTCCTGGAAGAAATTGTGAGCATTCCGGAAAGCAACTACTGATTAAGCGGTGCTAAGCAAGCACGCATTCCGCGGATTTAGTTTTGGGATGTACAAGAAGTTTTGGGCTGTATTTGTCCTGTGTGCGGTCGAGGCGCCATTATTTGTTTTTATATTATTTCGTTCAACCGAATGTGCGTCATTGTCGTCTATCCTTGTGTCTGTGGAGTCCAACTTATGTGTATGTGAAGTTGGGCATGTTTACCAAAGTAATAACTGTGTTTTGCAATTCTCTCGATTTTTGCCTCGTGTCCGTCTGACTGACGCAGTGTCAGCGCCCCATAGATTCTGTCCTATCATCACTGGACCCAACTTTAAACGGTTCTCAAGGTCAGGGTTCGTCACGGATGCCCTAACTACACCCCTCGGAAACTAAGCATCGTTTGCGAGAGACCTTCGTTTAACAGAGCGGACAGCAGAACATTTACTAATTCAAGTTTTCGTACTCTCAGCGGGAGCTTAATTTCAAACGGTCTAGTTTTTCAGTTATTGCCAAATTTGGTACGAATCAGGCATTGAGCTGAAAAGTACAAAGGTCGGGAACCACTTGCCAAGGCCACGGTTTTTTTGTAACGTATTTATTGCGGCAGCAAACGCGGGGCAATAAGCTTGCTGAAGTGAAGCAGAAAATGGGCCCAGCGGCTCTGAACTGCGGGCTTACACGTGGATTGTGACCGACTGCTGACTTTTACATAACTTGAAAATTTTGCTTTCCGTCAGCGCCACAGAACGATGTTGGCTTTGGAGTTTTTCTCGCAGTCATTGCTTTCTTTCTGCCGCTCCTTAATTAAAAAAAAAATTGAAAAAGACCGTGTTTTCATGTTCAAACTCGTTTCGCCAAGCAAAACGTTCTAGGCACGTGTGCTTGTTCTAATGTTATCTTGGTGTGCGCTGATCGGAGCCTCTTTTCTAAACCGTTTTTCTTATTTTTGGCTGGTTGCAAAAATTACCGAGGGCACTATATCTCTTGCGGGCATCTAATCCGTAATACAATATGTGTTAGTGTCAAAGCCTTTCTATATATCAGTTGTGAGCCGCAGAAATAATACGAGGAGAGCATAATAATGCAGCTAGTCTATTTTCTTTTTCACGTTTCCGGCTCTTACTGAAGGGGTGAAAGAATTTTTGGTTTGAAACTCCGTTGAATTTCAGATTCCTGCTGAAACGTACCGCCCGGGGGTTTGTACTTGAAAAGACAGGCAAGTGAGGTGACTCAGTGGTTTACGACAAAAATAAAACGCTGCGTGCATTTAGTTAGCGACACAAAAGCCATATTTTGCACTCGCTTACAGCAAATACACACAAATTTAGTGAAGAATTTTCTCCTAAATCATTAGATCCCCTCATACTTTTCCCGTCGTCCAGGATTGCATATCAGTTTCTTCTTCCGGTTAACCTCTCTGACTTTCCTTCCCCTCCACGTCCAGCACCGCTTATTATGTGTAAAGAGTTCCCCAATAAAGCGGTAGAGATAACATATTGTGACGAAGAAGGCGAAGCTGGCAGTTGATCGGGACGGAACGCTTGCGCTAGGCTTGCGGCTTGCGGACCTTCACAGATCTGGTCTGGCGGTTTCTCCACTGTGTCCATTTTGTGCCGAGCCTGAGACAATGGATCACTTCCTGCTGTTCTGCCGCCGATTCTCTTCTTTGAGGAGGCGCCTATTAGAAAATCCATTTCACCAGCTGGGTCTGCCTGTGTCCACTGAGGTTGTTTCCTATGGCGCTACTTCGCTTGGACGAAGCAACAGGAGTGCGCGCTGTGCAGTTCAAAAATTTCTTTTAGAAACACAGCCACTCCCATGCTAATATTATTATTGTTTTTTTTCTATTTGTTTTCATTTTTCTGATTATCAAACTTTTAATTTATTATTATTATTATTATTTTTTCTGTCTCTCTTTCAGTCAATACAAAATTGAACCATTCCATATGTTGCATTCAAATTTGCACATAATGACGTCCTCCCATCTTCGATCTCCCTGCTAACAGGACCCCTTTCGTTGCGTCGTCCAATCTGTCAGCCTATACCCTATTAATACTCCTTTACCTCTAAAACTCTTAATAATTCCAACAGTTCACCGCCTGTGTCTTGGCCACTCCCCCGTAGTGGGTATGTGCCATTCTACTTGAGGCCAACCAACCAACCAACCAAAACATCTTGCTGGTCTCCAAATAACATTTGTTGGAGATCCTGGGGTATCATCGCCATCCTGGTCACGGAGCTTCGGCGTCCTGCGCCTGCTGCGGTCATCGGCCGTGTGTACCTCGTCCGCACAGCCCGGCTGTGCCCCAGCCCGCCAGACGTGAACCGACCTCGCCGCTCATCCCAGCCCCGTCCTCCGCCCCGACCACAAGACACGACGAACTCACGACGCTGCCGCGACGAGAACCAATGACCCGAACGACCGGAAACGCAGCTGACAAGTAAATACACTTTCCCCCTGCCCATGCCGATCTGTGCGTCCAAGGGCCTCGGTCGTCCGCTACTGGCAAACTGCGCCCCGGATGCTTCGCAGACCGGGAGTAATTTGCTCATATCTCTCATCGTGGCGGCCAGCACTTCACCACCTTGCCACTTCTGTTCTGCCCTTGAAGCCCATCACCATATCACGCGTCCCTTCGTCGATGTGTTCTGCTATTTACGATCTGGACGATCGCTCGCAGGCCCCGGGTAATGTCACGAAGACGACGAAGCTGGCAGTGGCGCGGGACGGAGCGCTCGCGCTAGGGCAGCGGCCATTAAATCACCTCATTGCCATCAGTCATCTCGTCTCATTCTTCTGCTGGCCGCAAAGTAACAATATGAACTCAAAAAGAAATAGTGGCGCACAAAAGAAGACGGGATTCAGTTTCCTTCAGTTCCAAGGTACTGCTTGTCCGTGTCTTCTCGTTCGTCCCGTCTCGTGCGGCATCCTGAATGCATGCCTCGTGGCAACAATTTACGTTTAGACGCGTTCGGCATTTGCGAAGAGAACAACTTTAGCAACATATCGGCAGTGGTGGAGGTTGCTGCGTTCCCCTTTCTCCCATCACCGTGGACCTTCGAAGTCGCACCATCCCGATGTCCAAGGCCGGTCAACAGCCCCCCAGTAAACAGCCCACCCCCGCCGGAGCCAGTTGACTGCTCCGGTGCCGTCCGGCAGCGGGACCCCGCTGTTTCCAGCGGCCACAGCGAGCAAGATGTGGAAGATTGGCTGGAATCGTATGAACGGGTGAGCCGCCATAACTGGGACGACCGTGTAAACCTCACTAATGTGATATTCTACCTGAGCGACGCCGCGAACCTGTGGTTCTGGAACCCCGAGGCCAACATTCCCACCTTGGCCTTTCTAAACAGCACACTTGCGGAGGTTTTCGGCCGTCCCGCCGTGCGGAAACTGCGCGCTGAGCAAAGCCTACGTGTCCGAGCTCACCACACGGATGAGACTTTCACCAGCTACATTGAAAATGTAGTTGTCCTTTGCAAGCGTGTTGACCCGGCTATGACCGAGGCTGAGAACATCAAGCACATCCTGAAAGGCATCGACGACAACGCTTTTCAAATGTTGTTGGCCAAGAGCCCCACCACCGTTGCCTCGTTGTATACCCTGTGCCAAAGTTTCGACGAGTTCCGCAAACAACGCCTTTGCGCTCGCCGCCCTCCCCCACCTGCCGGCTCCATCTCTGGCCTTGGTATCAACCATGACTTACTCGCTACCATCAAAGACTTCGTGCGGGACGAGGTCGCCAGGCAACTCTCGCTCCTATCTTCCCAACACCCGTCCCCGCCCGTCCTCATTCCTGAGATCCGGCATGCCATGACGCAGGAGGTCGCCGATGCACTTCCTTGTCTTCGGCAAGCGGTTACTTTGGCCCTCAGGCCGGTCTTTTTCCGATCCAACCCACCCCTGTTGCCGCCCCGTTGAGCTACGATCCTCCAGTAACCGTGCCGCCTGCGCCCGCACCCGTGCCTCTCACCTATGTCGACGCTGTCAGAAGGCCACCGCGGCCGCAGGCCTATGCATACGCTCTTCCTGCGGTGCCTGCGCCTGCTGCTCGCCGACACCGTTTCGCGCCCGCTGCCTACAATCCTTGGCGCACGGCTGACGACAGACCTATCTGCTACGCCTGCGGTATTCCAGGCCATGTCGCGCGCATCTGTCGACGTACTCTGCCTGCGCCTCTGCACCCCCTGCCGGACTACCCCGGTACGGATCGCACCTGTCGCCCTCCTTTCGAACCTCCCCACCGGGGCACCTCACCTGAACGCGCGCTTGGTCGCCAGCCCTACGTTTCAAACCGCTCGCCCTCCCCTGGCAGCCGCTCCTTGTCGCCCATGAGGCGTCGCACCGTGCCCGCCGATTCGGAAAACTAGCAGCCGCAGTTCCTGCGGCACGAACTGCGCTGTCATCGTCCTGCTGAAGTCCTCGTCTTTCACTGCCGAATCTTCTTGACATGTTTGTAGACGGCGTCCCGACACTTGCGCTTGTGGACACTGGGGCCACCGTTTCTGTAATTAACGAAAACTTTTGCGTTTGCTTCGAAAAGTTACCACCCCATCTTCTGGACTCTCCTCCGTGCAGCTAGCGCCGAGCCCGTTCATCCTTCTGCCGCTTGCACAGCACGCGTCGCCATCGCCGATGTTTTATATGTTGTCGAACTTTGAGTCCTCCGTGCAAGCTCCCATGACGTCATCCTTGGTTGGGATTTTATATCCCGCCACAGCGCCATCATTGACTGCGCCCGTGCGCTTGTCGTCATTTCTCCGCTCTGTGACGCACCCTTCGATGAACCTCCGATTCGCTGTGATGATAAACTTGTTGTTGCCGAGGACACCGATATTCCCCCTGAGAGTGCTGTGCTCGTCCCTATGTGCGCCGCCTCTGTTTCTGACGCCACCGTTCTCTTCAAGCCTTCCCCCCTCCTTGCCTCTCGCCGACGTCTCTCTCTTCCCTTCGCCGTCATCGACATTCACCACGGTTCTGCCGCAATCCTCGTCTCTAACACCTCATTCTCTGCGTTCCCCTTGCTCCGTGGCGAGTGCCTTGGTCATTTTGAGACCGCAGACTTGATCTGTTCCTTGGACACCGAAGTGACCTCCTCCAGTCCCGACATCGCAGCCCTCACTCCACGTGGCGCTACTCCCGATCACCCACTGCCTTCGGACATTTTCGACCGCTCTATTGACCCCGCCCTCGACACAGCTCAACACGCGCAGCTTCTTGCCCTGCTCAAGCAGTTTCGCTCATCGTTTGACCACCACTCCTCTTCTTTGGGCCGTGCGACCACTGTCGAGCAACACATTGAAACCGGTACCCATACCCCTCTCCGCCAGCGCCCTACCGTGTTGTCACTTCCCGAGCGCCGCCTCATCGCTGAGCAAGTAGACAACATACTGCAACGCGGCACTCTTCAGCCATCTGCCACTCTTTGGCGATCCCCAGTTGTCCTGGTGAAAAAGAAGGATGGCACCATACGATTTTGCGTGGACTATCGCCGACTCAACAAAATTACGCGCAAAGACGTCCACCCGCTACCCCGTATTAACGACGCCAGTAAAGTTCAGGTTCTCTATCTTCCTTCCTCGCACCAGAGGTGCCCCGCCAGAGACGGTTTGTTCACTTGAAGACTGCTACGTTTTCTTCCCACCAGGGGTGCCCCGTCAGAGACGGTCTTCGATGAGTTGAAACGCAGGGATCAAGGGAAACTTAAAGATTTATATGCAGATATTTACAGCATATACAAGTTTAGGCACTCGAGACAAATTAAACGGCAAAAAGATACAAAACAACAAAAAGGTGGAACTGGCTAACACTGCCCTACTCGGCATATCCGAAGATGCATAGCACCTGACCTTAGCGCAGAACCCTTTTTCCGGCTTCGCGGCCCGGTTTTAAAGCCCTAAAGGCCCGGCACACATTTCGTAGCTTCCAATCATGTTGTGCTCTTAACATGATTGGTTCTTCAAGGGCATGGCCAGCCCTCCAGCTTCTATAAGGTAAACCACCCTCTCATTATCAAAATAAAAGCAAAAACAAACACAAACGCGCGGTCGTGCCAGCACGTGCGGGGTAGAACATTCTCTCCGCCACAAAATAAAAACAAACACAAATACACATTCGTGCCTGCACGTGCGCCAATCGGTACCGCGGGACGGGGGGGGGGGGGACACTCGTATTTCCCGGCGCATTCGCGAGCGGCCGCGTTCCGAGAAAGGAGACGCTTCTGCTTTGAGCGCCTCCATCCCCCCCCCCACCCCTTCACGCCAATGGCATCCATTGAAGACGGCAGCTGGCGATGTGCTGAGAAAGAATTAGCGGTACTAACAATCCCGCACGCACTACCGATCCTATACAACGCCCTTGACTGCTTCCAAGGCGCCGAGTTTCTCTCCTCTCTGGATATCCGTTCCGGCTATTGGCAAGTCCCGATATCTGAGTCCGACCGTCCTAAAACGGCATTCGTTACCCCTGACGGCCTATATGAATTCACCGTAATGCCATTCGGTCTATGTAACGCTCCAGCTACGTTCGAACGAATGATGGTCAACTCTTGCACGGCCTCAAGTGGAACATTTGTCTCTCCTCTTTAGATGGTGTTGTTGTGTTTCGCCCGATTTCCTTACGCATCTCCAGCGCTTGCGCCAGATATTGAGCTGCCTCACCCGTGCTGGCCTTCAACTTAACCTCACGAAATGAATTTTATGGCTTAGCTGTTTCTTTTAGTGCTGCCGCCTTTCAATACTTTAGAGGTCCACGACGCTTTAAAACCTTACTGCTAGTATTAACAAGTAATGTCGCTACCACAGAATAAAAACTCACTATTCTTAAAAATAAAGCTACGACACAAGTGGAAGGAGAAAATGCAGAGATGAAGCAAGAGCGTGAGCTCAGCGGTTCCAGTGTCTTTTTTTTTTTTTTTTACGGGAACCTGCACCAATTGCTGATTTAAATTCTGGACGCTTGTCAAGTGGGTCAATCTACATACGCTCTCGTCGCGGCAAAACAAAATGCTTTGGTTTATTTTATTTCTACGTATTTATTTGTGTGCTAGTTCTGTAAGACCAGGAATAAAATACAGGATACTGAACACAAATTGTTCCAAAATGCGTTTTGCGTTTCCTTTCACATCGGCACGTTTTTAACCGGGTTATTACCATGATCTGCTCCCATGTGTGCACTGACGCTTTATGAAGAGCGGATACTTGGCCGGTGTATCAGCCGGCTGCTTATGTTCCTTCATTTTTTCCAACTTTGGCAACACCACAAAAAAAGACGTATTTTCAAATTCCTGTTGACAGTAATATGCGCGCAAGAGCACGCAAGGAGAGCAAGCAATATCACCATTCCGCTTGGCTTGCGCTAACACTGCTCTTGTTGCCAAATAAAAGAGAACCTATGCCAGCGAGAAGGCAGACACACAAGAAGAGGTCGTCTTCAGAAAGCTGCGAGTTCCCGCGCGCCGCTTTGGACGGTGATTTCATGTCGTTCCCGATTCCCTAGCAATTTTCTACCACACTCACTACCGTAGCTCTACTCCTAGAAGTTTTGAAAAATTTTTGGCTTCAGTTCAGTGATGCCAACCAATTAAATAGCAACTTTCGCCGGCGAAGTGTCCAGTTCATGCATTGCAGAATATATATTTCGTACCTGGCCTTCGAAGAGATAGAAACCCGAAAACCGATTAGCCACCTGTGCTCGCGAATGCGCCGCCGGCACCCCGGCCAACAATTCATTACCCTGAAGAGCCTTTCTAGCCAGAGCAGGTTCAGCCCCAACTCGAATTTTTGACACGCGGCGAAGGAGGAAGCAGTACATTAGCGAATCCCAAGATCTGCGAAAACACCTGCAAGCGCCAGTGTGATAAATGTCAAGCCCACAATAGTAGGATACAAGACAAGAACGCAGCCGCATTTTTCCTTCAAGGTACTCCCTTCCAGCCATTGTTGTCGGCCGATTTTCAGGACCCTGATAATGAGAGAATGCAGGTAGAGCGCCACAATAGAGATGGCTGTTGCAGGACGGATGGTGCAAGGCAGGAGGCTTAAGGCCCGTTTACGCTTGGCCGGCGAGCGGAGCGGATTCGCTCGCCGCAAAAATTAGGACCTGTTCTCATCTGTTGACGCCGATCGTGGCGGAGCCTCCGCGCCGCTACTGTTTCTCGCTTTTCCACACCACGTCGCTGCTAGCGGCATACACAGATATAGTGAGAAAAGAGCATAAATTTGCGCTCTCTACGTACCATACGCGTATGCATGCTTACGTACGTTAAACGCAGGCGCATTCCCACTTTTAGTTTAGCATATGCTAGCACAGACGCAAAAATAAACTCAGCCCATTGCGGCGTCATCTGGTTCTCAGGACGGTAACTATTACTGTCAACAAAGAGACTCTCCTATTAAGCTCGGAAGCGGCAGAATCGTCTCTTGAATAAAAAAAAGAAAGCAATTTTATCACTCATATGTTTTCTTATAGGCGAGGCGAAACCAAGCTAAAGACCGGTGCTCCATTTTCGGCCAGTGAAAAGGCTGAAAAAGGCAGAAACAACGAGAATTCAGTACGAAGCGAGGGGTCCGGCTTCGAAGGGCGCCGCCATTTCGTCGCCCCGCGGCGGAAATCAATCAGGCCGATCGGCCTCGCCGAGCCGTTTTCCGCTTCGCTCGCCGGATTTTGCGGCCAGTGTGGACGCGCCTATGACCTTGCGACCTTCAAGGGCTACAGGGGGCTTCAATTAAAGTCCCGTATGGCTGCCCGAGAGTGAACCAGCAGCATGCTATTCTTGTCTTGTGTTCTCCTGCCTGATCCCGCTATAAATTGCAATAATTTGCCACTATAAGCGGAAGAAGTCGTCCTGATCAAAAATACCTGTCCATTACCTCTGTTTTTGACCTGCAGAAACATTTAACTCATCGAATATTTTTCTATTGTATTTTTCACGTTATTTGTTTCACTTGTGCTGCTTTATCGTTTTTTTTTTTGCGCGGAAATAACTCGATTTATTTTACGCATTTTATTTTTATTCCTTAACAAATTTTTTGTAATTTTACCGCACTGCATGGCCTTTTAGGATTGTTGTATTAATTTTTTCCTTCTGGGGAGTTTTCTTCTGAGGGAGTTCCACGAGCAGGACAAGGGGACCAGAGCGCAGCCCAGCCTTCAGCTCGGTCGGACAAGTTCCTAGGAAAGCTTAATTCGTACATTGGTCAAGAAAATGTGATAACTTTTTGGCCACGTTGAGAAGTGAAGTGAAAATTTGACAGAAGGAGGCTGTGGTATACATTTTGTGTATCAGTATTGTGGAACACAAAACCAGAAACGAGATGCGAACATTCCTCAAAATATGTGGGTGCCACAGGAATCTGAAATATAGGGGAACTTCAAAGTGATGCTTCTTTGATCCCGCGGCCAGCAACACTAGAAAAGAGGAAAGAATACAGATTACGAGGGCAATAACCTGCTTCATCTGCCATTTATGGCTCCGAGAAAGGTGACATTAGAAGGCTTATTCCCGAGCTGCAATTTGCTTAGGGAGAGGCAAAAAAGGGGATCAGCTTCTGGGGAAGTAACACAAGGCAGAAAACCGGTATGCAATGGGCGGTAATAAGTCTGGAAGCTACTCTACAAGGGAGCGGCTTAATCTGTACACCGATGAGCAAATTCTGGCGATAACGTCTTTGTGTCAGCGGAGGAGTGGAAGGGAAAGCTGACGGAAGCAGGTTGTGGAGCTAGTGACCGTACTACCGGGAGAGGAGGTTTTCGCGAGTGAGAGGGGATTGCCAATCCCGGCGCGCTAACCAGACGACGTTCAGCTTTCACATCAATCGGACGTGTACCCGAGGTCGGATTCCTGCTGCCTAGCCGTGGTCATGAAGACCGTACCAGTCCCGGACGCTAGCAAGACTCACCCCGTGGATGCGGCTACGGCACGGAGACGCCGGCGGGTTCGGTTCACGCTCCCGAGTGGAGACATCGTCTGCCCGCGGAGAGTGGAAGTGGCCCTGCGTGAACCCCAACTGCGGCTACGTGGAGGGGCTGCCGCAGTAGAAGAAGGTGACAGTTCTCTTTTCAGTTCAGTTCAGTTTATTTACCTTAAAGGCCCCCTTGTATCGGGAGTATTACATAAGGGGTGGGATTTTAATGAAATGAGCAAACAAGACAGCGAATATTATTTAGCACTGAAGGTGATCGGTTACATGTTCTTGAAAAGTAGCGGATGAAGCGATGTTGACGATGTCACGGGGTAGGCCGTTCCAGTCCGTTGCTGCTCGAAAGAAAAATGAAGCAGAAAAGGTGGCAGTATGCGATGGCGGCCGGGCAACTTGTAGGGGATGACTGCTGCGATGAGATATGCGTGCGGTAGGTGTCATATACGGTGACCGACTGAAGGAAGAATGAAATAATTTGTGATAAAGAGTGAGACTTGAAATGCGACGACGGAACGAAAGGGGCGGTAGTCCTGATAATGCTTTCAATGAAGAAATGCTGACGTCCTATGAGTATGAAGAGTGGATGAATCGAGTGGCACGATATTGGACAGCTTCTAATGCATTAATTAATTAAGTTTGGTGCGGGCTCCATATGGCAGAGGCATATTCTAATTTTGGTCTGATGAGTGATTTATATGCGAGTAATTTTACGTGTTGACGGGCAAGGCGGAGATGGCGCTTGAGAAAACCAAGTGTTTTATTCGATGCTGAAATGATGTGGCCAATATGGGTGCGCCAAGATAAATCACAAGACAAGGTGACTCCTAGATACTTATAAGATGATATTGAATCAATCGAGGTGTTAGAAATGGAATATTGGAAGCGATGCGGGCTATGGCGACGAGAGAAGGATAAGAGTTTGCATTTATTAGGATTTAGGGACATGAGCCAGTTGTTACACCAATTAAGTACGCTGTTAAGATCGGTTTGGAGACTAAATTGATCACGAGAGTTAACAGTGCGGTAAATAACACAGTCGTCAGCGAACATTCGAATACTGCAGGAAACGTGGTCAGGTAAATCATTAATATATATTAAAAAGAGCAATGGACGAGTACAGATCCTTGAAGATACATGAACAGATGCATGAAGTGTCAGTCAGTCTTCAGAGGAAATCCAAGCTATCGGGTACCAATTTGTAAAGTGGCTGCTGTATTATCGTATAGATTCCCTAAAGGAGAGCTAATGCAAAGCTAAATTTGATTAGAAGAAATATCGCTCGATCTTCTGAAACATAAGCCAAGGCTGTGTAACCCATCTCTAAGCCTGCGTCTAACGTGAAGAAAATTCAGTGAAACTTGATTACTTACACGCGTTGCCAATTCTATGAATTATTTTCATTCCTCCTGCAGTCAACTCATGCACGAAAACCCATACCTTCATTGAAGACAGCTACGATGCGCTTCATTTTTGCAGGTGGTTTCAAGACTGCAAGTGAAAACCTACACCTCACAAGCGCAACCTTTCTCAACATGTGGAAGCGGGTCAAATTTCTTCGCTACAAACTTCAGGCAGGTCAGGTTTTCACGTTTTACAACGGTTTATTTTTACAGCAGTTAATATAGTTATAATTACAGTAGATTTAATTACAGCTGTATTAAGCAAAGTGACGCAGAAAAGTTTTAAAGCTCAAGATATTGAGGGAAAATCAGCACAGCAATTGTCCATAAACCACTCTGTCAGATGGCTTGTTCCTTTCATTCTTCTGTACAACGCGTACATTTTCTGAAGAGATGAATCACGGAAGGTTCAGATAGTCAATCGATCTTCAAAATGAATTTCGATAATGCCTTGAGTGGTGGCTGAAGCAGCCAGTGATTGCGTGCAGGGCACTCCCAGGCTGCGATTATCTTCGCAACCTTCCTGTGCCTCGTGTCTCCCCTTCGCTCTATTCCTGAAGATTACTTCTCCGCCTTCCGGTACCTTTCTTAAGCATTTACCGCTCGTCGCTGCCTTCGTCCTTCTGCTTCTTAGAGTGCCACGCTTGCTCTGCAAGTAGCTATTCTCTCCCCTGCCCTCTACAATCTGTGTTCCAGCTCATGGTTGTCTTCCATGAAGCTGTACGACCTTTCCCAACCTTGTTTTCTAATGAGCGCAAGATAAAATTGGCGGGGGCTTAGCTTTGGTTAAGCCTGATAGGTTGCGAAAGCAGGTGTTTTATACTGCATATCCAGTGCCTCTAGTGGGAAGAGCGCGGCGCGCCTTGCCAAGCGGCCGCCGTTACCCGACCAGCCGAGTTGGTAGTCCGTCTCTCGCTCCTGGTATGAGGTCAGGGGTCATTCTAAAGGTCAAACGTGTCAAGTGGCCGCCGCTACGCGAAAAGCCGCTCTTGAGAGTAGTATTGCTTTCGCAATAAAAAGCCTGCACCCTATGGAGAAGAGGGAGCAGCCAGTTTCTGCACGTGCATTCTCTCAATGAGGCAACATTGCGGCTACTAGGCGGCTTGGCCTCTTTCACTGGGTTAAAAAATGTGCCATTGTAATGAGTAATAAATCTAGTCTGTATTCTATAGACTTTCATTTTCTCCTGCAAAGCTTTCCCACAGTGCATCTATCTCCTGCTTTGTTTTCATAAACACCAACCGCATCCGTATTGTTTATAGGTCTGTCCTCTCATATCACCAGGCTTCTTTCCTACTTTCTTATCTACTCATACCTGCAGAAGACCACAAAGCGCTGAAACTTCCTTACGCCTGTAATAAGTTTGATATCACACCTGCTTTTGTAATACTTTTAAAGGTGGCAGTCCTTCGTGCTCAGTTTACCTGGAGCATGTGAGCTGACATGAAGTTTAATGCAAGTTGGCGCATTCGAGAGTAACCGAGGGACAAAGTCAAAAACTTTCATTCCTACGTTACGCTTTCACGCACGTACTCGTGACGTGATCATGGAATACACGCAATTATTTGCATGTATTCCTTCACGTGTTGAAATATTCCAAGGAGCACAGCTAATAAGCCCAATATTGCAAAATTAATGGCAAAGGCCGACCCTAGATTGGTCCAGAGTGAAACCATCCATTTGGAATATTATGTCGATTGTCTGTGCTGCATTGGACAAGGATGACGATTATGGAATTAGAGGGCAGCACAACAACTTACCCTCCTTCGTTAGCAGAGTGCAGCGCTAAACAAGAAAACTTTAGTCATTATTGGCGCCAGTGCCCTTGTGTGCATCTTTCCTTGCGTCTTTGAATCCAATCTTCCATCACTGTGTTGTGTAATTCAAAGTATACCTTCAAGCGCTGCAGCTCGGCTTCACTGGCCAAGTGTCGAAGAACCTTCTTGTGCCTCACTGCTATTGAATTCGGCGATCATTCACGCTATTTCATAGTGGGCTGATATGTCGGCACAAAAGGAATTAAAGTTTTTGTGGCGCTGGCGGCATTATTATACCCTATCTCTTTTGTCTACTGCTTCTGATAGTTTTTGAATACTCGGTATGGAATATACAAGTGTGATGTCATGTTGTTTCGTCGACGAGCACATTGGATCACGTTTCATTGCGAAAAGATTGCACTGCGACAGTCTTCAGTTGTTATCCCCATGTTAAAATAATAGCATACATGCATAACGTAAATCACAAGCTTGAGAGAAACAGCGCAAAAGACGGGGACGAAAGAAAGAACACAGTACAAACGCCGTCCTACAGCGCTCATCCTGTGTTCTTTTTTTCGTTACCGTCTTTTACGCTGCTACCTTAAAGATTGTATTATGAATTCGCCCGTTTAGCAGTCGTACTTGACAAGGTTTTCGAATAAAACCATCTGCAGTTCACTTGCCAAATTGTAGCGCCAGTGGTATGGACAGCGCTAGTGCGGGAGCACCGAACGCAAGTGGCGCTAGAATGCAAAACTGAAGTTTAAAAAATGCGAGTTAAAATTGAAACGACGAAAAAAACTTTGCGCAACGCGAGCTATGCCGAGAATAGGTAACCAATGATTTATTTAAACAAGGGCAAGACGGCACAGCGGAGGCAAAAAAGCGTAAAATTACCAAGGGCACTTTATCTCTCGCGGGCATCTAATCCGTAATACAAGATGTGTTTGTGTCAAAGTCTTTCAATATAGCAGTTGTGAGCCGCAGAAATGATGATGATGAAGATGATGTCCTCGGGCTGAATGGCACATACCCACGGCGGGGAATTGTCCAGGGTGCATAGCGGCAGAAATGATACGAGGACAGCATAATATTGTAGCCAGCCTCATTTCTTTTTTCGTTTCCGGCTGTTACTGAAGGGGTGAAAGAATTTTCGGTTTCAAACTCCGTTGAATTTCAGATTCCTGCCGAAACTAACCGCGCCTTTTTTGTACTTGAAAAGGCAAGTGAGTTGACTCAATGGTTTACGACAAAAAAAAAACAATGCGTGCTTTTAGTTCGCGAAACAGACGCCACATTTTGCAGTCGTTTACAGCAAATACACACAAATTTGGTGTAGCATTTTCTCCTAAATCATTACATCCCCTCAACCTTTTCCCCTCGAACAGGATTGCATATCAATTTCTTTTTCCGGTTAACCTCCTTGCCTTTCCTTCTCCTCCAGCCTCGTTTAATAGTTGCAAAGAGTTCCCCAATATAGCGGTAGAGATAATATATTGTGACGAAGAAGACGAAGCTGAGAGTGGATCGGAACAGAGCGCTCGCGCTAGGCCAGCGGTCATTAAATCATCTCATTGCCATCAGTCATCACGTCTGATTCTTCTGCTGGTCAGCAAGCAACATTTCTTGGAAGTGCTGGGGTATCATCGCCACCCTGGTCACGGAGCTTCGGCGTCCTGCGCCTGCCGCGGTCATCGGCCATGTGTACCTGGTCCGCACTGCCCGCCAGACCTGAACCGACCTCGTCGCTCATCCCAGCCCCGTCCTCCGCCCCGACCATAAGACACGATGAACTCACGACGCTGCCGCGCCGGGGACCGGTGACCCGACCGACTTGAGTCGTCACTGACAAGTAAATACCCCTGTCCATGCCGATGACCTGTGCGTCCAAGGGCCTCGGTCGTCGGCTCCTGGCAACCTGCGGCCCGGATGCTTCGTAGACCGGGATTTCATTTGCTCATATCTCTCATCGTGGCGGCCAGCACTTCACCACCTCGCCACTTCTGTTCTGCCCTTGAAGCCCATCACCATATCGCGGTCCCTTCGTCGATGTCTTCTGCTGTTTACGAACTGGACGATCGCTCGCAGGCCCCTCGTAACGTGACGAAGAAGACGAAGCTGGCAGTTGCGCGGGACGGAGCGCTGGCAGTGGCCAGTGGTCATTAAAAAATATTGCCATCAGTCATCTCGTCTACTTCTTCTGCTGGCCGCCAAGTAACAATATGAACTCAAAAAGAAATAGTGGCGCACAAAAGAAGATGGGACGAACGAGAGGCACGGACAAGTTTCACTTGAAGGGTTAAAGTGATTCAGTTCCCTTGAGTTTCAAAATAATGCTTGTCCGTGTCTTCTCATCCGTCCCGTCTTGCGCGGCATCCTGAGGGCATGCCTCGTGACAACAATGTGCAGGCGCGGATATAAGTAAACGGAGCACGCTATTTCGTTGAAATTGCAATCACGCCTTCTCCATTGGAAATGAAGAAACACTGTATGTCTACAAGAAAGCCGACCAACCTCCGCTACCAGCATGCGCGTACCACTTGTGGAAATTTCAATTAGGAGACGCATGAAACATATTCGAAGACAGTTGCGTGCTCCGTTTACTTTTGTCCGCGCCTGTACATTTAAACGCGTTTGGCATCTGCAGAAAGAACCGCTTTAGCAGCATATCGACAAGAATGAATTTTATGGATTAGCCGCTTCTTTTCAGTGCTAACGCCTTTCAATACTTTAGTTGTCTGCGACGCTTTAAAAGCGTACTGCTTGTTGTTAACAAGTAATGTCGCTACCCCAAACTAAAAAATCACTATTTCTAAATGCAAAGCTACGGCACAAGTGGAAGGATAAAATGCAGACATGAAGAAAGGGCGTGAGCTCAGCGGCTCCAGTGTGTTTTTCTTTTTACCGGAACCTGCACCGACAGTTTATTTGAATTCTGCACGCTTGTAAAGTGGGTGAATCTACATGCGCTCCCCTCGCGGCAAAAGAAAATGCTTTTGTTTATTTTATCTTTACTTATTTATTTGTGTGCTAATTTTGTAAGGCTAGAAATGAAATTCACTGAACACAAATTGTTCGAAAATGTGTTTTCCTTTCCTTTCACATCGGCATATTTTTAACCGCCTTATGACCATATGATCTGCTCTCATGTGCGCACTGACGCTTTATGAACAGCGGATACTTGGCCAGTGTAGCAGCCGGCTGCGTATGTTCCTTCATTTTTATAACTTTGTCAACATCGCAAAAAAAAAGGCGTCGTTTTCACATTTCTGTTGACGGTAATACACACGCAAAGTGCACGACGGACAGCCAGCAATATCATCATCCTGCTTGGCTTGCGCTAACACTGCTCTTGTTGGCAAATAAAAGAGAACCTATTCGAGCGAGGAGACATACACACAAGAAGAGGTTGTCTTCAGAGAGCTGCGAGTTGCCGCGCGCCGCTTTGGACGGTGATTTCTTTTTCGTTCCCGATTCCATAGCAATTTTCTACCATACTCTCTACCGTAGCTCCACTCCGAGAAGTTTTGAAAAATATTTGGCTTCAGTTCAGTGGTGCCAACCAATTAAGTAGCAACTTTCGCCGGCGGTGCGCCCACTTCATGCATTGCAGAATATGTATTTCGTACCTGGCCTTCGAAGAGACAGAAACGCGAAAGCTGATTAGCCACCTGTGCCAGCGAATGCGGCGCCGGCACCCCGGCCAACAACTCGCTACTATGGGGAGCGTTTCTAGCCAGAGCAGGTTTAGTCCCAACTCGAATTTTTGACACGCGGCGAAGGAGCAAGCAGTACATTATCGAATCCGAAGATCTGCGAAACCACCAGAAAACGGCAATGTGATCAATGCCCAGCCCACTATAGTAGGATGCTGATCAAAAAGGCCGCCGCTTTTTCCTTTCAAAGGGTACCCCTTCCAGCCATTGGTGTCGGGCGATTCCTGTGGCCCTGATAATGTTAGAATGCAGGGATAGGCACCACAATAGCGGGAGAGGTCTATCCTTGACCAAGGAATAACCCCCAATCAACTACCACTCCCAGCTTAGTCACACAAGCAGGGTCGGGAGAATCGGCCAAGGCAACTGACTGGAAGGTGTTCGTTCGAGAAACGCGGCCGCGTGCTGACATAGCAGCAAGTTATAGTTCACTGGACCCTCGACTGTGACTAACCAAACGGGCCCGCAAAAGGGTTGGGAGAATGGGTGGTGCAGCACGGGGGGTAGGGAGGGGAGGAGGGTCGAGGGCAGGAGGCGCAAGGCGCGTTCACACTAACCCAAAAATCCGGCGATGGAAGCGAACGCGGTCGCCGCAAACACTGTGACCTGTTCTCCATCTGTTGACGCACGACCGAGGCGGAACCGCCGTGCCGCTGCTGTTTCTCGCTTTTCCACACCACGTCGCTGTTGGCGGCATACACAGATATCAGAGAAAAGAACATAAATTTGCCGCGTCTACGTACAATAGGCGCCAGCATACTTACGTACGTTAAACGCAGGCGCATCCACACTTTTAGTTCAGCGTATGCTAGCGTAGACGCAAAAAATAAACTCAGCCAATAGAGGCGCCATCTGGTTGTCAGGACGGAAACCATTACTGTCAACAAACCGACCCTTTTATTAAGTTGAGAAGCGGCAAAATCGCCTCTCCGAATAAAAGAAAGAAAGCATACAATATCATTAATTCGTTATGTTATAGGCGAGGTAAGACGAAGCTAAAGACCAGTGCTCCATTTACGGCCAGTGAAAGCGCCGAAAAAGGCAGTAACAACGAGAATTCAGTCTGAAGCGAGGACCTCGCAATCGAAGGGCGCC
Organism: Amblyomma mixtum; assembly: GCF_055824585.1. NCBI lineage: Eukaryota > Metazoa > Arthropoda > Arachnida > Ixodida > Ixodidae > Amblyomma > Amblyomma mixtum. The sequence goes on from NC_143013.1 coordinate 232,657,955, forward strand.
GCACGGCGGAAATCGGACTGAACCGATCGGCCTCGCCGCGGCGCTTTCCTCTTAACTCGACGGATTATTGGGTAAGCGTGAACGCGCCTTTTACCTTGCGACATTCAAGGTCTACAGGGGGCTTCAATGAAAATTCAGTATGGCGGCCCGAGAGTGAACCACAAGCATGCTAGGCTTGTCTTGTGTTCTGCTGCCTGATCCTGCAATAAATTGCAATACTTTGCCACTATAAGCGGAAGAAGTCGTCCTGATCAAAACTACCTGTCCATTACCTCTGTTTTTGACCTGCAGAAACATTTAACTCATCGAATATTTTTCTATTCTATTTTGCGCATTATTTGCTTCACTTGTGCTGTTTTATTGTTATTTTTGCGCTGAAACAATTCGGTTTATATTTACGCATTTTAGTTCTTTTCCTTGAGAAAATTTTTGAAATTTTACAGCACTGGTCTTTTAGGATTGTTGTATTCAATTTTTTATTCTGATACTACGAGAGGAAAAAATTTATTGGATTCATGAGACTCAACTCTGATAAGGAGTTTCTCTTTTTTTCTTTGACTATAAGTTTATGTACATGTATTTGCGTTTACCGCAAATATCATGGGTTGTTCTGCTAGCATTCAAGGGTTACTTAGCTTTATGTGTTCGGAAACGCCTTCATTTCTTGCATCGGGTATTTTAAATGACATGTTGCGAACAGCATGTAGTGCACGTGTTAGGGACACTAATCCTGTCCGCCTGTTGGGTCCGAAGAAATGAGAAAATAAATGGAATACAAAAGTACCCTCAAGAACTGACATTCGTTATGCCGCAGTATGATACAACTGAGACCAAATGGGGCGCTAAAGACTGGGAAGCTTTCTTTAGAAGCCTTGTTATGTAGCAGCACCACATCGATCCACGGTGCCGCTTGCAACTGTACAGGCCACCTGCGTGCAGACATCACAGGTGCGATCGAAACCACACGACACAAGTACGGCTTGTTTTGTTGACGAACTTAGACTGCTGATAGCGAATAGCAGCAAGTGGGCAACATACCGACATGTTTCAGACCAAAGTTAACATGGAAATTGTCTGATCGCCTTCAGGAACTTTCCAAAACGACGAAGAAAAAAAAGGCTCTGACCACAATTAACAGTGCTCCCTTCGTCATTATTGACGCATGAAACTGTTAGGAGGAACGGCGTATTCAGGGCATCAGTCGCAAGAACGTGGTGATAACATATTTTCCACGTGGTTAGAAGTAGACGAAGCACCGCCAGCACGTGTCTATAGGGTGTGTGGGGTAGGTTAAGCGGGAGCGAGTTCCAGGAGCAGGACCTGAGAGCCGGAGCGCAGACCAGCCTTCACCCCGGTCGGGCAAGTTCCTAGGAAAGCTTAATTCGGACAGTGGTCAAGAAAATGTGATAACGTTTTGGCCACGTCGAGAAAGGAAGCGGAAATTTTACAGAAGGAGGTTGTGGTATACTTTTTGTGCATCAGTATTGTCGAACACAATAGCAGAAACGAGATGCGAACATTCCTCGAAATATGTGGGTGCCACAGGAATCTGAAGTATAGGGGAACTTGAAAGTGATGTTTCTTTGATCCCGAGGTCAGGAATACTTGAAAAGAGGAAAGAAAATAGATTAAGAAGACAATAACCTGCTTAATCTGCCATTTATGGATCCGAGAAAAATGACATTAGAAGGTTTATTCCCGAGCTGCACTTTGTTTAGGAAGAGGCAAAAAGGGGGCTAGCTTCTGGGGAAGTAACAGAAGACAGAAAACCGGTAAGCAATGGCCGGAAATAAGTCTGGAAGCTACTCTACTGGGAGCGGCTTAACCTGTACACCGATGAGTCAATTCTGGCGATAGCGTCTTTGTGCCAGCGGTGGAGGGGAAGGGAAAGCTGACGGAAGCAGGTTGTGGAGCTAGTGACCGGACTACCCGGAGAGGAGGTTTTCGCGAGTGAGAGGGGGTTACCAACCTCGGCGCGCTAACCAGACACCGGACGACGTTAAGCTGTCACATCAATCGGACGTGCTCGCGAGGTCGTATTCCTGCTGCCTAGCCGTCGTCATGAAGACCGCCCCGGACGCTAACCAGCCTCGCCCCGCTGATGTCACCACGACACGGAGACGCCGGCGTGTTCGGTTCACGCTCCCGAGTGGCGATATCGTCTGCCCGCGGAGAGTGGAAGTGGCCGTGCGTGAACCCCAACTCCGGCTATGTGGAGGGGCCGTCGGAGTAGAAGAAGGCGACAACTCTGTGTTAGAACCGGGAGATCGACAGAAGGTGGTCATCAAAGGCGGTAAGTTTTTCTGTTTATTTTCATGCAGTGCTTGTCCTCGCCCAGTAATGTTAGCAAGTATATAGTGAAAGCTCAGAGTACTGACCGGAAGTTTTCCGCCCTTTTTTCTTGCAGGCTTCCCCCTCCGGCGCTTCAAGAGAATACGCTCCATCAAAGTAGCAAGCCTTCACTCCGGACCCATAACACAAGCGCCATTGGTATCCACCGATCCCCGTTCGTGTGGAACACTCCAGTCGCCCTCTGATCCCAGCGCCCCTAGCCCGGACAGCGGCGCCGAACCGTGCCCCACGACTTCATCTGATGGCTTCATGGACGAACTGCTGAAGGCTATGGAACACGAATGCTGACAGTTCAGGAGTCCCCACTGAGTTGACCTGACGCCTCCCTAGGCGAAACTTTCTACGTTGCGGAAAGCGACTTGTGAGTGAAAGGAAGTGCTAAGCCGGCACCCGTTTCACTGAGCAAGTTTTGAGACCGTCAAGGAGTTTTGGAATCTCTTTCAATGTCAATGTTCTAGTCGTGCTTATTTTTGTGTTTTGGATGTCAGTTTTTGTGTGCCCAGTCGAGCATTCCCTGCCTTGTATCTCATGTAGGCAATGTCCTTGTGTTCATTTCGCGTTTTGGATGTCAGTTTTGTGTGCCCACTCGAGCATTCCCTGCCTTGTATCTCATGTAGGCAATGTTCTTCTCGTGTTCATTTCTCGTTTTGGATGTCAGTTTTTGTGTGCCCAGTCGGGCATTCCCTGCCTTGTATCTCACATACGTCTGACAGAAGCAGTGTTCGCGTCCCGCAGATTCGGTCCTGTCCTCCTGGCTGGACCCGACCTGCCTGTTTGCGATGAATTTCTTACCGTGTTTCCGATGGATTTCCTGAAGTGCTGAAATTGCACCGCTGGAAGATAGGGGATCATTTAGAGATTCCCACGTGTACCGGGACCGACAACTGAGCTTTTATAGATTTGACTTTTCGTGCTCTCAGTGGCGGCTCTAATCCGAACGTACTAATGTTTCAGTTATTGAACCGATGAGCCTAAAGCGACCGAAATGAACCGAAAGCGACAAAGGCCGCAGATAAATTGCAGCCGTAATCGCAAAATGACTTAGGCATAGGGATTATTTTATTTCTGTCAGCAGTTTTTTTCGTAGGTGGGGTGCACTAGCTTAACTACACGTGGAGCGGTGTTTTATGTGTTAACCGACATTCTCAGAACACATATCATTGGTGTTAAGGTGGTTTGGAGTGGTTCTAATCCTGCTGTTGGGCCCGTATAGTCCAAACGCAGAAATGCCGCTCTATTAGTGATCAAAATACCTCCGCTGACGTTCTTCGCCATAAATGTGTTTTTTCTATTGTAACAGCCTGACAGTTCGTGCGAGGGTTGTTTTTTTTTCATGTTTCTGTTTTTCAATTAAGAGCATAGAAATTTGTAGAAGGCTTATTAGTTCTCTCTCATGTAAAGACCGAAATGGATGGTTGAAATGGAACGCCGGCGTCTGTGGTCTCCCCGCTGGCCTCAGCTGACGCCTTCCTGGAGGATATTCTGAATATTGCGGAGAGCAACAACTGATTGAAAAGATGTGCTAAGCAAGCATCCAGTCCACGGATTTTGTTTTGGGATGTAAAAGAACTTTTGGGCACTCTTTGTCCTGTGTGCGGTCAAGGCGGCATTATTTCTTTTTATATTATTTCGTTCAACCGAATGTGCGTCATTGTCGTCTATCCTTGTGTCTGTGGGGTTGAACTTATGTGTATGTGAAGTTGGGCACTTTTACCAAAGTAATAAATGTGTTTTGCAGTTCTCTCGATTTTTGTCTCGTGTCCGTTTGACAGACGCAGTGTCACCGTCAAATAGATTTTGTTCAGTCGCGACTGGACCCGACTTCAAACGGTTCCTTAAGGTCAGGCTTGGTCACGGATGCCCTAAAGCGCAGAAATTGCATCGCTTGGAAACTGGGCACCCTTTACGACAGACGGTCGTTTAATAGAGGCGGCAACTGAACATTTATGGACAAACTTCTTGTACTCTCAGCGGGGGCTTTATTTCAAACGGTCCAGTTTTTCAGTCATTGCCAAATTCGGTACCAATCAGGCCTTGAGCTGAAAAGTACAAAGGTCGGGAACCACTTGCCTAAGCCACGGTTTTTTCTTACCTATTTATTGTGGCAGCTAACTGAGGCAACATGCTTGCTGAGGTAAACAGAAAATGGGCCCAGTGGCTGTGGGCGTACACGTCGAATGTGACCGACTGCTGACTTTTACATACCTTGAAATGTTGTTTTCCGTTAGCGCCACAGACCGATGTTGCCTTTGGAATTTTTCTCGCAGTCATTGCTTTCTTTCAGCAGCTCCTTAATTAAAAAATATGAAACAGGCCGTGTTTTCTTATTCAGTCTCGTTTCGCGAAACAAAACTTTGTAGGCATGTGTGCTCGTTCTACGCTTATCTTGGTGTGCTGGTTACCGCCTCTTTTCGAAACCGTTTATCTTATTTTTGGCTGGTTGAGAAAATTACCAAGGGCACTTTATCTCTCGCGGGCATCTAATCCGTAATACAAGATGTGTTTGTGTCAAAGTCTTTCAATATAGCAGTTGTGAGCCGCAGAAATGATGATGATGATGTCCTCGGGCTGAATGGCACATACCCACGGCGGGGGATTGGCCAGGGTGCATAGCGGCATAAATGATACGAGGAGAGCATAATATTGTAGCGTGCAACGCCAAAAAGAACACCCGCGCAGAGACGAAAAACCTGCGGCGGTCACCCAGTGGTTCGAGCGCGCGCGAGAGAGCCAACTAACTTCTTCCTCTTCTAGCGCATGCACTACTTCTGTCTCTTCTTCGAATGCATGTATCACTGCCCCCCTCTTCTGCAGCATCGACACGATGCGGCTAGGAGAGAAAAGTCAGCGAAAGGGTAGAACACAGCTGCAGTGGACCGCAGTTCAGTCAGGTAGCCGGTCGTGGTAAGGCTTCATGCGAACAACGTGTACGACTTCAGTTCGGTGCGACCGGCGCGATGAACAAGCTGTCGGGGCGGGAGCAACTGCATAAGTCACATCACTGATGCGGCGCACTACTTCGTAAGGGCCGAAGTATCGGCGCAGCAGCTTTTCAGAGAGCCCGCGGCGACGAACAGGTATCCAAATCCACACAAGGTCGCCGGGAGCATAACTGACGAAACGGCGTCCACAGTTGTACTTAGTGGCGGCAGCCTCCTGTTGACGGTGGATGCGCAGGCGGGCCAGTTGACGCGCTTCCTCAGCACGCTGAACGAAGGTATCTACGTCGATGTCAGCGTCAGAGTCGCAGTAAGGGTCGACGGGCAACATAGCATCCAACGGAGTGGTCACCTGGCGACCGAAGACAAGCTGAAAGGGGGTCAGTCGGGTTGTTTCCTGCAGGGCGGTGTTGCACGCAAACGTTACGTACGGCAGAATGGCGTCCCAAGTTCGATGCTCGACGTCAACGTACATTGATAGCATGTCGGCTAGTGTGCGGTTGAGTCGCTCTACCAACCCGTTTGTCTGCGGGTGATACGCCGTAGCACGTCGGTGGCTCGTGTGCGTCAGAGTCATCACGGACTGGGTTAAGCGGGCCGTGAAAGCAGTTCCCCGGTCAGTAACAACAACGGCGGGTGTTCCATGACGCAAGACAATGTTGTGGACGAAGAACTGCGCCACTTCAGCAGCAGTGCCTTTGGCAAGAGACGTGGTCTCAGCGTACCGTGTGAGGTAGTCAGTCGCAACGACTATCCAACGCTTTCCAGATGAAGACTTCGGAAATGGGCCAAGGAGGTCCATGCCCACTTGATGGAAAGGGGTCTTCGGTGGATCGACGGGGTGAAGAAATCCGGCCGGTTTCAATGGAGGAGTCTTCCGACGTTGGCATTCACGGGATGTTTTGACGTAGGCCCGCACCGATGGGAGTAACCTGGGCCAATAATACTTTTGTCTAATCGGCGCGAGTGTACGGCTGACTCCAACGTGGCCGGCGGATGGTGCATCATGACAGGCACCCAAGATCTCAGACCGCAGCTGTGATGGTACGACAAGTAGGAACACTTCTTCGCTGTTGGCAAAGTTGCGCTTGTAGAGAACACCAGACCGTAAAGTGAAGGTGTGAAGCCCTCGAAGAAAAACACGCGGAATGGGAGCTTCACTGCCTTCGAGGTAATCGATGAGCGGCGCCAACTCCGTGTCCGCCCTCTGAAGCTGCGCCATTTGGCTGGTACTAACAGAGCCCAGGAAAGGAAAATCATCGGTGGTTTCTTCGGTATTGATTGGGATAGGCGCGCGCGACAGACAATCCGCATCCTGATGCTTGCGGCCAGACTTGTAAACTACTGTCAAGTCGTATTCTTGCAAGCGTAAGCTCCATCTAGCCAAGCGTCCTGAGGGGTCTTTGAGGCTCGCCAGCCAGCATAAGGAGTGGTGGTCGCTTACCACACGGAAGGGTCGTCCGTAGAGGTACGGTCGGAACTTGCAGATGGCCCATATCACTGCAAGACATTCTTTCTCCGTCGTAGAATAATTGGTCTCGGAGCGCGTAAGTGTCCGACTAGCATAACTGATGACCCGTTCTGCACCGTCTTGCCACTGGATCAGTACTGCACCAAGGCCAACATTGCTGGCGTCAGTGTGGATGTCCGTGGCAGCATGCTCGTCGAAATGGCCGAGTATCGGAGTGCTTTGCAGACGGCTGCGAAGCTCGACAAATGCAGCCTCTTCGTCGGTCCCCCACAGGAAGGGCGTGTCGTCACGGGTCAGTGCGTTCAGCGGTTCCGCGATTTTCGAGAAATCTTGAATAAAGCGCCTATAATAGGAGCACAGGCCTAAAAACCGGCGAACGGCCTTCTTGTCAGTTGGGCGTGGAAAACCTGAGACGGCAGCAGTCTTGTCAGGGTCCGGGCGAACACCTTGTGCGCTGACAACGTGACCAAGAAAGCGAAGTTCCTCAAAGCCGAAATGGCATTTCTCGGCTTTGATGATGAGTTGCGCGGATTTGAGCGCTTGTAGCACAATGCGCAACCGCTCCAAGTGTTGGTCAAAGGTGGGCGAAAATATAACGACATCGTCCAGGTACACCAGGCAGGACTGCCATTTCAAGCCGGAGAGGACAGTGTCCATGATGCGTTGGAAAGTGGCCGGTGCTGAGCACAGACCAAATGGGAGCACGTTAAACTCATAAAGGCCGTCAGGCGTCACGAAAGCCGTCTTCTCCCGGTCTCTCTCGTCCACTTCGATTTGCCAGTACCCGCTTTTAAGATCCAATGACGAGAAGTATCTGGCGTTCCGCAATCGGTCGAGCGCGTCATCTATCCTGGGCAGCGGGTAAACGTCCTTTTTGGTCACGCTGTTAAGTTTCCTGTAGTCCACGCAGAAACGCAGAGTATTGTCCTTCTTTTTGACAAGAACCACAGGCGATGCCCACGGACTGGTGGACGGCTGAATGACATCGTCTGCAAGCATCTCGGCAACCTGATTCTGAATGGCTTCTCTCTCCACCGGGGAAACACGATATGGGCGCTGGCAGACGGGTCGCGTAGTCTCGTCAGTGATGATACGATGCTTGGCGAGTGGAGTTCGGCCGACCTTCGAGCACGTAGCGAAACAGTCCGCAAATTCTGCCAAGAGGGCCGACAGAAGATCCCTCTGAACCGACGGCAAGGCAGGATTTATTCTGACTGACTGAAGAACGTGATGTGGGCCAGCATACTCCGGAGAGGGTCCTCCCACGGTGCACAAACCTGGAACCTCAGCAACGTCGTGGAGGAAGGCAATAGCCATGCCTTTGGCCAGGTGCTGATATTCGTTGGCAAAGTTAGTCAGGAGGACGTGGGTGCGGCCGTCACGTAGTTGGACGAGACCTCTTGCAACGGCAAGTCCCCGCTTAAGCAGCAGTGGACTATGGCTGTCCGCTAGGCCCTCGTAGTCATGAAAGAGGTCGTTCCGCACGAGCACCAGAACACTGCACCGCGGCGGCACCGTGACGTCGTTCTCGACAATGCGCAGAGCGTTGCTGCAGGGATCGCGGGAGTCAAAGCGCGCCACGGCCTGTTTGGTCGAGAACGTGACACGTGCCTCCTGAAAGTCAATCACAGCGCCGTTCGACTGCAGGAAGTCGATCCCCAGAATCAAGTCTCTGGAACACTCGGGGAGTACGACAAATTCACCAACGTACGTAAAACCACTAATCCCAACTCTAGCCGTGCACTTGCCCACAGGGGAAATTAGGTGGCCACCAGCGGTGCGAATGGGGGTCCCCGTCCACGGTGTCAGAACCTTCTTAAGTTCTCCAGCGAAGGCACGGCTCATAACAGAGTAATCAGCACCGGTATCGAGCAGCGCGGTAATGTCAGTGCCATCAATTGTCACACGCAAATCGGATGCAGCGTATCTGATACTGTCGCTGCCTATCTCTGTCCGGGTATCGTCGGCTCGAGGGTTCCGCGATGGAGGATCTTGACACGTCCCGACGTCAGCGGCCTTGCCTCCAGAGGTCGCTGGTGTTAGTTTTCCCGACGCGGACTCGGCGAGCGACGGCTAGCAGAGCTACTCTGGCGGCCAGGGCTGGAAGAGCGATAACGGAGAGGCGAAGGGGAACGGGACTCGCGCCTTCCAGAGTAGGCAGGGTTCTGGCGTGCCCAGAGATGCTGTGCAATCTCATGCGGTCGTTCGCCGTTCTGAGGGCAGGGTGCGTCGGGATGGAAACCGCGAAGGCCCACTTGGCGGTACGGACAGGCGCGGTAGAGGTGACCAGGCTCCCCACAATGGTAGCAGAGAGGCCTGCGGTCCGGTTTACGCCACAAATCCGACTTGCGAGGGCGTGGCCCAGCTGTAGCAGATGCGGTTGCAGAATACGTGGCGATGTTACTCACGGAGGTCGACGGGGTCACACCGTAGCCAGGCACGCTTGCGTGACATGTGCCGATGTTGCTCACGCCAGGCGTTGGGGCAATGGGACCGTAGCCTGTCGTGCGACGTACAACAGATGCGTACGTGGGTCGGTCATCGAACCGGGATGGCGCTTCGGGGACAGGAGGTGCCTGCGCAGCCTGTCGCACCTCGTCCCTGACAACTTCGGACAGCGCTGCCAGCGGCGCAGGTGCAACCTGAGGCAGATGGATCCGTTGCAGTTCCTCCCGGACAACGGAGCGAATTAGTTCACGCAAGGTGTCCGCACTGCCGCCGAGACACGACGAAAAGCCTTCGGGCACCATGCAGTTGATGACCCGGTTGTACAGCCGGGCCCGTTGTTGCAGCGTCGTCTCCATCGTGGTCGCCTCGGTTAGAAATTCCGCCACCGTGCGGGGTGGGCTGCGCACGAGGAACGCGAACAGCTCCTGCTTAACCCCACGCATGAGATGGCGCAGCTTCTTCTCCTCTGTCATGTTGGGGTCGGCGCGCTTGAAAAGACGGGCCATGTATTCGGTGTACATGCGCACGCTTTCGTTCGTGCGCTGATTTCGGGAGTGCAGCGCAGCTTCAGCCTTCTCCCGGCGGTCAGCGTTGGGGAACGTAGCCAGGAGACTCCGGCAAAACGTCTCCCAGGTGGGAAGTGTAGCCTCGTGGTTTTCAAACCACGTCCGAGCAGACTCTTCCAGGGCAAAGTAGACGTTATTCAGCTTGCGCTCGTCGCACCAGCCGTTGTAGCGTGCGACCCGCTCGAACGTCTCCAGCCAGTCCTCAGCGTCTTCGAACACGTCACCGTGAAAAGATGGCGGTGTTCGCGGTGGGCGGCAAAGGATCGGCGCCAGGGGCCTGGTGTCAGCGGCCATGGCAGTTGGACTCGACGGTAGAGGCTGGATCGGCGGCTGGGTCCTGGTGTCAGTGGCCATGTCAGTTGGACTCGGCGGTCGAGACTGCGTCGTCCTTGTTGGCGGGGGAAGGGGCCCAAATTCAGGCGACTCTCCGCGGAGACGGCGGCTGGGTCGCTGGTGAACCGGTGTGAGGTCCGTAGTGACGCTGTACGGAGTTTGCAGGTCGGGAAGCGTACCCCGCACCTCCACCAAACTGTAGCGTGCAACGCCAAAAAGAACACCCGCGCAGAGACGAAAAACCTGCGGCGGTCACCCAGTGGTTCGAGCGCGCGCGAGAGAGCCAACTAACTTCTTCCTCTTCTAGCGCATGCACTACTTCTGTCTCTTCTTCGAATGCATGTATCAATATTGTAGCCAGCCTCTTTTCTTTTTTCGTTTCCGGCTGTTACTGAAGGGGTGAAAGAATTTTCGGTTTCAAACTCCGTTGAATTTCAGATTCCTGCCGAAACTTACCGCGCCTTTTTTGTACTTGAAAAGGCAAGTGAGTTGACTCAATGGTTTACGACAAAAAAAAAAACAATGCGTGCTTTTAATTCGCGAAACAGACGCCATATTTTGCAGTCGTTTAAAGCAAATACACACAAATTTGGTGTAGCACTTTCTCCTAAATCATTGCAGCCCCTCAACCTTTTCCCCTCGTACAGGATTGCATATCAATTTCTTTTTCCGGTTAACCTCATCCCAGCCCCGTCCTCCGCCCCGACCACAAGACACGATGAACTCACGACGCTGCCGCGCCGGGGACCAGTGACCCGACCGACCTGAGTCGTCACTGACAAGTAAATACACTGTTCCCCTGTCCATGCCGATGATCTGTGCCTCCAAGGGCCTCGGTCGTCGGCTCCTGGCAACCTGCGGCCCGGATGCTTCGTAGACCGGGATTTCATTTGCTCATATCTCTCATCGTGGCGGCCAGCACTTCACCACCCCGCCACTTCTGTTCTGCCCTTGAAGCCCATCACCATATCGCGGTCCCTTCGTCGATGTCTTCTGCTATTTACGAACTGGACGATCGCTCGCAGGCCCCTCGTAACGTGACGAAGAACACGAAGCTCGCAGTTGCGCGGGATGGAGCGCTGGCACTAGGCCAGTGGTCATTAAAAAATATTGCCATCAGTCACCTCGTCTCATTCTTCTGCTGGCCGCCAAGTAACAATATGAACTCAAAAAGAAATAGTGGCGCACAAAAGAAGATGGGACGAACGAGAGGCACGGACAAGTTTCACTTGAAGGGTTAAAGTGATTGAGTTCCCTTGAGTTTCAAGATAATGCTTGTCCGTGTCTTCTCATCCGTTCCGTCTTGCGCGGCATCCTGGGGGCATGCCTCGTGACAACAATGTACAGGCGCGGACATAAGTAAACGGAGCACGCTATTTCGTTGAAATTGCAATCACGCGTTCTCCATTGGAAATGAAGAAACACTGTATGTCTACAAGAAAGCCCACCAACCTCCGCTACCAGCATGCGCGTACCACTTGTGGAAATTTCAATTAGGTGACGCATGAAACATATTCAAAGACAGATACGTGCTCCGTTTACTTTTGTCCGCGCCTGTACGTTTAAATGCGTTTGGCATCTGCAGAAAGAACCGCTTTAGCAGCATATCGACAAGAATGAATTTTATGGATTAGCTGCTTCTTTTCAGTGCTAACGCCTTTCAATACTTTATTAGTCTGCGACGCTTTAAAAGCGTACTGCTTGTTGTTAACAAGTAATGTCGCTACCCCAAACTAAAAAATCACTATTTCTAAATGCAAAGCTACGGCACAAGTGGAAGGATAAAATGCAGACATGAAGAAAGGGCGTGAGCTCAGCGGCTCCAGTGTGTTTTTCTTTTTACGCGAACCTGCACCGACAGTTGATTTGAATTCTGCACGCTTGTCAAGTGGGTGAATCTACATGCGCTCCCCTCGCGGCAAAAGAAAATGTTTTTGTTTATTTTATCTTTACTTATTTATTTGTGTGCTAATTTTGTAAGGCCAGAAATGAAATACACTGAACACAAATTGTTCGAAAATGTGTTTTCCCTTTCCTTTAACATCGGCATATTTTTAACCGCCTTATGACCATATGATCTGCTCTCATGTGCGCACTGACGCTTTATGAACAGCGGATACTTGGCCAGTGTAGCAGCCGGCTGCGTATGTTCCTTCATTTTTATAACTCCGTCAACATCGCAAAAAAAAGGCGTCGTTTTCAAATTTCTGTTGACGGTAATATACATCACACTTTGGGTAACCAAAGGATGCGAAGGCTACATAGAAGACACACTCCAAGCAGCAGTGGACATCATTGAGGCATGCGCATGGGAATCCGGCCTCACTTGTTCTGAGCAAAAATCTGAACTCTTCGTGATCCGTCGTAAACAAAGAGCTAGGCGTACCACGACATCCCCCCCGCAAATAAACGTCTATGTTAATGGACGATCTGTCAAAGAGGTACAGACCATGAGAATACTGGGCTTGTATTTACAAACGAATGGAAAGAATACTGACACACTCACTAAGCTAAAACGCACGGTAGAAGCGACGGCGCGATTAATCCGCCGCATAGCTAACCGCAGACAAGGGATGAGGGAAAGAGATTTATGCCGACTAGTGCAGGCCTTTGCGCTAAGCAGGATACTCTATGCCACCCCCTATCTCAAATTTTCGAAAGCAGAAAAGGACAAATTGGATAGTATGATACGGCAGGCCTATAAGGCTGCGTTAGGACTCCCACTAAATGCCTCAACCGAAAGGCTTATGAGGTTAGGAATACATAACACCTACAACGAACTGAAAGAAGCCCATTTAATGGCTCAAACAGCGCGATTAGCCAATTCCAGAACTGGCAGGAGTATTCTTACCAGACTCGGAATTAACTTTCAACCTACGAATAACGATGCTAAAGTAGACTTACCCCGCGACTATAGGACGGCCCTACTAATCAAACCACTCCCCAAAAACATGCACCCCGTACACCATGAGGGTAGAAGACAAGCAAGAGCCAAAGCCTTACATAACAAATACAGACAGTGCGCTGGAACACTTTATGTAGATGCGGCAGAATACAAAAATACCAATGCCTTTGCAATTGTGGTTGTCAACGAGAATGGTGACCACATCGTCTCGGCGACAATCAAAACGAAATCCTCTGAAACGGCAGAAGAGGCGGCTATAGCCCTCGCCCTAGCGCATACCCAAGGGAGCATCATCTTCAGCGATTCCAAAATGGGTATCAATAATTTCGCTAAAGGGCGAATTACAAACATCTCCCTTAGAATCCTTAACGTAACCAAATTCTCACCAAATTATTCCCAATTGATATGGGTCCCAGCCCATTCGGGGAATCCGGGGAACGAGGCAGCCCACAATAAAGCCCGAGGTTTCGTCGACCGGGCAGTGGATGAGTCTGGCTCCCTGAATTTCACGAATGACTCCATGATCACATATCATGATCTCACCAATCATTTTAAACTAGAGAGGAGAATTTTCCCCCCTCCAGACAAAAGACTTACTAAAGAACAAGAGGTTACGTGGCGTCGTCTACAGACGAGATCGATACGCACCCCATCACTCCTCGCGCACATTTATCCAGATCTTTACAACCCAAACTGCAAACACTGTGGCCAACGTGCTACCTACGATCAAATCCTGTGGGACTGCAAAATAGAGCCACCTCCGGGTGATCTAGTTACAGCTCCTTCTCTCGAGCGGTGGGAGACCGTGCTGGCTAGCTCTGACCCCAGAACGCAAGTTTTGGCGGTGGAGTGGGCTGACAAAGTCGTCGAGGGCTATGTACTCTCGACCACTTAACGCGACCTCTTGCCAAGCTCTTCCCGGCGAATAAAATGTTTTACAATCAATCACGCAAAGTGCACGACGGACAGCCAGCAATATCATCATCCTGCTTGGCTTGCACTAACACTGCTCTTGTTGGCAAATAAAAGAGAACCTATTCGAGCGAGGAGCCATACACACAAGAAGAGGTTGTCTTCAGAGAGCTGCGAGTTCCCGCGCGCCGCTTTGGACGGTGATTTCTTTTTCGTTCCCGATTCCATAGCAATTTTCTACCATACTCTCTACCGTAGCTCCACTCCGAGAAGTTTTGAAAAATTTTTGGCTTCAGTTCAGTGGTGCCAACCAATTAAGTAGCAACTTTCGCCGGCGGTGCGGCCACTTCATGCATTGCAGAATATGTATTTCGTACCTGGCCTTCGAAGAGACAGAAACGCGAAAGCTGATTAGCCACCTGTGCCAGCGAATGCGGCGCCGGCACCCCGGCCAACAACTCGTTACTATGGGGAGCGTTTCTAGCCAGACCAGGTTTAGTCCCAACTCGAATTTTTGACACGCGGCGAAGGAGCAAGCAGTACATTATCGAATCCGAAGATCTGCGAAACCACTAGAAAACGGCAATGTGATAAATGCCAAGCCCACTATAGTAGGATGCTGATCAAAAAGGCCGCCGCTTTTTCCTTTCAAAGGGTACCCCTTCCAGCGATTGGTGTCGGGCGATTCCTGTGGCCCTGATAATGTTAGAATGCAGGGATAGGCGCCACAATAGCGGGAGAGGTCTATCCTTGACCAAGGAATAACCCCCAATCAACTACCACTCCCTGCTTAGTCACACAAGCAGGGTCGGGAGAATCGGCCAAGGCAACTGACTGGAAGGTGTTCGTTCTAGAAACGCGGCTGCGTGCTGACATAGCAGCAAGTTATAGTTCACTGGACCCTCGACTGTGACTAACCAAACGGGCCCGCAAAAGGGTTGGGAGAATGGGTGGTGCAGCACGGGGGGTAGCGAGGGGAGGAGGGTCGAGGGCAGGAGGCGCAAGGCGCGTTCACACTAGCCCAAAAATCCGGCGAGGGAAGCGAACGCGGTCGCCGCAAACACTGTGACCTGTTCCCATCTGTTGACGCACGACCGAGGCGGAACCGCCGTGCCGCTGCTGTTTCTCGCTTTTCCACACCACGTCGCTGTTGGCGGCATACACAGATATAAGAGAAAAGAACATAAATTTGCCGCGTCTACGTACAATAGGCGCCAGCATGCTTACGTACGTTAAACGCAGGCGCATCCCCACTTTTAGTTCAGCGTATGCTAGCGTAGACGCAAAAAATAAACTCAGCCAATAGAGGCGCCATCTGGTTGTGAGGACCGAAACCATTACTGTCAACAAACCGACCCTTTAATTAAGTTGAGAAACGGCAAAATCGCCTCTCCGAATAAAAGAAAGAAAGCATACAATACCATTCATTCGTTTTGTTATAGGCGAGGTCAGACGAAGCTAAAGACCAGTGCTCCATTTACGGCCAGTGAAAGCTCTGAAAAAGGCAGTAACAACGAGAATTCAGTCTGAAGCGAGGAACTCGCAATCGAAGGGCGCCGCACGGCGGAAATCGGACTCAACCGATCGGCCTCGCCGCGCCGCTTTCCGCTTCACCCGCCGGATTATTGGGTGAGCGTGAACGCGCCTTTTACCTTGCGACAGTCAAGGTCTACAGGGGGCTTCAATGAAAACTCAGTATGGCTGCCCGAGAGTGAACCACAAGCATGCTAGGCTTGTCTTGTGTTCTGCTGCCTGATCCTGCAATAAATTGCAATACTTTGCCACTATAAGCGGAAGAAGTCGTCCTGATCAAAACTGCCTGTCCACTGCCTCTGTTTTTGACCTGCAGAAACATTCGACTCATCGAATATTTTTCTATTCTATTTTGCGCATTATTTGCTTCACTTGCGCTGTTTTATTGGTATTTTTTGCGCTGAAACAACTCGGTTTATATTTACGCATTTAAGTTCTTTTCCTTGAGAAAATTTTTGAAATTTTACAGCACTGGTCTTTTAGGATTGTTGTATTCAATTTTTTTATTCTGATACTACAAGAGGAAAAAAAATATTGGATGCATGAGACTCAACTCTCATAAGGAGTTTCTCTTTTTTTATTTGACTATAAGTTTATGTACATGTATTTGCGTTTACCGCAAATATCATGGTCTGTTCTGCTAGCATTCATGGGTTACTTAGCTTTATGTGTTCGGAAACGCCTTCATTTCTTGCATCGGGTATTTTAAATGACATGTTGCGAACAGCATGTAGTGCACGTGTTAGGGACACTAATTCTGTCGGCCTGTTGGGTCCGAAGAAATGAGAAAATAAATGGAATACAAAAGTACCCTCAAGAACTGACATTCGTTATGCCGCAGTATGATACAACTGAGACCAAATGGGGCGCTAAAGACTCGGAAGCTTTCTTTAGAAGCCTTGTTACGTAGCCGCACCACATCGATCCGCGGTGCCGCTTGCAACCGTGCAGGCCACCTGCGTGCAGACATCACAGGTGCGATCGAAACCACACGACACAAGTACGGCTTGTTTTGTTGACGCACTTAGACTGCTGATAGCGAATAGCAGCAAGTGGGCAACATACCGACATGTTTCAGACCAAAGTTAACATGGAAATTGTCTGATCGCCTTCAGGAACTTTCCAAAACGACGAAGAAAAAAAAGGCTCTGACCACAATTAACAGTGCTCCCTTCGTCATTATTGACGCGTAGAACTGTTAGGAGGAACGGCGTATTCAGGGCATCAGTCGCAAGAACGTGGTGATAACATATTTTCCACGTGGTTAGAAGTACACGAAGCACCGCCAGCACGTGTCTATAGGGTGTGTGGGGTAGGGCGTTAAGCGGGAGCGAGTTCCAGGAGCAGGACCTGAGAGCCGGAGCGCAGCCCAGCCTTCACCTTTGTCGGACAAGTTCCTAGGAAAGCTTAATTCGGACAATGGTAAAAAAAATGTGATAACGTTTTGGCCACGTCGAGAAGGGAAGCGGAAATTTTACAGAAGGAGGTTGTGGTATACTTTTTGTGCATCAGTATTGTCGAACACAACAGCAGAAACGAGATGCGAACATTCCTCAAAATATGTGGGTGCCACAGGAATCTGAAGTATAGGGGAACTTGAAAGTGATGTTTCTTTGATCCCGAGGTCAGGAATACTTGAAAAGAGGAAATAAAATAGATTAAGAAGACAATAACCTGCTTAATCTGCCATTTATGGATCCGAGAAAAATGACATTAGAAGGTTTATTCCCGAGCTGCACTTTGTTTAGGGAGAGGCAAAAAGGGGGCTAGCTTCTGGGGAAGTAACAGAAGACAGAAAACCGGTAAGCAATTGCCGGAAATAAGTCTGGAAGCTACTCTACTGGGAGCGGCTTAATCTGTACACCGATGAGTCAATTCTGGCGATAGCGTCTTTGTGCCAGCGGTGGAGGGGAAGGGAAAGCTGACGGAAGCAGGTTGTGGAGCTAGTGACCGGACTACCGGGAGAGGAGGTTTTCGCGAGTGAGAGGGGGTTGCCAACCTCGGCGCGCTAACCAGACACCAGACGACGTTCAGCTGTCACATCAATCGGACGTGCTCGCGAGGTCGTATTCCTGCTGTCTAGCCGTCGTCATGAAGACCGCCCCGGACGCTAACCAGCCTCGCCCCGTTGATGTCACCACGACACGGAGACGCCGGCGTGTTCAGTTCACGCTCCCGAGTGGCGATATCGTCTGCCCGCGGAGAGTGGAAGTGGCCGTGCGTGAACCCCAACTCCGGCTATGTGGAGGGGCCGTCGGAGTAGAAGAAGGCGACAACTCTGTGTTAGAACCGGGAGATCGACAGAAGGTGGTCATCAAAGGCGGTAAGTTTTTCTGTTTATTTTCATACAGTGCTTGTCCTCGCCCAGTAATGTTAGCAAGCATAGAATGAAAGCTCAGAGTACTTACCGGAAGTTTTCCGCCCTTTTTTCTCGCAGGCTTCCCCCTCCGGCGCTTCAAGAGAATACGCTCCATCAACGTAGAAAGCCTTCTCTCCGGACCCATAACACAAGCGCCATTGGTATCCACCGATCCCCGTTCGTGTGGAACACTCCAGTCGCCCTCTCACCCCAGCGCCCCTAGCCCAGACAGCGGCGCCGAACCGTGCCCCACGACTTCACCTGATGGCTTCATGGACGAACTGCTGAAGGCTATGGAACACGAATGCTGACAGTTCAGGAGTCCCCACTGAGTTGACCTGACGCCTCCCTAGGCGAAACTTTGTACGTTGCGGAACGCGACTTGTGAGTGAAAGGAAGTGCTAGGCCGGCACCCGTTTCACTGAGCAAGTTTTGAGACCGTCAAGGAGTTTTGGAATCTCTTTCAATGTCAATGTTCTAGTCGTGCTTATTTTTGTGTTTTGGATGTCAGTTTTTGTGTGCCCAGTCGAGCATTCCCTGCCTTGTATCTCATGTAGGCAATGTCCTTGTCGTGTTCATTTCTTGTTTTGGATGTCAGTTTTGTGTGCCCACTCGAGCATTCTCTGCCTTGTATCTCATGTAGGCAATGTTCTTCTCGTGTTCATTTCTCGTTTTGGATGTCAGTTTTTGTGTGCCCAGTCGGGCATTCCCTGCCTTGTATCTCACATACGTCTGACAGAAGCAGTGTTCGCTTCCCGCAGATTCGGTCCTGTCCTCCTGGCTGGACCCGACCTGCCTGTTTGCGATGAATTTCTTACCGTGTTTCCGATGGATTTCCTGAAGTGCTGAAATTGCACCGCTGGAAGATAGGGGATCATTTAGAGATTCCCGCGTGTACCGGGACCGACAACTGAGCTTTTATAGATTTGACTTTTCGTGCTCTCAGTGGCGGCTCTAATCCGAACGTACTAATGTTTCAGTTATTGAACCGATGAACCTAAAGCGACCGAAATGAACCGAAAGCGACAAAGGCCGCAGATCAATTGCAGCCGTAATCGCAAAATGACTTAGGCATAGGGATTATTTTATTTCTGTCAGCAGTTTTTTTCGTAGGTGGGGTGCACTAGCTTAACTACACGTGGAGCGGTGTTTTATGTGTGAACCGACATTCTGAGAACACATATCATTGGTGTTAAGGTGTTTTGGAGTGGTTTTAATCCTGCTGTTGGGCCCGTATAGTCCAAACGCAGAAATGCCGCTCTATTAGTGATCAAAATTCCTCCGCTGACGTTCTTCGCCATAAATGTGTTTTTTCTATTGTAACAGCCTGACAGTTCGTGCGAGGGTTGTTTTTTTTCATGTTTCTGTTTTTCATTGTAAGAGCATAAAAATTTGTAGAAGGCTTATTAGTTCTCTCTCATGTAAAGACCGAAATGGATGGTTGAAAAGGAACGCCGGCGTCTGTGGTCTCCCCGCTGGCCTCAGCTGACGCCTTCCTGGAGGAAATTCTGAATATTGCGGAGAGATGTGCTAAGCAAGCATCCAGTCCACGGATTTTGTTTTGGGATGTAAAAGAACTTTTGGGCACTCTTTGTCCTGTGTGCGGTCAAGGCGGCATTATTTGTTTTTATATTATTTCGTTCAACCGAATGTGCGTCATTGTCGTCTATCCTTGTGTCTGTGGGGTTGAACTTATGTGTACGTGAAGTTGGGCACTTTTACCAAAGTAATAAATGTGTTTTGCAGTTCTCTCGATTTTTGTCTCGTGTCCGTTTCACAGACGCAGTGTCCCCGTCAAATAGATTTTGTTCAGTCGCGACTGGACCCGACTTCAAACGGTTCCTTAAGGTCAGGCTTGGTCACGGATGCCCTAAAGCGCAGAAATTGCATCGCTTGGAAACTGGGCACCCTTTACGACAGACGGTCGTTTAATAGAGGCGGCAACTGAACATTTATGGACAAACTTCTTGTACTCTCAGCGGGGGCTTTATTTCAAACGGTCCAGTTTTTCAGTCATTGCCAAATTCGGTACCAAACTGGCGTTGAGCTGAAAAGTACAAAGGTCGGGAACCACTTGCCTAAGCCACGGTTTTTTCTTACCTATTTATTGTGGCAGCTAACCGAGGCAACATGCTTGCTGAGGTAAACAGAAAATGGGCCCAGTGGCTGTGGGCGTACACGTCGAATGTGACCGACTGCTGACTTTTACATACCTTGAAATATTGTTTTCCGTCAGCGCCACAGACCGATGTTGCCTTTGGAATTTTTCTCGCAGTCATTGCTTTCTTTCAGCAGCTCCTTAATTAAAAAATATGAAACAGGCCGTGTTTTCTTATTCAGTCTCGTTTCGCGAAACAAAACTTTGTAGGCATGTGTGCTCGTTCTACGCTTATCTTGGTGTGCTGGTTACCGCCTCTTTTCGAAACCGTTTATCTTATTTTTGGCTGGTTGAGAAAATTACCAAGGGCACTTTATCTCTCGCGGGCATCTAATCCGTAATACAAGATGTGTTTGTGTCAAAGTCTTTCAATATAGCAGTTGTGAGCCGCAGAAATGATGATGATGATGTCCTCGGGCTGAATGGCACATACCCACGGCGGGGGATTGGCCAGGGTGCATAGCGGCATAAATGGTACGAGGAGAGCATAATATTGTAGCCAGCCTCTTTTCTTTTTTCGTTTCCGGCTGTTACTGAAGGGGTGAAAGAATTTTCGGTTTCAAACTCCGTTGAATTTCAGATTCCTGCCGAAACTTACCGCGCCTTTTTTGTACTTGAAAAGGCAAGTGAGTTGACTCAATGGTTTACGACAAAAAAAAAAAACAATGCGTGCTTTTAGTTCGCGAAACAGACGCCATATTTTGCAGTCGTTTAAAGCAAATACACACAAATTTGGTGTAGCATTTTCTCCTAAATCATTGCATCCCCTCAACCTTTTCCCCTCGTACAGGATTGCATATCAATTTCTTTTTCCGGTTAACCTCATCCCAGCCCCGTCCTCCGCCCCGACCACAAGACACGATGAACTCACGACGCTGCCGCGCCGGGGACCAGTGACCCGACCGACCTGAGTCGTCACTGACAAGTAAATACACTCTTCCCCTGTCCATGCCGATGATCTGTGCGTCCAAGGGCCTCGGTCGTCGGCTCCTGGCAAACTGCGGCCCGGATGCTTCGTAGACCGGGATTTCATTTGCTAATATCTCTCATCGTGGCGGCCAGTACTTCACCACCCCGCCACTTCTGTTCTGCCCTTGAAGCCCATCACCATATCGCGGTCCCTTCGTCGATGTCTTCTGCTATTTACGAACTGGACGATCGCTCGCAGGCCCCTCGTAACGTGACGAAGAAGACGAAGCTCGCAGTTGCGCGGGACGGAGCGCTGGCACTAGGCCAGTGGTCATTAAAAAATATTGCCATCAGTCACCTCGTCTCATTCTTCTGCTGGCCGCCAAGTAACAATATGAACTCAAAAAGAAATAGTGGCGCACAAAAGAAGATGGGACGAACGAGAGGCACGGACAAGTTTCACTTGAAGGGTTAAAGTGATTCAGTTCCCTTGAGTTTCAAGATAATGCTTGTCCGTGTCTTCTCATCCGTCCCGTCTTGCGCGGCATCCTGAGGGCATGCCTCGTGACAACAATGTACAGGCGCGGACATAAGTAAACGGAGCACGCTATTTCGTTGAAATTGCAATCACGCCTTCTCCATTGGAAATGAAGAAACACTGTATGTCTACAAGAAAGCCCACCAACCTCCGCTACCAGTATGCGCGTACCACTTGTGGAAATTTCAATTAGGTGACGCATGAAACATATTCAAAGACAGTTACGTGCTCCGTTTACTTTTGTCCGCGCCTGTACGTTCAAACGCGTTTGGCATCTGCAGAAAGAACCGCTTTAGCAGCATATCGACAAGAATGACTTTTATGGATTAGCTGCTTCTTTTCAGTGCTAACGCCTTTCAATACTTTATTAGTCTGCGACGCTTTAAAAGCGTACTGCTTGTTGTTAACAAGGAATGTCGCTATCCCAAACTAAAAAATCACTATTTCTAAATGCAAAGCTACGGCACAAGTGGAAGGTTACAATGCAGACATGAAGAAAGGGCGGGAGCTCAGCGGCTCCAGTGTGTTTTTCTTTTTACGGGAACCTGCACCGACAGTTGATTTGATTTCTGCGCGCTTGTCAAGTGGGTGAATCTACATGCGCTCCCCTCGCGGCAAAAGAAAATGCTTTTGTTTATTTTATCTTTACTTATTTATTTGTGTGCTAATATTTTAAGGCCAAAAATGAAATACACTGAACACAAATTGTTCGAAAATGTGTTTTCCCTTTCCTTTCACATCGGCATATTTTTAACCGCCTTATGACCATATGATCTGCTCTCATGTGCGCACTGACGCTTTATGAACAGCGGATACTTGGCCAGTGTAGCAGCCGGCTGCGTATGTTCCTTCATTTTTATAACTTTGTCAACATCGCAAAAAAAAAGGCGTCGTTTTCAAATTTCTGTTGACGGTAATATACACGCAAAGTGCACGACGGACAGCCAGCAATATCATCATCCTGCTTGGCTTGCGCTAACACTGCTCTTGTTGGCAAATAAAAGAGAACCTATTCGAGCGAGGAGACATACACACAAGAAGAGGTTGTCTTCACAGAGCTGCGAGTTCCCGCGCGCCGCTTTAGACGGTGATTTCTTTTTCGTTCCCGATTCCATAGCAATTTTCTACCATACTCTCTACCGTAGCTCCACTCCGAGAAGTTTTGAAAAATTTTTGGCTTCAGTTCAGTGGTGCCAACCAATTAAGTAGCAACTTTCGCCGGCGGTGCGCCCACTTCATGCATTGCAGAATATGTATTTCGTACCTGGCCTTCGAAGAGACAGAAACGCGAAAGCTGACTAGCCACCTGTGCCAGCGAATGCGGCGCCGGCACCCCGGCCAACAACTCGTTACTATGGGGAGCGTTTCTAGCCAGAGCAGGTTTAGTCCCAACTCGAATTTTTGACACGCGGCGAAGGAGCAAGCAGTACATTATCGAATCCGAAGATCTGCGAAACCACCAGAATACGGCAATGTGATAAATGCCAAGCCCACTATAGTAGGATGCTGATCAAAAAGGCCGCCGCTTTTTCCTTTCAAAGGGTACCCCTTCCAGCGATTGGTGTCGGGCGATTCCTGTGGCCCTGATAATGTTAGAATGCAGGGATAGGCGCCACAATAGCGGGAGAGGTCTACCCTTGACCAAGGAATAACCCCCAATCAACTACCACTCCCTGCTTAGTTACACAAGCAGGGTCGGGAGAATCGGCCAAGGCAACTGACCGGAAGGTGTTCGTTCGAGAAACGCGGCCGCGTGCTGACATAGCAGCAAGTTATAGTTCACTGGACCCTCGACTGTGACTAACCAAACGGGCCCGCAAAAGGGTTGGGAGAATGGGTGGTGCAGCCCGGGGGGGTAGGGAGGGGAGGAGGGTCGAGGGCAGGAGCCGCAAGGCGCGTTCACACTAGCCCAAAAATCCGGCGAGGGATGCTAACGCGGTCGCCGCAAACACTGTGACCTGTTCCCATCTGTTGACGCACGACCGAGGCGGAACTGCCGTGCCGCTGCTGTTTCTCGCTTTTCCACACCACGTCGCTGTTGGCGGCATACACAGATATAAGAGAAAAGAACATAAATTTGCCCCGTCTACGTACAATAGGCGCCAGCATGTTTACGTACGTTAAACGCAAGCGCATCCCCACTTTTAGTTCAGCGTCTGCTAGCGTAGACGCAAAAAATAAACTCAGCCAATAGATTCGCCATCTGGTTGTCAGGACGGAAACCATTACTGTCAACAAACCGACCCTTTTATTAAGTTGAGAAGCGGCAAAATCGCCTCTCTGAATAAAAGAAAGAAAGCATACAATATCATTCATTCGTTTTGTTATAGGCGAGGTCAGACGAAGCTAAAGACCAGTGCTCCATTTACGGCCAGTGAAAGCGCTGAAAAAGGCAGTAACAACGAGAATTCAGTCTGAACCGAGGAACTCGCAACCGAAGGGCGCCGCACGGCGGAAATCGGACTGAACCGATCGGCCTCGCCGCGCCGCTTTCCGCTTCAGTCGCCGGATTTTTGGGTAAGCGTGAACGCGCCTTTTACCTTGCGACATTCAAGGTCTACAGGGGGCTTCAATGAAAATTCAGTATGGCTGCCCGAGAGTGAACCACAAGCATGCTAGGCTTGTCTTGTGTTCTGCTGCCTGATCCTGCAATACATTTCAATACTTTGCCACTACAAGCGGAAGAAGTTGTCCTGATCAAAACTACCTGTCCATTACCTCTGTTTTTGACCTGCAGAAACATTCAACTCATCGAATATTTTTCTATTCTATTTTGCGCATTATTTGCTTCCCTTGTGCTGTTTTATTGGTATTTTTTGCGCTGAAACAACTCGGTTTATATTTACGCATTTAAGTTCTTTTCCTTGAGAAAATTTTTGAAATTTTACAGCACTGGTCTTTTAGGATTGTTGTATTCAATTTTTTTATTCTGATACTACGAGAGGAAAAAATTTATTGGATGCATGAGACTCAACTCTCATCAGGAGTTTCTCTTTTTTTTTTGACTATAAGTTTATGTACATGTATTTGCGTTTACCGCAAATATCATGGTCTGTTCTGCTAGCATTCAAGGGTTACTTAGCTTTATGTGTTCGGAAACGCCTTCATTTCTTGCATCGGGTATTTTAAATGACATGTTGCGAACAGCATGTAGTGCACGGGTTTGGGACACTAATCCTGTCGGCCTGTAGGGTCCGAAGAAATGAGAAAATAAATGGAATACAAAAGTACCCTCAAGAACTGACATTCGTTATGCCGCAGTATGATACAACTGAGACCAAATGGGGCGCTAAAGACTGGGAAGCTTTCTTTAGAAGCCTTGTTACGTAGCAGCACCACATCGATCCGCAGTGCCGCTTGTAACCGTGCAGGCCACCTGCGTGCAGACATCACAGGTGCGATCGAAACCACACGACACAAGTACGGCTTGCTTTGTTGACGAACTTAGACTGCTGATAGCGAATAGCAGCAAGTGGGCAACATACCGACATGTTTCAGACCAAAGTTAACATGGAAATTGTCTGATCGCCTTCAGGAACTTTCCAAAACGGCGAAGGAAAAAAAGGCTCTGACCACAATTAACAGTGCTCCCTTCGTCATTATTGACGCGTAGAACTGTTAGGAGGAACGGCGTATTCAGGGCATCAGTCGCAAGAACGTGGTGATAACATATTTTCCACGTGGTTAGAAGTAGACGAAGCACCGCCAGCACGTGTCTATAGGGTGTCTGGGGTAGGTTAAGCAGGAGCGAGTTCCAGGAGCAGGACCTGAGAGCCGGAGCGCAGCCCAGCCTTCACCTTGGTCAGACAAGTTCCTAGGAAAGCTTAATTCGGACAATGGTAAAAAAAATGTGATAACGTTTTGGCCACGTCGAGAAGGGAAGCGGAAATTTTACAGAAGGAGGTTGTGGTATACTTTTTGTGCATCAGTATTGTCGAACACAACAGCAGAAACGAGATGCGAACATTCCTCAAAATATGTGGGTGCCACAGGACTCTGAAGTATAGGGGAACTTGAAAGTGATGTTTCTTTGATCCCGCGGTCAGGAATACTTGAAAAGAGGAAAGAAAATAGATTAAGAAGACAATAACCTGCTTAATCTGCCATTTATGGATCCGAGAAAAATGACATTAGAAGGCTTATTCCCGAGCTGCACTTTTTTTAGGGAGAGGCAAAAAGGGGGCTAGCTTCTGGGGAAGTAACAGAAGACAGAAAACCGGTAAGCAATGGCCGGAAATAAGTCTGGAAGCTACTCTACTGGGAGCGGCTTAATCTGTACACCGATGAGTCAATTCTGGCGATAGCGTCTTTGTGCCAGCGGTGGAGGGGAAGGGAAAGCTGACGGAAGCAGGTTGTGGAGCTAGTGACCGGACTACCCGGAGAGGAGGTTTTCGCGAGTGAGAGGGGGTTGCCAACCTCGGCGCGCTAACCAGACACCAGACGACGTTAAGCTGTCACATCAATCGGACGTGCTCACGAGGTCATATTCCTGCTGCCTAGCCGTCGTCATGAAGACCGCCCCGGACGCTAGCCGCCCTCGCCCCGTTGATGTCACCACGACACGGAGACGCCGGCGTGTTCGGTTCACGCTCCCGAGTGGCGATATCGTCTGCCAGCGAAGAGTGGAAGTGGCCGTGCTTGAACCCCAACTCCGGCTATGTGGAGGGGCCGTCGGAGTAGAAGAAGGCGACAACTCTGTGTTAGAACCGGGAGATCGACAGAAGGTGGTCATCAAAGGCGGTAAGTTTTTCTGTTTATTTTCATGCAGTGCTTGTACTCGCCCAGTAATGTTAGCAAGCATAGAGTGAAAGCTCAGAGTACTGACCGGAAGTTTTCCGCCCTTTTTTCTCGGAGGCTTCCCCCTCCGGCGCTTCAGGAGAATACGCTCCATCAACGTAGAAAGCCTTCTCTCCGGACCCATAACGCAAGCGCCATTGGTATCCACCGATCCCCGTTCGTGTGGAACACTCCAGTCGACCTCTGACCCCAGCGCCCCTAGCCCGGACAGCGGCGCCGAACCGTGCCCCACGACTTCACCTGATGGCTTCATGGACGAACTGCTGAAGGCTATGGAACACGAATGCTGACAGTTCAGGAGTCCCCACTGAGTTGACCTGACGCCTCCCTAGGCGAAACTTTCTACGTTGCGGAAGGCGACTTGTGAGTGAAAGGAAGTGCTAAGCCAGCACCCGTTTCACTGAGCAAGTTTTGAGATCGTCAAAGAGTTTTGGAATGTCGTTCAATGTCGATGTTCTAGTCGTGCTTATTTTTGTGTTTTGGATGTCAGTTTTTGTGTGCCCAGTCGGGCTTTCCCTGCCTTGTATCTCATGTAGGCAATGTTCTGGTCGTGTTCATATCGCGTTTTGGATGTCAGTTTTTGTGTGCCCAGTCGAGCATTCCCTGCCCTGTATCTCATGTAGGCAATGTCCTTGTCGTGTTCATTTCGCGTTTTGGATGTCAGTTTTGTGTGCCCACTCGAGCATTCCCTGCCTTGTAGCTCATGTAGGCAAAGTTCTTGTCGTGTTCATTTCTCGTTTTGGATGTCAGTTTTTGTGTGCCCAGTCGGGCATTCCCTGCCTTGTATCTCACATACGTCTGACAGAAGCAGTGTTCGCGTCCCGCAGATTCGGTCCTGTCCTCCTGGCTGGACCCGACCTGCCTGTTTGCGATGAATTTCTTACCGTGTTTCCGATGGATTTCCTGAAGTGCTGAAATTGCACACCGCTGGAAAATAGGGGATCATTTAGAGACTCCCACGTGTACCGGGGCCGACAACTTAGCTTTTTTAGATTTGAGTTTTCGTGCTCTCAGTGGCGGCTCTAATCCGAACGTACTAATGTTTCAGTTATTGAACCGATGAGCCTAAAGCGACCGAAATGAACCGAAAGCGACAAAGGCCGCAGATCACTTGCAGCCGCAATCGCAAAATGACTTAGGCATAGAGATTACTTTATTTCTGTCAGCAGTTTTTTTCGTAGGTGGGGTGCACTAGCTTAACTACACGTTTAGCGGTGTTTTATGTGTGAACCGACACTCTCAGAACACATATCATTGGTGTTAAGGTGTTTTGAAGTGGTTTTAATCCTGCTGTTGGGCCCGTATAGTCCAAACGCAGAAATGCCGCTCTATTAGTGATCAAAATACCTCCGCTGACGTTCTTCGCCATAAATTTGTTTTTTCTATTGTAATAGCCTGACAGTTCGTGCGAGGGTTGTTTTTTTTTCATGTTTCTGTTTTTCATTGTAAGAGCATAAAAATTTGTAGAAGGCTTATTAGTTCCCTCTCATGTAAAGACCGAAATGGATGGTGGAAATGGGATGTCGGCTTCTGTGGTCTCCCCACTGGCCTCACCTGACGCCTTCCTGGAAGAAATTGTGAGCATTCCGGAAAGCAACTACTGATTAAGGGGTGCTAAGCAAGCACGCATTCCGCGGATTTAGTTTTGGGATGTACAAGAAGTTTTGGGCTGTATTTGTCCTGTGTGCGGTCGAGGCGCCATTATTTGTTTTTATATTATTTCGTTCAACCGAATGTGTGTCATTGTCGTCTATCCTTGTGTCTGTGGAGTCCAACTTATGTGTATGTGAAGTAGGGCATGTTCACCAAAGTAATAAATGTGTTTTGCAATTCTCTCGATTTTTGCCTCGTGTCCGTCTGACAGACGCAGTGTCAGCGCCCCATAGATTCTGTCCTATCATCACTGGACCCCACTTGAAACGGTTCCTCAAGGTCAGGGTTCGTCACGGATGCCCTAATACCGCATTAACTACACCCCTCGGAAACTAAGCATCGTTTGCGAGAGACCTTCGTTTAACAGAGCGGACAGCAGAACATTTACTAATTCAAGTTTTCGTACTCTCAGCGGGAGCTTAATTTCAAACGGTCTAGTTTTTCAGTTATTGCCAAATTTGGTACGAATCAGGCATTGAGCTGAAAAGTACAAAGCTCGGGAACCACTTGCCAAGGCCACGGTTTTTTTGTAACGTATTTATTGCGGCAGCAAACGCGGGGCAATAAGCTTGCTGAAGTAAAGCAGAAAATGGGCCCAGTGGCTCTGAACTGCGGGCTTACACGTGGAATGTGACCGACTGCTGACTTTTATATAACTTGAAAATTTTGCTTTCCGTCAGCGCCACAGAACGATGTTGGCTTTGGAGTTTTTCTCGCACTCACTGCTTTCTTTCTGCCGCTCCTTAATTTAAAAAAAGAATTGGAAAAGACCGTGTTTTCATGTTCAAACTCGTTTCGCCAAGCAAAAGGTTCTAGGCACGTGTGCTCGTTCTATTGTTATCTTGGTGTGCGCTGATTGGAGCCTCTTTTCTAAACCGTTTTTCTTATTTTTGGCTGGTTGCAAAAATTACCGAGGGCACTATATCTCTTGCGGGCATCTAATCCGTAATACAATATGTGTTAGTGTCAAAGCCTTTCTATATATCAGTTGTGAGCCGCAGAAATGATACGAGGAGAGCATAATAATGCAGCTAGCCTCTTTTCTTTTTCACGTTTCCGGCTCTTACTGAAAGGATTAAAGAATTTTTGGTTTGAAACTCCGTTGAATTTCAGATTCCTGCTGAAACGTACCGCCCGTGGTTTGTACTTGAAAAGACAGGCAAGTGAGGTGACTCAGTGGTTTACGACACAAATAAAACGCTGCGTGCATTTAGTTAGCGACACAAAAGCCATATTTTGCACTCGCTTGCAGCAAATACACACAAATTTAGTGAAGAATTTTTTCCTAAATCATTAGATCCCCTCATACTTTTCCCGTCGTCCAGGATTGCATATCAGTTTCTTCTTCCGGTCAACCTCTCTGACTTTCCTTCGCCTCCACGTCCAGCACCGCTTAATATGTGTAAAGAGTTCCCCAATAAAGCGGTAGAGATAACATATTGTGACGAAGAAGGCGAAGCTGGCAGTTGATCGGGACGGAACGCTCGCGCTAGGCTTGCGGCTTGCGGACCTTCACAGATCTGGTCTGGCGGTTTCTCCAATGTGTCCATTTTGTGCCGAGCCTGAGACAATGGATCACTTCCTGCTGTTCTGCCGCCGATTCTCTTCTTTGAGGAGGCGCCTATTAGAAAATCCATTTCACCAGCTGGGTCTGCCTGTGTCCACTGAGGTTGTTCTTTCCTTTGGCGCTACTTCGCTTGGACGAAGCAACAGGAGTGCGCGCTGTGCAGTTCAAAAATTTCTTTTAGAAACACAGCGACTCCCATGCTAATATTATTATTTTTTTTTCTATTTGTTTTCATTTTTCTGATTATAAAACTTTTAATTTAATATTATTATTATTATTTTTTCTGTCTCTCTTTCACTCAATACAAAATTGAACCATTCCATATGTTGCATTCAAATTTGCACATAATGACGTCCTCCCATCTTCGATCTCCCTGCTAACAGGACCCCTTTCGTTGCGTCGTCCAATCTGTCAGCCTATACCCTATTAATACTCCTTTACCTCTAAAACTCTTAATAATTCCAACAGTTCACCGCCTGTGTCTTGGCCACTCCCCCGTAGTGGGTATGTGCCATTCTACTTGAGGCCAACCAACCAACCAAAACATCTTGCTGGTCTCCAAATAACATTTGTTCGAGATCCTAGCGTATTATCGCCATCCTGGTCACGGAGCTTCGGCGTCCTGCGCCTGCTGCGGTCATCGGCCGTGTGTACCTCGTCCGCACAGCCCGGCTGTGCCCCAGCCCGCCAGACGTGAACCGACCTCGCCGCTCATCCCAGCCCCGTCCTCCGCCCCGACCACAAGACACGACGAACTCAAGACGCTGCCGCGACGAGAACCAATGACCCGAACGACCGAAGACGCAGCTGACAAGTAAATACACTTTCCCCCTGCCCATGCCGATCTGTGCGTCCAAGGGCCTCGGTCGTCCGCTACTGGCAAACTGCGCCCCGGATGCTTCGCAGACCGGGAGTAATTTGCTCATATCTCTCATCGTGGCGGCCAGCACTTCACCACCTTGCCACTTCTGTTCTGCCCTTGAAGCCCATCACCATATCGCGGCCCCTTCGTCGATGTCTTCTGCTATTTACGAACAGGACGATCGCTCGCAGGCCCCTCGTAACGTGACGAAGACGAAGCTGGCAGTTGCGCGGGACGGAGCGCTGGCAGTGGCCAGTGGTCATTAAAAAATATTGCGATCAGTCATCTCGTCTCATTCTTCTGCTGGCCGCCAAGTAACAATATGAACTCAAAAAGAAATAGTGGCGCACAAAAGAAGATAGGACGAACGAGAGGCCCGGACAAGTTTCACTTGAAGGGTTAAAGTGATTCAGTTCCCTTGAGTTTCAAGATAATGCTAGTACGTGTCTTCTCATCCGTCCCGTCTTGCGCGGCATCCTGAGGGAATGCCTCGTGACAACAATGTACAGGCGCGGACTTAAGTAAACGGACCACGCTATTTCGTTGAAATTGCAATCACGCCTTCTCCATTGGAAATGAAGAAACACTGTATGTCTACAAGAAAGCCGACCAACCTCCGCTACCAGCATGCGTGTACCACTTGTGGAAATTTCAATTAGGTGACGCATGAAACATATTCGAGGACAGTTGCGTGCGCCGTTTACTTTTGTCCGCGCCTGTACGTTTAAACGCGTTTGGCATCTGCAGAAAGAACCGCTTTAGCAGCATATCGACAAGAATGAATTTTATGGATTAGCTGCTTCTTTTCAGTGCTAACGCCTTTCAATACTTTCTTAGTCTGCGACGCTTTAAAAGCGTACTGCTTGTTGTTAACAAGTAATGTCGCTACCCCAAACTAAAAAATCACTATTTCTAAATGCAAAGCTACGGCACAAGTGGAAGGATAAAATGTAGACATGAAGAAAGGGCGTGAGCTCAGCGGCTCCAGTGTGTTTTTCTTTTTACTGGAACCTGCACCGACAGTTGATTTGAATTCTGCACGCTTGTCAAGTGGGTGAATCTACATGCGCTCCCCTCGCGGCAAAAGAAAATGCTTTTGTTTATTTTATCTTTACTTATTTATTTGTGTGCTAATATTTTAAGGCCAAAAATGAAATACACTGAACACAAATTGTTCGAAAATGTGTTTTCCCTTTCCTTTCACATCGGCATATCTTTAACCGCCTTATGACCATATGATCTGCTCTCATGTGCGCACTGACGCTTTATGAACAGCGGATACTTGGCCAGTGTAGCAGCCGGCTGCGTATGTTCCTTCATTTTTATAACTTTGTCAACATCGCAAAAAAAAGGCGTCGTTTTCAAATTTCTGTTGACGGTAATATACACGCAAAGTGCACGACGGACAGCCAGCAATATCATCATCCTGCTTGGCTTGCGCTAACACTGCTCTTGTTGGCAAATAAAAGAGAACCTATTCGAGCGAGGAGACATACACACAAGAAGAGGTTGTCTTCAGAGAGCTGCGAGTTCCCGCGCGCCGCTTTAGACGGTGATTTCTTTTTCGTTCCCGATTCCATAGCAGTTTTCTACCATACTCTCTACCGTAGCTCCACTCCGCGAAGTTTTGAAAAATTGTTGGCTTCAGTTCAGTGGTGCCAACCAATTAAGTAGCAACTTTCGCCGGCGGTGCGCCCACTTCATGCATTGCAGAATATGTATTTCGTACCTGTTCTTCGAAGAGACAGAAACGCGAAAGCCAACAACTCGTTACTATGGGGAGCGTTTCTAGCCAGAGCAGGTTTAGTCCCAACTCGAATTTTTGACACGCGGCGAAGGAGCAAACAGTACATTATCGAATCCGAAGATCTGCGAAACCACCAGAAAACGGCAATGTGATAAATGCCAAGCCTACTATAGTAGGATGCTGATCAAAAAGGCCGCCGCTTTTTCCTTTCAAAGGGTACCCCTTCCAGCCATTGGTGTCCGGCGATTCCTGTGGCCCTGATAATGTTAGAATGCAGGGATAGGCGCCACAATAGCGGGAGAGGTCTATCCTTGACCAAGGAATAACCCCCAATCAACTACCACTCCCTGCTTAGTCACACAAGCAGGGTCGGGAGAATCGGCCAAGGCAACTGACTGGAAGGTGTTCGTTCTAGAAACGCGGCCGCGTGCTGACATAGCAGGAAGTTATAGTTCACTGGACCCTCGACTGTGACTAACCAAACGGGCCCGCAAAAGGGTTGGGAGAATGGGTGGTGCAGCCCGGGGGGGTAGGGAGGGGAGGAGGGTCGAGGGCAGGAGCCGCAAGGCGCGTTCACACTAGCCCAAAAATCCGGCGAGGGAAGCGAACGCGGTCGCCGCAAACACTGTGACCTGTTCCCATCTGTTGACGCACGACCGAGGCGGAACTGCCGTGCCGCTGCTGTTTCTCGCTTTTCCACACCACGTCGCTGTTGGCGGCATACACAGATATAAGAGAAAAGAACATAAATTTACCCCGTCTACGTACAATAGGCGCCAGCATGCTTACGTACGTTAAACGCAGGCGCATCCCCACTTTTAGTTCAGCGTATGCTAGCGTAGACGCAAAAAATAAATGGATGGATGGATGGATGGATGGATGGATGGATGGATGGATGGATGGATGGATGGATGGATGGATGGATGGATGGATGGATGGATGGATGGATGGATGGATGGATGGATGGATGGATGGATGGATGGATGGATGGATGGATGGATGGATGGATGGATGGATGGATGGATGGATGGATGGATGGATGGATGGATGGATGGATGGATGGATGGATGGATGGATGGATGGATGGATGGATGGATGGATGGATGGATGGATGGATGGATGGATGGATGGATGGATGGATGGATGGATGGATGGATGGATGGATGGATGGATGGATGGATGGATGGATGGATGGATGGATGGATGGATGGATGGATGGATGGATGGATGGATGGATGGATGGATGGATGGATGGATGGATGGATGGATGGATGGATGGATGGATGGATGGATGGATGGATGGATGGATGGATGGATGGATGGATGGATGGATGGATGGATGGATGGATGGATGGATGGATGGATGGATGGATGGATGGATGGATGGATGGATGGATGGATGGATGGATGGATGGATGGATGGATGGATGGATGGATGGATGGATGGATGGATGGATGGATGGATGGATGGATGGATGGATGGATGGATGGATGGATGGATGGATGGATGGATGGATGGATGGATGGATGGATGGATGGATGGATGGATGGATGGATGGATGGATGGATGGATGGATGGATGGATGGATGGATGGATGGATGGATGGATGGATGGATGGATGGATGGATGGATGGATGGATGGATGGATGGATGGATGGATGGATGGATGGATGGATGGATGGATGGATGGATGGATGGATGGATGGATGGATGGATGGATGGATGGATGGATGGATGGATGGATGGATGGATGGATGGATGGATGGATGGATGGATGGATGGATGGATGGATGGATGGATGGATGGATGGATGGATGGATGGATGGATGGATGGATGGATGGATGGATGGATGGATGGATGGATGGATGGATGGATGGATGGATGGATGGATGGATGGATGGATGGATGGATGGATGGATGGATGGATGGATGGATGGATGGATGGATGGATGGATGGATGGATGGATGGATGGATGGATGGATGGATGGATGGATGGATGGATGGATGGATGGATGGATGGATGGATGGATGGATGGATGGATGGATGGATGGATGGATGGATGGATGGATGGATGGATGGATGGATGGATGGATGGATGGATGGATGGATGGATGGATGGATGGATGGATGGATGGATGGATGGATGGATGGATGGATGGATGGATGGATGGATGGATGGATGGATGGATGGATGGATGGATGGATGGATGGATGGATGGATGGATGGATGGATGGATGGATGGATGGATGGATGGATGGATGGATGGATGGATGGATGGATGGATGGATGGATGGATGGATGGATGGATGGATGGATGGATGGATGGATGGATGGATGGATGGATGGATGGATGGATGGATGGATGGATGGATGGATGGATGGATGGATGGATGGATGGATGGATGGATGGATGGATGGATGGATGGATGGATGGATGGATGGATGGATGGATGGATGGATGGATGGATGGATGGATGGATGGATGGATGGATGGATGGATGGATGGATGGATGGATGGATGGATGGATGGATGGATGGATGGATGGATGGATGGATGGATGGATGGATGGATGGATGGATGGATGGATGGATGGATGGATGGATGGATGGATGGATGGATGGATGGATGGATGGATGGATGGATGGATGGATGGATGGATGGATGGATGGATGGATGGATGGATGGATGGATGGATGGATGGATGGATGGATGGATGGATGGATGGATGGATGGATGGATGGATGGATGGATGGATGGATGGATGGATGGATGGATGGATGGATGGATGGATGGATGGATGGATGGATGGATGGATGGATGGATGGATGGATGGATGGATGGATGGATGGATGGATGGATGGATGGATGGATGGATGGATGGATGGATGATGGATGGATGGATGGATGGATGGATGGATGGATGGATGGATGGATGGATGGATGGATGGATGGATGGATGGATGGATGGATGGATGGATGGATGGATGGATGGATGGATGGATGGATGGATGGATGGATGGATGGATGGATGGATGGATGGATGGATGGATGGATGGATGGATGGATGGATGGATGGATGGATGGATGGATGGATGGATGGATGGATGGATGGATGGATGGATGGATGGATGGATGGATGGATGGATGGATGGATGGATGGATGGATGGATGGATGGATGGATGGATGGATGGATGGATGGATGGATGGATGGATGGATGGATGGATGGATGGATGGATGGATGGATGGATGGATGGATGGATGGATGGATGGATGGATGGATGGATGGATGGATGGATGGATGGATGGATGGATGGATGGATGGATGGATGGATGGATGGATGGATGGATGGATGGATGGATGGATGGATGGATGGATGGATGGATGGATGGATGGATGGATGGATGGATGGATGGATGGATGGATGGATGGATGGATGGATGGATGGATGGATGGATGGATGGATGGATGATGGATGGATGGATGGATGGATGGATGGATGGATGGATGGATGGATGGATGGATGGATGGATGGATGGATGGATGGATGGATGGATGGATGGATGGATGGATGGATGGATGGATGGATGGATGGATGGATGGATGGATGGATGGATGGATGGATGGATGGATGGATGGATGGATGGATGGATGGATGGATGGATGGATGGATGGATGGATGGATGGATGGATGGATGGATGGATGGATGGATGGATGGATGGATGGATGGATGGATGGATGGATGGATGGATGGATGGATGGATGGATGGATGGATGGATGGATGGATGGATGGATGGATGGATGGATGGATGGATGGATGGATGGATGGATGGATGGATGGATGGATGGATGGATGGATGGATGGATGGATGGATGGATGGATGGATGGATGGATGGATGGATGGATGGATGGATGGATGGATGGATGGATGGATGGATGGATGGATGGATGGATGGATGGATGGATGGATGGATGGATGGATGGATGGATGGATGGATGGATGGATGGATGGATGGATGGATGGATGGATGGATGGATGGATGGATGGATGGATGGATGGATGGATGGATGGATGGATGGATGGATGGATGGATGGATGGATGGATGGATGGATGGATGGATGGATGGATGGATGGATGGATGGATGGATGGATGGATGGATGGATGGATGGATGGATGGATGGATGGATGGATGGATGGATGGATGGATGGATGGATGGATGGATGGATGGATGGATGGATGGATGGATGGATGGATGGATGGATGGATGGATGGATGGATGGATGGATGGATGGATGGATGGATGGATGGATGGATGGATGGATGGATGGATGGATGGATGGATGGATGGATGGATGGATGGATGGATGGATGGATGGATGGATGGATGGATGGATGGATGGATGGATGGATGGATGGATGGATGGATGGATGGATGGATGGATGGATGGATGGATGGATGGATGGATGGATGGATGGATGGATGGATGGATGGATGGATGGATGGATGGATGGATGGATGGATGGATGGATGGATGGATGGATGGATGGATGGATGGATGGATGGATGGATGGATGGATGGATGGATGGATGGATGGATGGATGGATGGATGGATGGATGGATGGATGGATGGATGGATGGATGGATGGATGGATGGATGGATGGATGGATGGATGGATGGATGGATGGATGGATGGATGGATGGATGGATGGATGGATGGATGGATGGATGGATGGATGGATGGATGGATGGATGGATGGATGGATGGATGGATGGATGGATGGATGGATGGATGGATGGATGGATGGATGGATGGATGGATGGATGGATGGATGGATGGATGGATGGATGGATGGATGGATGGATGGATGGATGGATGGATGGATGGATGGATGGATGGATGGATGGATGGATGGATGGATGGATGGATGGATGGATGGATGGATGGATGGATGGATGGATGGATGGATGGATGGATGGATGGATGGATGGATGGATGGATGGATGGATGGATGGATGGATGGATGGATGGATGGATGGATGGATGGATGGATGGATGGATGGATGGATGGATGGATGGATGGATGGATGGATGGATGGATGGATGGATGGATGGATGGATGGATGGATGGATGGATGGATGGATGGATGGATGGATGGATGGATGGATGGATGGATGGATGGATGGATGGATGGATGGATGGATGGATGGATGGATGGATGGATGGATGGATGGATGGATGGATGGATGGATGGATGGATGGATGGATGGATGGATGGATGGATGGATGGATGGATGGATGGATGGATGGATGGATGGATGGATGGATGGATGGATGGATGGATGGATGGATGGATGGATGGATGGATGGATGGATGGATGGATGGATGGATGGATGGATGGATGGATGGATGGATGGATGGATGGATGGATGGATGGATGGATGGATGGATGGATGGATGGATGGATGGATGGATGGATGGATGGATGGATGGATGGATGGATGGATGGATGGATGGATGGATGGATGGATGGATGGATGGATGGATGGATGGATGGATGGATGGATGGATGGATGGATGGATGGATGGATGGATGGATGGATGGATGGATGGATGGATGGATGGATGGATGGATGGATGGATGGATGGATGGATGGATGGATGGATGGATGGATG
This sequence comes from Amblyomma mixtum, assembly GCF_055824585.1. Lineage (NCBI taxonomy): Eukaryota > Metazoa > Arthropoda > Arachnida > Ixodida > Ixodidae > Amblyomma > Amblyomma mixtum. The sequence continues at coordinate 232,695,696 of NC_143013.1, forward strand.
GATGGATGGATGGATGGATGGATGGATGGATGGATGGATGGATGGATGGATGGATGGATGGATGGATGGATGGATGGATGGATGGATGGATGGATGGATGGATGGATGGATGGATGGATGGATGGATGGATGGATGGATGGATGGATGGATGGATGGATGGATGGATGGATGGATGGATGGATGGATGGATGGATGGATGGATGGATGGATGGATGGATGGATGGATGGATGGATGGATGGATGGATGGATGGATGGATGGATGGATGGATGGATGGATGGATGGATGGATGGATGGATGGATGGATGGATGGATGGATGGATGGATGGATGGATGGATGGATGGATGGATGGATGGATGGATGGATGGATGGATGGATGGATGGATGGATGGATGGATGGATGGATGGATGGATGGATGGATGGATGGATGGATGGATGGATGGATGGATGGATGGATGGATGGATGGATGGATGGATGGATGGATGGATGGATGGATGGATGGATGGATGGATGGATGGATGGATGGATGGATGGATGGATGGATGGATGGATGGATGGATGGATGGATGGATGGATGGATGGATGGATGGATGGATGGATGGATGGATGGATGGATGGATGGATGGATGGATGGATGGATGGATGGATGGATGGATGGATGGATGGATGGATGGATGGATGGATGGATGGATGGATGGATGGATGGATGGATGGATGGATGGATGGATGGATGGATGGATGGATGGATGGATGGATGGATGGATGGATGGATGGATGGATGGATGGATGGATGGATGGATGGATGGATGGATGGATGGATGGATGGATGGATGGATGGATGGATGGATGGATGGATGGATGGATGGATGGATGGATGGATGGATGGATGGATGGATGGATGGATGGATGGATGGATGGATGGATGGATGGATGGATGGATGGATGGATGGATGGATGGATGGATGGATGGATGGATGGATGGATGGATGGATGGATGGATGGATGGATGGATGGATGGATGGATGGATGGATGGATGGATGGATGGATGGATGGATGGATGGATGGATGGATGGATGGATGGATGGATGGATGGATGGATGGATGGATGGATGGATGGATGGATGGATGGATGGATGGATGGATGGATGGATGGATGGTGGGTGGATGGATGGATGGATGGATGGATGGATGGATGGATGGATGGATGGATGGATGGATGGATGGATGGATGGATGGATGGATGGATGGATGGATGGATGGATGGATGGATGGGAGCGCCCCCTTTGAAACGGGGTGGTGGCAATTGCCACCATGCTCAGCTTTTCTTTATTTATTTTTTTTTATTTACTGTGTTGGCAATTCTCAGTAAGATTCTCCATCAACTTTGCCTACGGTTTCCTACTATTCTAACCTTATGCCACATCTCTGCTTTTCAGCCACCAATCCTCCAATCGCTTTTTGCTGACTTCCACTGCAGATTTATTTACATGACCATTGTTATCTTTAAACCCTAGGGCCTCAGAAAGAGTGACTGTGCCTGCATCGACATCCGGATGGATACCATCACATTTGATTATGAGGTGTTCAATTGTTTCCACAGATCTACCACACACTGCACATGTGTCATCTTCTTCGTTAAATTTCTTTTTGTAGCTGCGCGTTCTAAGACACCCTGATCTAGCTTCAAAAAGTAGGGCACTGCCTCTTGAGTTATCATAGAAAAATTCTTTCCTGATCTGCCTTTTCCAGAATCGATATAGTTCTACACTATGTTTCTTTTCCATTGAATTCATCCAATTTTTAACTTCCGCGTTTTTGACCTGTCGTTTAATGCTCTTTCTTTCTCCGTCCTCATGACCGGCATACTTACTGGTTAGTTTTCTAGTTCTTTTCCGCCACTGTGAGTCAACGTTCTTTCTGTATAAATATTTAAATACCTTAGCTGCCCATCTGTTATCGTCCAATTTCCTCAGGCGTTCTTCATATAGTATTTTACTCTTAGCTTCCCGTGCCTCGAACGATGCCCAGCCCATATCCCCTTGTACTGCCTCGTTTGTGGTTTTGCCGTGGGCACCTAGTGCTAATCTTCGAACAGCTCTCTGATTTACGTCTAATCTCGACTGAACTTCTGCCCTTAAGCACAGAACCGCATTGCCGAAAGTAAGTCCCGGCACCATTATTCCTTTCCAAATACCTCTTAGTACTTCATATTTGTTGTACCCCCATAATGCCCTATGTTTCATTATCCCGGCGTCTCTTCGTCCTTTTGCCCTAAGAGCCTGTTCATGCTTTTCCGTGTATATCTGCCCTTCGTTTAGCCATATCCCGAGGTATTTGTATTCGGCCACTTTGGGTATTTCGTGGCCTTGTATTGTAAGCACCTGATCAGTTGTATCGTTAAAAATCATCACACCTGATTTAGTTGCGCTAAAACTGAATCCTAGAGCGTCTCCTTCGTCTCCACAGCAATTAACCAAAGTTTGTAAATCTTCCTGGCTATCTGCTAACAGTACAATATCGTCCGCATACATTAAACCCGGGAGTCGCTGCTCAACTACATTTCCGCCTAATCTGTACGATAGATTATAACCCAGATTACTTTCTTCTAGCCTTCTTTCCATATTTATCACGTAAAGCATGAACAGCAGCGGTGATAGAGGGCAACCTTGCCTTAATCCTTTGTGCACCCCTACAGTTGTGGTACTTTTTTTCCCTTCCCATGTAATTTCAACTTCATTATCTCGGTAGATTTCCTGTAGAAAATCAATTACCTCATTACCAATACCTAAATCTTTCAATATGCTCCACAGGAGTTCCCTGTTCACGTTATCGTATGCACCGCTTATGTCTAGAAAGGCTATAAAGAGAGGTCTATTTTCCGCCTTAGCTATTTCTATGCATTGGGTAAGCACGAACAGGCTATCATCTAACCGCCTACCCCTTCTGAACCCATTCTGAAGTTCTCCGAGTATCCTATTCCATTCTACCCATGACTGCATTTTTAATTTCACTGCCTGCATTGCCAGCCTGTACATAACAGATGTTATCGTAATCGGACGGAAGGATTTTATGTTCATCTTATCTCCTTTCCCTTTATAAATCAAAATCATTTTACTCTGTCTCCAGGTGTGCGGAATTTGCTGATTTGTTATGACTGCCTGCAATGCTTTTATCAGCGCGTCCTTGCTTCTTGGGCCAAGTTCATTAATCAGCTTAATTGGAATTTCGTCTATCCCTGCGGATGTGGTTTTAGGAATATTCGCTTCCGCCTTTTCCCAGTTAAAACTAGTCAGTTCTAAGCTGTTCTCTTTTGTGCTGTCCTGTGTTGCCGCCTCACTTGGGGAGGTTACCCCATTGGCGTCGCTAAAAGACGCAGCTATAAATGACGTAATGTAGTCCACAGCATCGTCTCCCTCCAAACATTTTCCCTCAGCATCTATAATCTGTTCCTGCTTTCTTTGATTTGTTTTTCCCAACCAGCTTATATGGTTCCAGAATTTTCTTGGCCCCCCTTTATTTGCCTCGCGAACTTCAGCCAGCCATTTATCAGAGGACTGCTTTATTTTAGCCTGGACTAGGACCTGAACTTGCTGTTTCTTTTGTCGATAAGATTCCCATTTTTTTCCTATTTCCTCTACAGATAACTGCGCCCTCTTTGCTTCTCTGTGTTCCCTTGAAGCCACCCGTCGTTGTTCGATGGCCTCCTTAATTTCCATATTCCACCAGCTTCGTGGCTTCCTCTTTCCTCTCCAGTGGTTAACTCCTTTCACTTGTTTCATTTTTGTAGCGATGAGCAGTTCCAACTGATTATAATCCCAATTTTCCATGTGGCGTTTCTCAATTACTTCTTCTATATCGGCTGATATTAGCGCTATTTGTTCATCATTTAATTTTGCGTTGTCTTTTGGACTTCGTTGCATTTCTCTTTTGACTAGGGCTCCCAACTGTAGACTAATACGTTTATGATCACTTCCTAGGCTGTCCTTCCCCTCTTCGTCTATTTCCATTATTGCGAGCTCGCTATAGATGCCCTGCGACATTAGACAGTAGTCAATGGTTGTTTGCCTGTTACGGGATTCCCACGTTATTTGTCCCTCACATTTAGTTTCTCTATTGACAATAACTAAGTTGTGCCGCTCACACAAGTCTAGCATTAACTTCCCGTTACAATCTGTGTATCCATCCAGATCCTCGATGTGGCCGTTCATGTCTCCAAGCAAAATAATATCGACACCGTCTCCAATCTGCTTTATATCGTCATTGAGGCACTTAACTAGATCCTTGTTTTCTTGCCTGCATTTGTCCCCGGTCCCTAAATAAACTACCCCTAGCCATGTCCTTTTGCCAGCAATTGTACCTGATACCCAGACATGTTCTTTGCAAGTTGATTTTATTCTTTGCCAATTTGTTCCTTGATGTATCAGCATACCTACTCCTCCTCCCTACTTCTCCGTTGTTGTTCTGTTGCACCCTTCCCAGACATAGCCATCGATGAAAGGTGGATCTTCTAGATCCCTCAGATGTGTCTCGCATAGAGCGTACACACCTACTGCTTCGTCCTTTAACTGCTGTTCTATTTCTAGCCATTTCGCTCTCTTTCTACCCCCTTGCATGTTTATGTAACTGATCCTGGCGTTAAATTTCTTTTTCGTAGTTTTCTTTCTGGCCCTCCTAGTGGCCATCTTGTTGGGATCAGCCGCCACTGTTACATTTACATCGCTTCTACCTACACCTACGCCCTGAGCCACCGTGGACCCCCTAAAAAAGCTACCGCTCGGCCTCCCAGGCGCCTGCCTATCTCTTCTCCTACCCTTCCACTGAAATGGATGCCATCTCGTCCAAAGTCTCTGCCCGAACCTGCCCTGTGCACTTCCTTGTTTATTTCTACCACCTCAAAGCCTTTCTCGAGGCCTAACTGCCTTATCTCGCGATTAAGATTCACAACGTCTTTAGCAACCTCTGCATTCCTTCTCTGTACCTCAGGCACTGTACACACCACGATCTGCGCTTGCTGTGCTATCGCCCTTATACCGTCAACTCCCTCAGCTAATGTTTTCCCTACTTGTGCGGCGTTACCATTCAGGACATCATTTAGCCCCGCCGCTACCACTACCAAGTTACGCCTTGCAGCCTTCTCGGAAAGTTCACTTTTAGTCGCTGTCAGGACATCGTCCATTGTCTTTCCTGGAAACACCCCGACTGCTGCCCGCCTATCACCCTTCACCCGGTCCAGAATAGCTCTTTTGCAGCGCCCCATGTTTGAGTCACCAGCGATAAGCACTAGGGTACTCTGCCACTCCCTCCTAACTTCCGGATCTCGCTGCCTCTTATCAGCGACTGTGCCCTCATTTCCTGGAAATAGCTCGGACCCCTTCTCAGTACCGCCTCTCGAATTCCCAGCTGCCACCTGTGCATAGCTGTTCCTGCCTGAACATGTCTGACCTACTGGCCCCTCGCTGTCCATGCCAGTGCAAGCCCCATCCACGTGGCTGGCGCTGGAATTCCCGCCATTGTGGCTTCCAATGGCGGTGTCAGCCGTTTTTGACTCGATCTGGGATAGCTGTACTTGAAGCTTACGCTTCTCTGCCCTCTCTATCTGTAACTCTGTTTCTAGAGCATCCATCCTTAGCACTAGTTCGCTGTTCGCCTGTTCAGCCCTGTCTAGGCGTGCACCTAATACCCAGAATTTGCACATAAAATCTGCGCCTTCGGCCTCCTCCACTGAATCGAACCGCGTTTCTTTTAAATTCACCGATTCCTCACACTCCATACATCTAACCTTCAGTAGCTTAACCATCGTAGCAACACTCGATTATTGCTTGCACCAAATTCCCAGATATCTACACGCTCAAGACGAAAACACTTGAAAACACGTGCAAAATTAAAATAAAAGTCTGGCTACCGCAAATGCCGATCAATCACTTGGAAAAAAATAGCTATCTCTCTAAAAGTTAACGCACAAAAAAAAAACACTGAGACAACTGTCGGCCAAATAGTCCCGGCCGAAATAAGGTCACTGACCTAAATTCTATTCCTTAACCTGCACTTCCCCTAACAGCCTAAAAACTCAACGCACTTTTAAAACTATTAAAGGAAAGTACTCATCTATTTTACGCAGTCGCTCTCGCAGTCTGTCCGGTCCCGGTCTCCACGCGTGATCCGAAGAGCACCAAAAACGCACGTCCGCACAGCACGGCTGCCAACTCAGCCAATAGAGGCGCCATCTGGTTGTCAGGACGGAAACCATTACTGTCAACAAACCGACCCTTTTATTAAGTTGAGAAGCGGCAAAATCGCCTCTCTGAATAAAAGAAAGAAAGCATACAATATCATTCATTCGTTTTGTTATAGGCGAGGTCAGACGAAGCTAAAGACCAGTGCTCCATTTACGGCCAGTGAAAGCGCTGAAAAAGGCAGTAACAACAAGAATTCAGTCTGAACCGAGGAACTCGCAATGGAAGGGCGCCGCACGGCGGAAATCGGACTCAATCGATCGGCCTCGCCACGCCGCTTTCCGCTTCACTCGCCGGATTATTGGGTAAGCGTGAACGCGCCTTTTACCTTGCGACATTCAAGGTCTACAGGGGGCTTCAATGAAAATTCAGTATGGCTGCCCGAGAGTGAACCACAAGCATGCTAGGCTTGTCTTGTGTTCTGCTGCCTGATCCTGCAATAAATTGCAATACTTTGCCACTATAAGCGGAAGAAGTCGTCCTGATCAAAACTACCTGTCCATTACCTCTGTTTTTGACCTGCAGAAACATTCAACTCATCGAATATTTTTCTATTCTATTTTGCGCATTATTTGCTTCCCTTGTGCTGTTTTATTGGTATTTTTTGCGCTGAAACAACTCGGTTTATATTTACGCATTTAAGTTCTTTTCCTTGAGAAAATTTTTGAAATTTTACAGCACTGGTCTTTTAGGATTGTTGTATTCAATTTTTTTATTCTGATACTACGAGAGGAAAAAATTTATTGGATGCATGAGACTCAACTCTCATAAGGAGTTTCTCTTTTTTTCTTTGACTATAAGTTTATGTACATGTATTTGCGTTTACCGCAAATATCATGGTCTGTTCTGCTAGCATTCATGGGTTACTTAGCTTTATGTGTTCGGAAACGCCTTCATTTCTTGCATCGGGTATTTTAAATGACATGTTGCGAACAGCATGTAGTGCACGGGTTTGGGACACTAATCCTGTTGGCCTGTAGGGTCCGAAGAAATGAGAAAATAAATGGAATACAAAAGTACCCTCAAGAACTGACATTCGTTATGCCGCAGTATGATACAACTGAGACCAAATGGGGCGCTAAAGACTGGGAAGCTTTCTTTAGAAGCCTTGTTACGTAGCAGCACCACATCGATCCGCGGTGCCGCTTGCAACCGTGCCGGCCACCTGCGTGCAGACATCACAGGTGCGATCGAAACCACACGACACAAGTACGGCTTGTTTTGTTGACGAACTTAGACTGCTGATAGCGAATAGCAGCAAGTGGGCAACATACCGACATGTTTCAGACCAAAGTTAACATGGAAATTGTCTGATCGCCTTCAGGAACTTTCCAAAACGACGAAGGAAAAAAAGGCTCTGACCACAATTAACAGTGCTCCCTTCGTCATTATTGACGCATAGAACTGTTAGGAGGAACGGCGTATTCAGGGCATCAGTCGCAAGAACGTGGTGATAACATATTTTCCACGTGGTTAGAAGTAGACGAAGCACCGCCAGCACGTGTCTATAGGGTGTGTGGGGTAGGTTAAGCAGGAGCGAGTTCCAGGAGCAGGACCTGAGAGCCGGAGCGCAGCCCAGCCGTCACCTTTGTCGGACAAGTTCCTAAGAAAGCTTAATTCGGACAATGGTAAAAAAAATGTGATTACGTTTTGGCCACGTCGAGAAGGGAAGCGGAAATTTTACAGAAGGAGGTTGTGGTATACTTTTTGTGCATCAGTATTGTCGAACACAACAGCAGAAACGAGATGCGAGCATTCCTCAAAATATGTGGGTGCCACAGGAATCTGAAGTATAGGGGAACTTGAAAGTGATGTTTCTTTGATACCGTGGTCAGGAATACTTGAAAAGAGGAAAGAAAATAGATTAAGAAGACAATAACCTGCTTAATCTGCCATTTATGGATCCGAGAAAAATGACATTAGAAGGCTTATTCCCGAGCTGCACTTTTTTTAGGGAGAGGCAAAAAGGGGGCTAGCTTCTGGGGAAGTAACAGAAGACAGAAAACCGGTAAGCAATGGCCGGAAATAAGTCTGGAAGCTACTCTACTGGGAGCGGCTTAATCTGTACACCGATGAGTCAATTCTGGTAATAGCGTCTTTGTGCCAGCGGTGGAGGGGAAGGGAAAGCTGACGGAAGCAGGTTGTGGAGCTAGTGACCGGACAACCGGGAGAGGAGGTTTTCGCGAGTGAGAGGGGGTTGCCAACCTCGGCGCGCTAACCAGACACCAGACGACGTTCAGCTGTCACATCAATCGGACGTGCTCGCGAGGTCGTATTCCTGCTGCCTAGCCGTCGTCATGAAGACCGCCCCGGATGCTAACCAGCCTCGCCCCGTTGATGTCACCACGACACGGAGACGCCGGCGTGTTCGGTTCACGCTCCCGAGTGGCGATATCGTCTGCCCGCGGAGAGTGGAAGTGGCCGTGCGTGAACCCCAACTCCGGCTATGTGGAGGGGCCGTCGGAGTAGAAGAAGCCGACAACTCTGTGTTAGAACCGGGAGATCGACAGAAGGTGGTCATCAGAGGCGGTAAGTTTTTCTGTTTATTCATGCAGTGCTTGTCCTCGCCCAGTAATGTTAGCAAGCATAGAGTGAAAGCTCAGAGTACTGACTGGAAGTTTTCCGCCCTTTTTTCTCGCAGGCTTCCCCCTCCGGCGCTTCAGGAGAATACGCTCCATCAACGTAGAAAGCCTTCTCTCCGGACCCATAACACAAGCGCCATTGGTATCCACCGATCCCCGTTCGTGTGGAACACTCCAGTCGCCCTCTGACCCCAGCGCGCCTAGCCCGGACAGCGGCGCCGAACCGTGCCCCACGACTTCACCTGATGGCTTCATGGACCAACTGCTGAAGGCTATGGAACACGAATGCTGACAGTTCAGGAGTCCCCACTGAGTTGACCTGACGCCTCCCTAGGCGAAACTTTCTACGTTGCGGAAGGCGACTTGTGAGTGAAAGGAAGTGCTAAGCCAGCACCCGTTTCACTGAGCAAGTTTTGAGACCGTCAAGGAGTTTTCGAATGTCGTTCAATGTCGATGTTCTAGTCGTGCTTATTTCTGTGTTTTGGATGTCAGTTTTTCTGTGCCCAGTCGGGCTTTCCCTGCCTTGTATCTCATGTAGGCAATGTTCTGGTCGTGTTCATATCGCGTTTTGGATGTCAGTTTTTGTGTGCCCAGTCGAGCATTCCCTGCCTTGTATCTCATGTAGGCAATGTCCTTGTCGTGTTCATTTCGCGTTTTGGATGTCAGTTTTGTGTGCCCACTCGAGCATTCCCTGCCTTGTAGCTCATGTAGGCAAAGTTCTTGTCGTGTTCATTTCTCGTTTTGGATGTCAGTTTTTGTGTGCCCAGTCGAGCATTCCCTGCCTTGTATCTCATGTAGGCAATGTCCTTGTCGTGTTCATTTCGCATTTTGGATGTCAGTTTTGTGTGCCCACTCGAGCATTCCCTGCCTTGTATCTCATGTAGGCAATGTTCTTCTCGTGTTCATTTCTCGTTTTGGATGTCAGTTTTTGTGAGCCCAGTCGGGCATTCCCTGCCTTGTATCTCACATACGTCTGACAGAAGCAGTGTTCGCGTCCCGCAGATTCGGTCCTGTCCTCCTGGCTGGACCCGACCTGCCTGTTTGCGATGAATTTCTTACCGTGTTTCCGATGGATTTCCTGAAGTGCTGAAATTGCACACCGCAGGAAAATAGGGGATCATTTAGAGACTCCCACGTGTACCGGGGCCGACAACTGAGCTTTTTTAGATTTGACTTTTCGTGCTCTCAGTGGCGGCTCTAATCCGAACGTACTAATGTTTCAGTTATGGAACCGATGAGCCTAAAGCGACCGAAATGAACCGAAAGCGACAAAGGCCGCAGATCAATTGCAGCCGTAATCGCAAAATGACTTAGGCATAGGGATTATTTTATTTCTGTCAGCAGTTTTTTTCGTAGGTGGGGTGCACTAGCTTAACTACACGTGGAGCGGTGTTTTATGTGTGAACCGACACTCTCAGAACACATATCATTGGTGTTAAGGTGTTTTGGAGTGGTTTTAATCCTGCTGTTGGGCCCGTATAGTCCAAACGCAGAAATGCCGCTCTATTAGTGATCAAAATACCTCCGCTGACGTTCTTCGCCATAAATGTGTTTTTTCTATTGTAACAGCCTGACAGTTCGTGCGAGGGTTGTTTTTTTTTTCATGTTTCTGTTTTTCATTGTAAGAGCATAAAAATTTGTATAAGGCTTATTAGTTCCCTCTCGTGTAAACACGGAAATGGATGGTTGAAATGGAACGCCTGCGTCTGTGGTCTCCCCGCTGGCCTCACCTGACGCCTTCCTGGAGGAAATTCTGAATATTGCGGAGAGAAACTACTGATTGAAAAGATGTGCTAAGCAAGCATCCAGTCCACGGATTTAGTTTTGGGATGTAAAAGAACTTTTGGGCACTCTTTGTCCTGTGTGCGGTCAAGGCGGCATAATTTGTTTTTATATTATTTCGTTCAACCGAATGTGCGTCATTGTCGTCTATCCTTGTGTCTGTGGGGTTGAACTTATGTGTATGTGATGTTGGGCACTTTTACCAAAGTAATAAATGTGTTTTGCAGTTCTCTCGAATTTTGTCTCGTGTCCATTTGACAGACGCAGTGTCACCGTCAAATAGATTTTCTTCAGTCGCGACTGGACCCGACTTCAAACGGTTCCTTAAGGTCAGGCTTGGTCACGGATGCCCTAAAGCGCAGAAATTGCATCGCTTGGAAACTGGGCACCCTTTACGACAGACGGTCGTTTGATAGAGGCGGCAACTGAACATTTATGGACAAACTTCTTGTACTCTCAGCGGGGGCTTTATTTCAAACAATCCAGTTTTTCAGTCATTGCCAAATTCGGTACCAATCAGGCCTTGAGCTGAAAAGTACAAAGGTCGGGAACCACTTGCCTAAGCCACGGTTTTTTCTTACCTATTTATTGTGGCAGCTAACCGAGGCAACATGCTTGCTGAGGTAAACAGAAAATGGGCCCAATGGCTGTGGGCGTACACGTCGAATGTGACCGACTGCTGACTTTTACATACCTTGAAATGTTGTTTTCCGTCAGCGCCACAGACCGATGTTGCCTTTGGAATTTTTCTCGCAGTCGTTGCTTTCTTTCAGCAGCTCCTTAATTAAAAAATATGAAACAGGCCGTGTTTTCTTATTCAGTCTCGTTTCGCGAAACAAAACTTTGTAGGCATGTGTGCTCGTTCTACGCTTATCTCGGTGTGCTGGTTACCGCCTCTTTTCGAAACCGTTTATCTTATTTTTGGCTGGTTGAGAAAATTACCAAGGGCACTTTATCTCTCGCGGGCATCTAATCCGTAATACAAGATGTGTTTGTGTCAAAGTCTTTCAATATAGCAGTTGTGAGCCGCATAAATGATGATGATGATGTCCTCGGGCTGAATGGCACATACCCACGGCGGGGGATTGGCCAGGGTGCATAGCGGCATAAATGATACGAGGAGAGCATAATATTGTAGCCAGCCTCTTTTCTTTTTTCGTTTCCGGCTGTTACTGAAGGGGTGAAAGAATTTTCGGTTTCAAACTCCGTTGAATTTCAGATTCCTGCCGAAACTTACCGCGCCTTTTTTGTACTTGAAAAGGCAAGTGAGTTGACTCAATGGTTTACGACAAAAAAAAATTACCGACGATTACGTTACTTCCTAATGCGAAATTTGAGCGCAGCAAATAAGCTGTTTCACCTTTTCGATAGATTGAGGCAAAGAAATCGAGCAACACATGTATGCGCTATCACAGATTTGTTTTTATTTTTCACACGTATTCCTTTAACAAAGACTCCACTAACAGTTCTTGACAGTCATGAAGGAAGCTTTGTGGTCGGAGAAATAGACTGATATATGTTCGACTTGGTACACCAATGCTTGATTCTCAAAGACGAGATCTATACAAGTGCCTCGCGAGGTTGTCACAGCCGTGGGACGCGTTACGAGCGAGAGGAACGGGATGTTCTCCCGCATAAGTGTTAGGAATTGCTGTTTGTCTTTATGTCAACATTAAAGTCCCCCACTACTAACATCGGTGTGGATCGATGGACGGTTAATGCGAGTTGCAGGAAGTGCACGACGTCTTTCGTGAGTGCGGTAGGGGCGAAGTAGGCAGCTACTACCAGCAAGCCGTTGGGCAACTTTGCGGCGCACAGTTCGGCAACTTCATGTGACGTGCCAAACATTTCGACTGGTATTGCAGAGAGACCTGTGCGCAAGTAGATAGCGACTCCCGCCGCTCTGTTGTGGTCTCTGCGAGCAGCACAGCAGTATAGGAAGTCTATGATTTCGAGAGGCTCTTCGGGATCCATCCAGGTTTCAGCAAAGCAAAGTACAGAGGAATGGCGCAGAATGTGATCGTGGTGTACGTCCTTGGCATGTGCGGCAAGGGAGCGTACGTTAAGAATGTGGTTGTGAATGATGAATCAAGTGCTGCCAGCGAATGACGCGTCCATTGGCTGTCTGCGTGTGTTACTGATGTGTGGTTAACATGTTAAGCTTCGCCTGTAAGAGTGGAACGCGACAGCGTCTTGCAACGCTGCCAGGGAGTCCACAGAACGCCATCGCCAATTCGGCTGTACGCCTTGCTGGACGGTAAATTTATTTTTTGAGGAAAGGAAATGTATCTCTCTCGCATAACTGGGTGGACACCTGCACCTCGCCGTAAGGGAAAGGGGGAAGATGGGAGTGAACGAAGACTCCGTATTAGCTAGACGCGCCTTTGTTCATTCCAAACCATTCAGCTGGCATTACGGAGTGGCTAGCGTGCTCGTATCGCACTCCGGAGACCCTGGTTCGATTCCACAACTCGACCAATTTCGTTCTCGGTTTTATTGATTTATGCAGTCTAACTAGAAAGGTTAATTAAGCTATTTCATATTTATATTCTTGTATTTCTATCCATCGTGTTCTGTCATTAACCTGTCAATTGTTGGAACTGTCTAGGATGTTCGACACAACGTATATGAAACGAGCAACGTCTTACTGAGTGGGGAAGTGCGTGGTGGTGATGGGAACGCGGCTTCGTACTTATCTGTTTTTTTTTTCAGCAGCGTCTCCTTCCGCGGACGCTGTTGTCGCTGCGGCGCGCGTCTTTCTTTTCTTTTCTTCTGACCTCTTCATTCTCCTCTATATTAATTAGGCTAATTGATTAATTAAGCAATTAACTAAACTCAGTCCAACTTAGTTGCAGCATCACTATACGATCCCTTTGATTGGTTGCATGGTTACTAGCCAAAGTACAATTGGCCCCATTTGAAATTCGCGCACTGTGGCGTCACGAGCATTTCGACCAATTGAAAAGCGTGGCATTGGGGGCGGAGCTGGTTACGAGGCCGACGCCGACGCGAAACCCAGGAACGGACGCCAAAGAGCTGCGCTCTAAAAAGAAACGCAGGACTGGAGCACATTTCAGAGCGGTGGCTTGACGCTATGCGGCCCTAGGAATGCCGGCACAGCGGCACTGAACAGCACCCAAACCGACTTCCCTTCACCCTGGCACATTTTTTGACTGCCTAGATGCACGCGCCGTGTGCTTCCCACAGCGCGTAAATAAGCGTGGGCATCCAGCGCCTTCCTTCGTAGAGAGTGTCAGCACCGACACAGACGAAGCACGTGAAATTTGGCATTCGCTTTACGCGCCCGCCCTAGAGCGAGGGGTTAGTCTGCAGCACGGAGTAAGATAGACAGGAGCGCCGATTCTGGTGAGCTGCACTTCATTCGAATTGAAGAAATTGGTTTTTCAGAAAAGGAAATGAAGAAGTATCTCTCTCCCATCTCGATGGGCACGTGAACCACTCCTTAAGGGAAGGGATAAAGGAGGGAATGAACGAGGAAAGCGAGAGGTGCTGTAATGATGGGCTCCGGGGCAATTTCCACCACCCGGGGATCATTGACGTGCACTCCCTTAGCAAAAACTAATACGTTTGGAATATACGGTGGGCTATTTACATTGTATTTTAAACATATTTTGTATTCATGAATGCACTAAAAATATGTAGGAAATACGTTCCTGAAATTTCATGCTTGGTATTCGAAATATATTTTCTAAATTTGCCAAAAATACCTAACTTAAAGCATACTTCGAGCACTTTTCAAATACGTGAAAAAATATGTATGCAGTTTTAGCATCTTGTCAGTGTATTGAGTGTATTTTCGGAAATATGAAATTAATTCATCGAAAGTATACTTCAATTCTAGAAAACGGGCAGCCCTTGTAAACGTATATGTATGTAGTTTTAGCATCTTGTCAATGTATTAAAAGTGAACTTTCGTAACTATGAAATTAATTCATCCGAAATATACTTCAATTCTAACAAACGGGCAGTCCTTTTAAACGTCTTTGCACACTTCTAGCTGCCGTTGAACAGTCGAGTGCTCGAAATCGCGTTTCGGGAAATGGCATTTGCGTGTCGTCAATGTATTTGAAGTGTACTTCCGTAAATACGCAATTAATTCGTCCAAAAAACACTGAAATTCTAGCAAATTGGCAGTCCGCATTAGCATGTTTGCAGCGCACTACAAGCTGTCGTTGAACAATCTAATGCTCAAAATCGAGTTTCGGGATCGCATTTTGGTGCTGGCCATCTATTTAAAGTGTACTTTCGTAAATACGCAATTAATCCGTCTGAAGTATATTTAAATTCTAACAAATGGGTTGTCCGCGTAAACATATTTGCATGACACTTCAAGCTACCGTGGAACAATCTAGGGCTCGAAATGACGTTTCAGCGAAGAGTGAAAACTTTCCCTTTCTTGTCATCCTTTCGTTTATGGTAACTTCTAGCAGGAAGGTGATCACCACTTATACCCCTTCTACACGGGCGCTTCGAATGCCTTCCAACCGAATGTCATCTAACGATGCTACACGTGTTCTGTCTAAGGGAGTGCTTGAAGCTAATATTACGCCAATGAATATTAACCGCGTCAGCATGAAATTTCCCCGGGAGTGCGCCGATGAGGACGACTGCACTCATACTGTTTGCATCGCTTGTTTACATAACATAAAACGCAATCTGCGCTTTCGTTCTATTAAACAATCTGTTTTCTTTTTTACTGGTTGTACTCGTGCTTGTTTACGCAGTGCGACAATGTGTGGGAAGCGATGATGCGATCGCACGCCTGAGAAAGCCGGGTTGTTGGCATCGCGCAGGACTGGCCCGTCTCGCTTCTTGTCCCGGCTTTCTCCGACGTGACCAGCACTTTTTTTTAAACTACTTTATCCAGAAGTATGTCTGGCGACTGTTATCCACAAGCTAGCGACGGCGACGACTGCTGCTGGCCGTAAAGCACGGCTCGGCAGTCTGGGTCACACCGGCGATTCCCGTTCATCGTACGCGTGCCCTGCGATGTAAGCAATAGTTGATTTCAGGTCACTGTTGCCAAAACTACACCTGGTGACTATTTGCATTCGCTAAAGCTTGTGATTCGGCCCCACCGAAATCACAGATCCAACCCTGCGAACTCGCTGGGCCTAGTCGTCGCGGAAGGGAACAGAGCCGTCGTCGACTGAAATTGATTTGGCAAGCGCTTATCGCTGGTGAGTGTTCAGGTGTGCACACGTGAAATATAGCCGTTCGTTTCGCTCATTTAGAAGCGCGAGCATATACACACCGCCGCCACATCACCGTGATCTCGCTCAGCCGCCGACAAGGCTGACCGTCCGCCGACCGGATTCGTCGGTGTCGTTGGCCTGAAAAACGTGTCCCTCTAGAATCATATTATAGTAAACTAGATATTTCACTGTAATTGCATGCTGTTGTTCAGCGTGATATATACTGTCGTTGTCGGACTAGTGTGACCGCCGTCGTCGTCGCTGTACACTGAAAACGAGCTGAGGCTTTCGAATGCGTTTTGAAAGTGTCGTGCAGCACCGCGGCAGTTCGTCGAGTCCGAATGTCATTCCTATTCTCGAATGTCATTCCACTCAATGTCATTCGAACATTTCCGTGTGAGAACGTGATAGCATTATACCAGCAAAAGCGCCTTGGGTACTTCTGGGTCCGAATAAGCCAGCGGAAAGGACCCCGTCTGTCAGGGCAGACCGGCTCCCTTACACGCCCATGTATCTGTTTGTTGACAGTTCGACTCCTGACCTGTGCCTGACGCAAGTTTCAACTAGCAATTCCATTCTCAATGAACCCCAGGTTCGAACACGACCAGTAGGGTACTTCTGCGATAATTTGGCAGCCCACAGTATTTGCGCAAAAAAAGGCCTCACCGCGCCAAATAGTGCGTCGCTTTTGCAGGGTATATATATGGCAAGCCAAGTATAGTGCTTGTCGTAGGATTTGTTGTTTGCTGTGTCGCTGTTTTCTTGGTATGCTGTGTGTGTAGGTATCTGCCGTTCCCAATCAATCACGTGACCTTATAATATCAGACGCCGTTGATTATTGATAAATAACCGTGTACGATTTGTTCTCGAGTTGAAGAATTAATTAACCCGTGTCATTCCATGGAGCCGCCCAGTAGACTTTTTTTAAGCCCGAGTAAACATACTTTTAGTGTATTTCTAATGTAAATTTTTATTATATTTTTAATGCATTATAAATATGCTAAGCGGGCAAAAATGTACTTTTCACGTATTTTTAAGAACGTTTAAAATATTATTCCTAGTATACTTAGAAAGCATTCGTATTGCAGTTTAAGCATAGGGACAAAAAAAATGCGAAATAAATATGAAATTAATACAATACGTTTGAAATGCATTTTTAGCATATCCTCTTTCTGCTAAGGGCTGACATCGTACAGCACATCGGCACCTTTAGCTTTTAGCCTCCATCGAAACGCGGCCTTGTTCGAACCCGGGTACTCCGTCTCGGCAGCTCGATTTTGCTGCACGAACTCCCACCGCTTCGCTTCATTTGCCGGCATGGCGTTGCACACGTTTCCTCCTCACCGTGTCCTTGTTCCTGAAATAGCTTTATCAACACGCCATCTGTCGACGTTGCCTCGAAACGAAATGCTGTGCCGAGTAGCCACCCGCCGCGGTGGCTCAGTGGTTAAGGCGCTCGTCTACCGAGCCGGAGTACCCGGGTCCGAACCTGACCGCGACGGCCGCGTTTCGATAGAGGCGGAACACAAAAGGCACCTGTGTGCTGGGCGATGTCAGTGCACGTTAAAGATCCCCAGGTGGTCTAAATTATTCTGGAGACCTCTACAACGGTACCTATTTCTTCTTTCACTCCTGCCTTCCTCCATTACGGCGTGGTTCAGGTGTCCACCAAGATATCTGAGACGTATAGCGCCGAATTTTCATTCCTCAAAAACCAATTTACCAATTTTACGGACCAGCTAGCGAAGAGCAGACAGAATACGGCCTCTGCGCGACGTCCGCTAGCTGGGAAACCTAAGAGTGGAATATTGCTTACCTTTGAGCGTACAGAAAGCTGTTTCGTTTCTGAGATTACTCTTTTCCTTTGATATATCGGACCATGCACCACCAGCCAAAAAAACTAAACTTGAAAAACAAAGAAATTGCAAACCTGACGAGCAAAAGGAGATGAGTAGTAGCGCCTGTAAAGTTCACTGCGAAGACGTGAAGTCTGCTGTTTGGAAGTGATTATGGTTATGGTTGGAGGTTATGTGTTCTTGTGTTCGAGTTTCGTTTGTTACTGATATTGCGTACATTACAGCCGGCTTCAAAAAAACAGACGTTCAATAAAGAAAGCAGCTCGCTAACTTCGCTACGTTTTGGTTATCACCTGTGTGTACTCGTGCGCATCATTTGACAGGGGCCAAAGCCGCCAAGCAGACGGCAGCTCACCAACGCCAGAACCGCCGACGTGGCAGCGGCGTGGCAGGAGGGCCAGCGCTAGTGTTCTTGTATATTCTCCCGGAGGGAGCCGAGTTGCGCGTCTCTTTTCCCTCGATGCTCCAAACGCCATTCGCCGAGAGGCGATCACATGATTTTCGTGACATCAAGTGTTCAACACTACGCGGAGAAGCTGACTTCACAGGCACAGTGCCGAGCCAACACTTGTCAGCTCGACGCCTCATGTGAGCCCGGGCTGTCGGCTACATTTTATGCAATTTCTTTTTGTTCTTAAGACGAGCACGCAGGAAGGTTGGGCTTATGTGGATTTAACGTCCCGAAGCGACTCAGGCCATGAGAGACGCCGTGGGGGCTGCGGAAAGTTCGACCACCTGCGGATCTTTGACGTGCACTGACATCGCATAGTACACGGGCCTCTAGAATTTCGCCTCCAAGAAATTCCACCGCCGCGGCCAGGATAGAACCCGCATTTTTCGGGTCAGCAGTCGAGCGCCATGAGCCACCGAGGCGGCTTGAGCACGCAGGAAGCCAGGACGGGACAGACGCTGTCTCATCCGGAACGGGACTGCTTGTTCACCTGAAATTACTTTTCCCAGAAGGAAAAAAAAATCGCAGGCCATTTCCAGTGTTTTTTCTTCCGTTTGTCATGAATATGATTCGCTGTTAACCTTTCGCGATTTTTTTTATGCTCTTTGCACACCCTCGGCAAGACGCAGATTAGTTTTCAGCGTTAAGTTTAGAAACCTGCATCGAGTGCAATTTGAACGCAATTAAACGAAAAAAAAAGCCTAAGCGCTCTACACAGCGAGTGCAATTTGAACGCAATTAAACGAAAAAAAAAAAAGCCTAAGCGCTCTACACAGCGAGCTCAGGAACGCAGCCCCTGCACGCACGAGAACTGCTTTTCCCGCACTGCTTGGAACATGATGACGGGCTTCGCGCAACTCTGCTCCCTGCGGGAGAATATACAGGAACAGTAGGCAAACGCTAGTTCCGAGCGCCACCTATCAGACACTCCATAAAGCTATCTTTGACGTACCAAAACTGAACCTCTCGATTTAGTAGAGTCGACGCTCCTGTCCATCATACTCCGTGGCCTGGAGTCACTCGTTGCCGCTTAACAGTGCGCTGGCGAAGGAAATACCAGCGTCGCGATGCGCTCCCGCAGCCGCGGGAGCCTTGGATTTTCGTAAGCGACTATACATTACTTCTATTCCTTTGCAAAAAATTCATACGAAAGAGCCATAACGATTTTTTTTTTCAAAAATGTATTTCTAATAAAGGGCGAAGTACAAAAAACAAATCACGGTCTCAGGATATTCAGCCTCTTCTCAGTTATACAGAGCGCAACAAAAAACTTGGGCGTGAAAAACATCCGAACAAAGAAAAAGGTGAGCAGTGAGCACATTGATAAATGCATCTCCATTGGGACATTATTCATAATACAGTACGCTGCAAAACAGTAACTTCAAAAAGGTCAAATAAATATTCTTTTTTACCACACACTATACAGATATGAATTAAAGTTAGATGATTCTCGCGTACAATGCCGACTGATCAATCTAATAGAAAACTGTCTACCAATATTACTTTCGTTGTTGTATTGAAATGCTGTGTTACCCACCCCTGCTAACTCTATAAGAAAACAGACGGCAGTATTTCTGAATATATAAAAGGCAAGTCAGCTACGGTCTGGCGTTGAAATGCGGACGTGCAATTTTCGGACCTCCAACTCCACTCTCAGCTCTCCAGGAAGGCTTGTTCCCATCAGGAATCGGAGCCAGCAGCGCTGAAATGTAGGCTTCATCAGGTATACAGCCTACGCCCACGTCTTCTCCCTGATGAAGCTCCGCTAGATCTTGACTTGTCCGTCCGCAGGCTTTATTCAGCTTCGGTCGCCGAGGATCGGAGGCATCACCGCAGGTCCCCACACCTGAGGGTCCGGCCCCCTCGCTGTCGCTCTGGTTGCGCTTGCAAAGCTCGAAGGCCCGGTGTTCAGCTGTCAAGATAAAGAGGCGAGCAGTAAGTACCAAAGAACTGTTTGCTGCGCAACTGAACAAAACAATATAACATTTGCTCGGAACGATGGAAAAATGAGACGAAGCAACCCTGTTTTGATTTTCGGCGTCCCTCCTTTGCCTTGTAGTAACAAGAACTGGCATGTAAATGTAGGCTTTGTAGAAGGGGACGCAAATCGATACCACGTGGTTGCTGGAGTGAGATTACATCGTACATCAATAGTTTATCACGCCCTCGTTGCAAATACAGTAACCGAAAAAGAGCGCAACATACGATTAAGTGTGATTAGCTTGCGCACATGGATGCTGGCACTTGCATGTGCTAGAGACCTGAGCGAAAGAGAGCCTTCCTACCTTTTAGAGCTAAAGTGTATACAAACCACAGACAAGAGGACACGGAACCATAAGCTCGAACTTGTGTCCGCCTGACAACATGATAATTGCGATCATTCCACGCAAGCGACAACGCACAAATAAACAACGGGTTCGGTTTTTGTTTAAATGATCGTATTTAGAGCCACGAAGAGGTTTTAGAGCGGAGCAAAACCCGTTTGTTCAAAAAATCTGGATTAAAATAGGAACAGGCTAGGAGACCTGGAATGTTACCGCCAGGTTAGAATAATATTGAAAACAAAAAATAGTGCGCACGGACGAATACCTGTATGTATCTATATATGGATTCTTCCTATGACAATGCACCTTTGCGAGACAACGCTTTTTGTGCCTGCCGTTCTCCTTTGGCAGTGTGCGCCGGTTTTTGCTTTCAAGACGGACTACATCCAACAAGCCAATATCATTATTCAGAGAGGTTGAACTGGCCAGGAGAGCTCAGCTTAAACTAGTAATCTAGAAGCAGCAAACGTGCCACTAAACCCCGCTCTCTTTATTACTGCGTCGTCGCAGCCTCAAAACTGCAAACCGGGCCAGGCAATATTAAGCGGTAATGGCGAACGACATTGTTAGGTCTCCAAAATCTACACAGCTTAGTAAAACTGCACGTATCAATCTCACACGGAGAAGTAACTTCAAAACAACGAATGCAAGAAAAACAACCCACGAGCAACACAAGAGGTTTTTAATGGCTCTTCTTTAAACAATTCGAATGCACGTGCACAGCCAGGTGCGCGCAGATATGCACGTATTCTTAATCCGCGCGGGAAACAAGCATTATCTGAAACAAATTGATGTTATGGGCGCAAACTAAATTGTGAACAGTTCGAAAATACCGGTACTGCTTGCTGCCGGCAGAAATGCGCTCACTCTTAAACCGCGTCGTATGAGAATATTGTATGAAACAAATTGACGTACGAGGCGCAAACGAAACTCTTTTTGAAGTTCAAAAACATTATCTGCTGTCTCTACGCTACGTTATCTTACCGGAACTACTAAACTGTATTCAAGTGGAGAGATGGCAAAAACCTGCCTTCTTTTCCCTGTCGAAATTGTTTGGAACGCTTTCCGCTTCCATTTGTTGGTTCGCGGCTCGCTGAATTGCCGGCCTTCCCATTGCCACCGCAGTGCCTGTATCTGAGCGACAAACACTTTTGATGAAGAAGCCGTAGCATCAGGCGCTTGCGAATGTCGTGGTCTGGCTGGTTTTTCTGCATTTCTTCTATTTTCTCCATGGAAAAAGCAAGAAGGCCATCCAGGTCAATCTTCATGACGGAAGATACAAGAATACACTCGGAAATGTCGCAATCAAGAACGCAGTGTGCAGCAAATGCGACAAAGGACGCTCAGCTACGACAACCAAAGTCACAAATTCCGGTCTTGGATCTGTTCACGTGTGCGAGGAAGGGTCGCTGTTAACGAGAGTGGTTTGAGGCTGCACCAATAGGCTTCACCTTCTGTGCTCAAGAGTGAGAGTGTTGGCGCTGGCAAGTCAGAGAGATAAGGGTACAATGGGTGTAGTTTCCTAGTGATACTTGGAACCAGAAACCAGAGGGATTATAGAGACCAGAACCCTTGTCTCTCTCGCTGCTTCCTTTCCCACATCCTTAACAATGGAATTGGCTTTTGGGTATTGAAAGAGGGGGAGGTGGAGGAGATACCATCTGGGCAACAAGGTGTGATAAGAACTGAGGTTGGAACTTGGAAGCAAGTAGATGAGTCAAACTGGCGCTTCAGGGATGATAGCTTAGGCATTCTTGTGGCGCCACATCGCTTGCGTGTGGAGAACTAAAAGCGACAAATGTTTTATGCGTGCGACCCTTTTCTCCAGATATTCCATTTTGTAAGAATGGGCGAAATAGATATCTTTGTTAGCATCTCTGCTTTCGGTCTCTTATTAGACGGTAATCAAACAAGTGTCGCGCATCACCAATCCTTGTACAAAATTAGAAAACTCTGCAGATCCTCCATCAGCAAACGGCAAGCTAAGGACAGCAAGGACTCTTGACTCAGTAAACTACGTCCAGAAAGATGCGATGGCGTTAACTATTGTAACAGCATGTATGTGTGTTGGATACGGAAACTGCTGGTGTTCGACAGGCCACATCCGGCCGCCTTGTTCTAATTGACCTTTGTTGATATGTCCCATTTTCTTAATGAATTTTACTCATCCACAGTGCAGCTGTAAAACTGATTCTAATTGAACTTCTTTGACAGGCCTTATTCGTCTTAACAGCTTTGGCTCAGCCCTAGTGCGGCCTCAAGCATCTACCCGAGCAGAACAGGCAATCTCGCCAATATTGGAAACGTATTGGCAATGGCCGGTCCTGCGTAGGACCAGGGTGAGATTATCCATTTGTAACATTTTGCCCATTACCCTGCCGCTTTGGTATCTCCTCCGACGGTGAAAATGTATACTTTAATCACAGAAATGGGTATATTTCACGCTACCATGGGGTCTCATAGCGCCGCATGAGGTATTTTGTCGGAGCGTCCTTGTCCCGTACGTGTCACGCTAAGAGTTGTCACAATTTTATCAAGATGCCCTTGTTCGCTGGCGGGCGCGGTGAGCAAGTGCGTACTCTATCACAGGAATGGCAACTGCGCCTATTCTGAGAACGGTTCTTTGAAAGTGAGGGCAAAGTTTTTTCATATTCGAAACGAGGACCTGTGCACGAGAGATGTGGTAATATGTGGGTTATGAAAGAAAAAAAGCTTCCACAATAAACATGTTTCTGGACGATATTTCCCCGAAGAAAGGTGACGGAGAAAAGGTCCTCTGAGGAAGGGCCTCTATCTTGGATTACAACACAAGAACGCTGCTGCTTTTCTCTTTCAAAGGAATTCCATCCATTGATGTCGGCTGAATCTCATGAACCTGCTGGGGTGACAACACAGGGAATGGCGCTACAATAGAGAGAGGGGTCTGTCCGCGACAATGGAGTGAAGGGATTTCGCCCGTTCACTGCAACTCCCTGCTTTCTCCTCTTTTTTATTACGCTGCGTGGGAACTTTCTGACATGAACGACTAATTATTTGCCTTGTATGTAACGTAATTTCAGGTATACATTCCGCGGGCTGTGCAATGCTAAAAGATGAAATTTCTCTCTTTGTGCGCCAGTTATACGGCTGGACTGTACAGCATCTTAAAATATTGTCGGATGTGGCATCGAAATTCTCTGCGCTTATTGTATTACGAGTTTATACTTCCGCTGTGCGAGCAGATACATTTTTATGCGCCGGTCGCATATGTTGTTCCTAGGGCCTGTATACACCTGGCGTGGATAAACTATTGACCAAAGATTTTCTCAGAAGAGACCGAGCCCGGCTGACAGGTGCAGACTGCATAAGGTAAGTTACAGAATTACCCACGCCCAGCACAAATGTACTGCTTTCGCCTCGCCCTATCGTTAACACTCATGATCACGATAACAAGCTTAAAGTACAGAACGTTTCATAAAACATTGCTGATCACAGGGGTCCGCTATATTTAAATATATCATGAGCACCACGATCAAAGCATCTTGAACTATTCACATTCAAACCGCACCTGTAAAACTCATATCCAGAAACTCCGTAACCGGCTTGTGCCCTACTTTTTTTTTTGCTTTCTTGACGCCATGTCGAGAGATTGTGTGGTTATCTATAGCGACGACACGGTGCCGGCCTCCAACATTGGCCTCTAAAGGTTAAGATCCTCAATTTATTTCATAAAACTTCGGTCCGAGGGGCGCCGTAACCATTCACACTCTCGCGTCTAACCCTACCGGGATAACGCAAGAAGAAATCTTCTTTCAAGCCTGCTCAGTCTATACGACCACTCTATTCTAATCAGTTACTTTATTCTCGATCCTCAGCACCAAGCTCCAAAGTGGTTTCAAATTTTTGTACTTAGGAGAACCGTGCAGGCTCAGGCTGACACTCCACGATTTATGTACAGGGGCATTACAGAAACGATTGCTTTACACTTTTCGCTGCGCCGCATCCATTGCCCAAATGGTAGCCGCTTGTACTTTGAGTGCCGCGAACGCCGGTAGACCGCTTCGAAAAAAAAACCGCGTGGGGGCGCCACGGTTGCTGAATAGCGCGAATACAGAGGCCCACATGCCTACCGCCTCCATGATATTTCTTTGGACGCTTTGCATCCGTTCTTTTTGTTGCCGCGACCTCTTCAAAAATTTCTCTCATTTCATGTCACCATTTTTGTTTCCTACGAGTGCACTTTGCCTTCCCGTTTAGCACCGCAAAGCCTTACGTGTGACTCGAGATGCCGTAGGACACTCCCAGCAAATGCACTTAACTTGTGCGCTTGACAAGGGTAGTAAGTTTCGCGTTAATTTTTGTATTCCGAAAACTTTTGTGGGTTCCTGCGCATAAAGCCGTCAAGGCAAAGCTTCATGCCTCCTGTGCTCGCCTTGTTAATCTGAATACTGAAAATATATACCGCAGCGTTTAAATCAATACTGGTACCTGTACACAACTTTTCGCTCTCTGCATACTGTTACACCACGTCTGCTATCCCGTACACTTACTTTGCAAACGCTGGTGGAAGCGCGAAGCTGCTGTCTCCAAGAGCAATGCATTGGCGCTCAACACACCAACTTCTAGATATTCCATGGGCTCATATGGTAGCTCAGTGATAGTGTACGGGACGTGCACAGTGCTTGTATCATTAACCTATTTATAGAGGGTGTCTAGCATTAAAGTTTCGGCTATCAAGTCAGGTGTTTTCTTTATGATCCGTTACATATAAGATATAAATTTTGTACAGATGCTTTCTGAAGTCTATGATTTTGTGCTTGTATTTAGCTTGGTTCCAATATGTATGCCAAGGGGTCCTTCTCGACTTGTGTTGTAAATCTTCCGAGCCTTAAGCGATAAACCACTGCCATATTTGCGTTGACCATACCGTTGCGTTTACGGGTCAGTGATGCTTTCCACCGCCAAGAAACCTTGATCCGCTTTATGCTCGGCGGCCGAATGCTGAAATCACTGTGGGTTATGAGACAGTTATGAGATTTTTTCATAATTTCAAATGGGGTCGTTTTTTTTTCCGGAACCAGGTTACGCGACCAGGCGGCACAAGGTAGAAAATGCCTACTCTCTCATCCTCCTGAATACCTTAAAAACTAAATGCTTTAACCATGCAGCTATTTTGCATACTTGTAACGAAAACAATTCCTAGGCTCCGAAATTTTGTGAAATGGCCTTGGCCCACGCGTGTTTTTAACCATAATAAAACAAAAAATCTCGAGAGATTTTTCGCTCAAACGGTGGTTAACATGGTCAGCTCTTCCTCCTCGCAGCAAAATCTGACCTATACGATTCTCCCGTGCTCGAAGCACTACTTCCGACGACCGCAGAAAATTATAGGATGTACCAGACATCCCAATTTCCCGCAGTAATTTTGTTCTGCGCCGATGGGAACGTCCTGGCAGCTGAGCATACCAGAAACGCTTCTCCGCTTTTTCAAGACTTGGGCATGAAAGATGGTTGTTGTCGGATCTAACCTCCACCCTAATCTGTCGAACATGTGGCGCTTGGCATTTCATCGATTTCGTTAGATGAAAGCGAAGCCACTGCTACTTTTTCTATTGGCCCTCACATCTGCACGTAAGCTTTGTACACCAAAGCGGCTTCATAGCCACACTTCAGTGGCAATTAGCTACGCCTTACGTGCGTACTCACCTCTAAACAATTCTAGAAACAAAATGATTTTCGAATTTCGGCGCGTGAGAGGTTTTGAAGCTCTCAGACGCCTGTGTCCTTGAAAGATTGTCGGAAATATAGTAGTAGTTTTTCTGAAGAGGTCCTACCGTGTATATGGTGAAATAAACGATATTGAATTGCGTATTACCAATGTTGTCATACACGCCAACGTCACGAAATAGGCAGTGTTTTGCAACTCATTTAATTCTATTGCACTTATAAACGCTAATTATCGATTTTTTGGATGTCCGGCTGGCCGCGAAGAATACGTGGGATGTCGACTGTGCGATCGGCACATCTGTCGTGTTTAAGAAAATGCCTGAGAGCCATATTTCGAGCACCAAGCCAGCGCTGCATTCGAGTAAATCTTTGGCGCGCTTTTCCGCGCATGTGTGACTCCATGCACTCGCCTGCAACTGTAAGTATGGCACGTAGGGCGAGCTAAGCGTGCAGGCATGGTAAAAAGAACACAGGCATCCGTGCCGTTGGACTCTGTCGTCGGGAAGAACAGCATGTACGACCATCGGTTTCGAGGATAGACGCAGCGAAGATGCGCTTCCTACTCCCTGTGTCCTTAATAGGAAACCTACGACGGTGATCCACCGGCGTTCATCTCGTGCGCTAGCAGCTCTGCTGTGTAAGGGAGCTTGAATAACACTTCTGTTGGGCCTGGTTGGAGCATGATAATGAGAAAGCTTGGCCAGAAGAAGTGGCATGTTGTCAATATCTGCAGTTGAATGAAACTGTAGGGAACTTCTGTTGCTTTTGTTTTATAAAAATATGAAGTCCCTAACAGAACTCTAGATTACGTTTTTATGGCAAGAGGTGTACCGACATCACCAAGACGAGGAACAGGCCTTCCTGCATCAAATGAATAGAAAGAAAACCCCAACGCTCGCATGGCATCGTTTGTT
Source organism: Amblyomma mixtum (assembly GCF_055824585.1). NCBI lineage: Eukaryota > Metazoa > Arthropoda > Arachnida > Ixodida > Ixodidae > Amblyomma > Amblyomma mixtum. The sequence goes on from NC_143013.1 coordinate 232,722,764, forward strand.
AAGGTATACACGGATGCTGTCCACATTTCCTACACCCTTTTTCAAGGACGAAAGTCTCAGGCGCATATCCTGTGTCACCTGCCTCTCCGGACTCCGTTACCGTCATGCACACCTGCGGAGTGGATTTCGCGCTGTAATCATGCAGCAAAAGAGAGACATTTATTTTTCGCTGCTGATTCGCGCTCAGTTTTTTCGCCTTTATTGCCACATTTATTTTGCATGCTTTCCGTGGATCTGTTGTAACTAATATGTTTAACCTGAGGTGGACAGGAACCGATTGAAAGTAACGCAATATGGAATGAAACGTTATTCGGCAAATTCGACAAAGCATAGCATACAACAATGAGCAAGGGATTTGTCAGGAATAAACGCGATAGGTGCTCATGACTCAGCCGGAGAGATGCCAGGATTTCATTATTAGTTTGCTAGTGTTTGTCCACGCGCATAAATAGTACGAATCGACAACGTGCAAGCGATGAGGAAATAGTTTGCGATGCTTTCGTGCTGCGGACGCCATTATCGCGCACCATAATTTGAGTCAAACGCCACTTAACCTCCATTAATTGGTTAGTTTATTTGCACATTTTCAGTGAGAAAAAAGGAGCCTCGAATTTTTTGTATACTCGAATTCGCTCCTATGGGCAAGGAGAGAATGTTCCTTCTTCTGGTGAAGACTGGAAATCCGCAACGGCTGGACAATCAGATAGGCATTCCTAATCCACAAATTTAAAACCTTACGACCAGCAAGGCTCAGCATATCCAAAGGAAACTAAGAGTATCTCACTTATTTATTTTTATTTTTATTTATTCGATACTGTCAATCCCATCAGGGATCGTAACAGGGAGGGCATTCAAAGTACAGAGGCACACAAAAAAAATAGCAATGGTAATTAATCAAAGTACATAAAAAATATAACGCGAGATTATACATTAGAAGATACGAATAACAAATAAACCAGAGTGAGGAGCATGTGACATGATTTTGGCGGACAATAATACCACAAGTGAAAACACAAACGGAAGGAATAACTTGGTAATGACATATATGAACTCAATAAATACTAAGATATAAGTAGTTGATTTTCCACACGTGTGCTAAAGGAATTCAATGATGGACTACTAACAATGGATGTGTTCAAGGTGTTCCATTCGCGTATAGCACGAGGGAAGTATGAATATTTGAAAGTGCCAGTACGGAATGAAAACTCGTTTAGAGTGTGTATGTGTTTATTACGTGTTTGTCGCGTTTGTGATTGTGATATGTATCTTGAAGTGGCGACTTTTAATTGATTGTGTACGAGTTGGTACATGGTTTTAAGGCGCGCTGGTTTTACTCTGTTTTGAAGGGTTAGTAGTCCTGCATGTTTGATTAGTTCTGTTGGTGAGTCTGTCAACCTGTGTCTATTAAATATACATCTGACCGCCTTCCTCTGCACTGCTTCTATTTGTTTAGTGAGCTTGTTAGTGAAAGGAAACCAAACAACATTAGCATACTCTAGAATTGGTCTGACATATGTGACATTTCGGTGCTGACATTCCGGTGCTGGCGTAATTCTTTAAACAAGTATTTCACATGGTCAGCGCGTTTCTTAGCACTTCATACCGCGGCTTTACCCTTTCTTCCACTCTACCCTTCCACTTTCGTGCTTACCGTAAATGTGCCGCAGCTGTTAGCACCCTTACACAGGTTGATGGCTTTGCCATCGTCGGTGCAACTGAGGAAAACCATAAATGAAGGAGCGGAAAAAGTTGTCAGCAGTCCATTTTACTCGCGGCCATGAAGCAAAATTGTCTGTGTACTCCTTGCTACCCATAGAATATCTCACAGCAGGAATGCATGCGTGCTGCCCTCTGTTTCCGCTTCCTAAGTATTCGTTACTCTTGCTCCACCTCTGTGGTCAAATATCTCCCCGGCACTTCCTTCGGAAAACATATTGCTGGGCTTCTTCTGTGGTGGAGGTCTCAGCAGTCACTTCCAAAGACGATCGCGTTCTGTGCGGTTGGCTGCGGTAATATGTGAGAGGTCCCGCCGATGACGATGCTATTAAATTAGGGCATATGAACATAGTCTGTGAAATTCTCAGAGGCGAGCAGGCGTGTGCCAAATTTGCCGACACGTACCGTCATCTGAGCCCTGAACGCCACTTTTGGGCAGAAGGCAGTGTAAAGCGAAGGTCTTAGCAGCGCACGGCCTGTGCACACGCGCTGGCAGCTCCAACGAAGTGCCGCTGCCTGGTCTAATAATTTTCTTTCGGATGCCGCGATTGCTTGCGTTTGCGTCGCCAGCGTAGATGGTGATTTAAATGCCCTGCGTAGTTGGCGCACTTGAAATCGACGACGTTGAAAACAACTCAGGAAACCGGGAACGAGATTTTTTTTATAGCGAAGCTCTTAAGCGCCCGTTCGGTGGTCGAGCAGCGTCGCCGTCTGCGTAATCGAGTGTGCGAGAGCAGCGCCGCTCGCTCATAGGTGGCGGGGCGGGCAGATGCGGATGGTCGACACAAAATGAACAAAGCGAACTAGAAAACTGACAATTAAATATTTGGACAGCAGTTGGGGATCAAATCAGCAATTACCGGTGTAGAAAAAGACTAAAGAAACAGAGATGGCTCTGTGGAAAAGAAGGATGCTGACGGAATTGGCACTGGGAACATTAAGAATGTTTGAGCAAGTCAGGTACCACGAGATGGGCCCGTTCTGCGGGTTTCATAAAAGGTCTGCACTCTACAGTTGAAAGTATCGGGCGTGATCTATTCAAAGCTATTGCGTTTAAGGACAGTGAAGGAAAAATAGATTTTAGGCAAGTAGAAGCACCCAAGCGAAGGTTATCTGGTTGGTGGTTAAAACGAGGACAAGAGTTAAATTTCACGAGCCATGGGAAGGTGGCTTCAGACACCACCCGGGGTGGCATTAAGCGCTGCTCTAAAGATTTTACTTGAAAAATGTAGCCAAAAGGAAAAAGTTGAGCACGAGTAAAATGATAAAGGCCTATCCAGTTAGATAGTTGTCAGGGGTCACCCGATTACTTGAGAAAAAAAAGTCACCTATGACCTTCAAAACACCCTCGGCTGACACTATCTGGGAAGCAGCATCAGCAGAAAACTGTTAGAAAGCATCACAGCGTTGCCTGCATTTTGTTCTTATTCCCTTTACTTTGCAAGTATTTATACTCTTCTGTTGACGTCAGTTACGTGAATGAAAGGAACCGGGACATTCGATTACGCAGGAGCTCCTTTATTGAGATCCAAACAAAAAGCATGCCTACGAATAATACATCACAGCATCATGGCATCACATGTTTGTGAGCTTAATGTACTGCACCTAGACAAGCGTGCTTCGGGAAAGGGGGGTACAATGAAATAGATGAAGAGCGAGGTTATACATATAAATGTTATACATGAGGTTATACATATGACATGTGTCCGTTGGGACACATGTCATGCAACACTGCTTGAGTGGAAATGGCGGCCATGGGTAGGCCTCCGATGATTGGCGCTGAGATGAAAGCATGGAATTTACTTCCATCTAGGCCCCCTTTCACTGCTCGAGGAACGAAAGATCCGGGTCTGGAACTTGGGCGTCCTCCGGCAAATCGTAGGAATCTTCGTACAGCCAGCTCGAGTCCACGGGCTCCTCTTCGGCGGCATAGCGCTGCATCTCTTGCTTTCCATTTTTCGGGAGAGCCTTTGTCAGCGTCAGGGCGAGGGGGTTGGCTGCTGCAGCGCAGGTCCACCTTGAAGATGGGCCCGCCACAGGCTCCTCTCCACCAGTCGGGTTTGGCTTTAGCTTCTTGAAGGCCCTGTGTTCATCTACGAATATGAATTGACGAACAGTTAGAAACAAGTGATGGTTAAGTGTAGAATCGAGCTATGAAAATATGCATTTCTTTAAAATAAAAGGAAGAAAAAAAAATTCCGACATCCAGCGCCTCTAGTCTGTTTTTACCGCCTGTAGGGCAGAGAGTTCAGCTCACGACGCCAATGATTACTATCGGGATGCAGAACTGAGGATAGAATGCGGATAAAAGCGTTTTAACTGGCCGCGCTTCAAATACGGGATCTGAAAGCGCCCCATACACGAATCGCTGTGGTTAGCATACGAGCAGCGTTCCATCTCTACCATCCGTTACCGGCATGGACGCAGCCGTTAGTCACTCACTACTCAGAGCTCAACTGTGCTAATACATATGCGTTAAAGCCAGATAAGAATAATAAGAAAGTGGCTGCATGGGAGCACGAGAATTTAGATAAGGCCAAGCCAGTGTGTTAGAGAAAAAACCAAACTTTGCGCAGCACGCGAGACCATAGTTATTTGAAAATCACATACTCAGGCAGCCCCACGGACAACTGCCCGAGTGCGGTGAAAGCCGTTCCGCTGAACTGAATTCGAACAAATTGATAACAGGTGAGCAACATATTTCTGTTAACCATAAACTCTTAGATTCAATTAATACCTTTTCTGAATTGAAATTTTCGTTAATTTGCGCTAAAGATAACTCTGCGCAGCGGCAAATGCCGCCATGCAGCGTGGGGCGGCGAGAGTCGGATGACAGCCTTAAATCTTGAACACGTAAGACAAGCATAGAGACCGCTCAGATTTATTGCAGATAACGTATGTACACAGCGAACTCAGCTTAATATATTGCGTACCGAAAACAACATCCGCTAGAAACGCAAGAGGTTCGTGAGGGGTATTGTTGAAACAACACAAAGATACCCGTGCCGCGAGGCACCCGGTGCGTCATGCATCAACACACCCTCAAATTACGCGTGAACAGAACATTTTTGACACATCGCTGTGTGAATGCACTGTGACGAAATTATTAGACAACGTTAACAAACATATAGTGTGGTCCCTACGCTATGTTGTTCCGCCCGAAGTAGTCACTGGAAATCAGGAGTTTAGATGGTTAGTACTTATTTTCAGGTTCGTTTCGCAGTCCATTGACAACCTTGCTGTTCTCTTTGGGCGCATTGCGAATCGCGGATTTCTTGGCGGTACCATTGCAGCGGCCACTTTTTGCGGCTTTTCCGTCTCCGTCGTCTTCTGAGTCGCTAGAGTTGATCCACGACCACTGTTGAAGCAGGAGACAAAGCATCAGGCGCTTGCCGATGCCGAGGTCCTTGCGGCTCTTCCGAATCTTTTGTAACTTCTCCCTGGCTCCGGCCAAAATGCGCTGCACGTTCATCCCCATATTCAAATACACAGGATTGCGCTCGCAAAAGTTACACAGCCTTGATCAACAGGTACCAAGATGGAGCGCCTTCAACACTGCAAGTGATACCTTAAAATTTTGAAGTTCTCCACGTGGTTGGGAGAGGGTGGCTTTGACGAGAGTAAAACATGGCTCCACCAATCGTCTTTACCTTCAGCGCACAAAGGGGAACTTGGTAGTCCCGGCAGAGGGAGAGAAGCAAAAAATGGATGTGGTTTCCTAGAAACCACTGGAAGCAGATACCAGAGGGATGAGCTCATGTTGACCTCATTTTTCAAACCACCCCTTATTCCGAGTAGGCTTTTTCTGTTGTTATCCAACAAAGCAGGCTTTTGGGTGTTAGAAAGGGGTGAGGAAGGGGAAGAGATCTTTCTTCCTCGAAAGTGCTGAGCCATTTTCGCGCTTAACTGACAACCTCATGAGCATTATTATGGTTACGCTGCGGCCATGGCGAAAACTAACGCAGACGCGAGTTTTATTGTCGTTGCCCAAAGTTCCGGACTTTTGTTTTTGCAGATTTCCGAAAACGGTAATCCGCTGTTTACATCTTCGCTTCGTGTCCATTTTGCGTAACAAATAAAAAGTATCGTGCAAGGAAAAAGAATGTGGTAATGAAGAATGCTACGTCGTTGCCCAGTAAAAGTGCTATGCGCTAAGTGCCAAAGGCAGTTTTTTCTCAGTAAACTAGACCTAAACAGATGCAGTGGCCTTAACGATCGTCGCAGCATGTATGAATTTCGAGCACAAAACCAGCGCTGTTTTTGAGAAAATCTGCTTCATATTTTTTCCGCGTATGTGTGATTCCACGCACTCGCCTGCAACTGTGAGACTGGCACGTTGGCTCTTCCGTACGCCGATCTGCGCGATACTTTTCTTGTATTTCTTGTTTCTTCTTTCAAGTACAGTTATGGTAAAAAGAAAACAGACATCCGTGCCGTTCAACTCTGACGTCGGGAAGACAGCATCTACGGCCATCGGTATCTAGCATAGACGCTGCAACGATGCTCTTACTACTCCCTGTGTTTTTAATAGGAAACCTACGACAGTGATGCATCGGCCTTCGTCTCGTGCGCTAGCAGCTGCTGTATAGGGGAGCTTGAATAACACGGCAGAGTTTCGTGAGACGTACCCGGAGTCTGCTATCTCAGTGTTGTCATACTGTAGTGTCGCCAGACTGCGCGAATCTCCCAGTGTGTACAGATTTTTATTTTTATTTATTTGCAGATACTGCAGACCATACATACACATGGCCCAGGCAGGAGGGGCATCCGCGGCAAAAACATGAGTACACATTAACAAGCCTGCAGCTGGTCAGAAACTAATTTCACACAAAAATTTCATAACGAGCGAAGTACAATTAACAGCGCAAGAATTGACGCTTCAGTTCTTTAACAAAGTCACTGGCTGCGAAAGTGTGCGAAGGCAGGGAATTCCATTCACTGGTAGTCCTGGGAAAAAAACTATGCTTATAGGCATTAGTTCGTGCAAAAATTGGAGCCAAGGAGTGAGGGTGTGTGTGTCGAGTTTTCCTGGTGCAATGTGGCTTAACACAGTCTGGCATGTTTAACCTCAGCGTACCTGAGACGCAGTTATGCAAAAAAGCGAGCCGACTAATTTTTCGACGGGATTCCAATGTTTCTATACTATGTTGCCGCATCAATAAGGAAGGAGAATCGTGCCTTTTATATTTGCTAAAAATAAACCGGACAGCCTTTCTTTGGACTCGCTCGAGCTGCAATATGTCCTTCTTATTGTGCGGATCCCATACAATGGAGGCATATTCGAGCTTGGCTCTAATGCAGGAATTATAAGCTAATAGCTTAACTTCGACAGGTGCACCTTTAAGTTTCCTCTTTAGGGACCACATCTTGCTAATAGCGGAAGAACAAATGGCGGATATGTGCGGAGACCAAGTTAGTTTATGTGTTAGCGTCACACCAAGATATTTATGCGTGTCTACTTCTGTTATAATATTGTTGTTAAGCAAGTAAGAATAGGTGCTGATATTTTTCTTCCTTGTAACTCGCAACAGAACTGTTTTTTGTGCATTTAGTTGCATTCCCCATCGAATGCACCACTCATGAATAGCCTCTAGGTTTGCTTGTAATATTGTATGGTCATTTGGTGCTGTGATGTTCTTAAAAAGCACACAATCATCCGCGAACAATCGGATAGCAACGCCACCATGAACGACATCAGACAAATCATTGATATATATCAAAAACAATAGCGGCCCCAAGACGCTGCCTTGGGGGACACCAGAAGTCACAGACAGCGTTTTAGACGAGCAATTCTTAATTTCAACAAACTGCTGCCTATCTCTAAGGTACGCGCAAATCCACTGCAAAACGCAGGAAGGAAGACCAATGCATTCCAATTTGTACAGCAACTTTCCATGCGGCACTTTATCGAAGGCCTTCGAGAAGTCTAAAAGCAGCACATCTAGCTGGCCATTCATGTCAAGAGCTTGTGCGAAATCATGAACAGTACAGACAAGTTGGGTAACAGTTGACATGTGCTTCCTAAAACCGTGCTGATACTGTGATAGAAGGTTGCGGCTTTCCAAGAAATCTCTGATGTAGGTGGCAATGACGTGTTCTAAGAGCTTACAGCACGTACTCGTGATTGAAATGGGGCGGTAATTTGACACAGATAAACGATCACCATTTTTGTAAATGGGAACCACACGTGCTTTCCTCCAGTCATGTGGTATTTCCCCTGTGGCAAGTGATAAGTTGAAGATATCTGTCAAGAATGGAGATAGTTGTTCCGCGTACCGTCGCAGAAAAGATTTCGGTATATCGTCAGGACCAGAAGGTTTTTTAGTATCGAGTTTTAAAAGCATAGCTGTGACCCCTTCCCTAGAAACCACGAGATCATCCGCGCCTGCTGAGTGTGTACTGTGAGCCCTGAATTCTTCTGCGGCAGTGAATACACTCTGGAAGTAACCGTTGAAATGTTGGGCGATTTTAGGGGGATCAGATATTGTTGCATTTCCGATTTTAATTTTCTTAATTTCCTTTTTGCTTTCATTTAGGTGACGCCAGAATTTTTTGGCATCGCTCTTTATGAAGGCAGTAAGACGATGACCAAAGTAATTACTTCTAGATTCCCTAACCTTTGCCAATAACTCTTGCCTTAGTTCATGGAAGCGTGTAGTTGTCGTGTTGTGGTGCCTCCTTAGTCGCTTCATCTTACGCTTGGTATGGATAATGTCACGGGTAATCCAGGGAGTGAAGCGTCGGCTACGAATATTCCTTGAGGGTACATAGTTATTAACGCAAAATTTGATGGCGCCGCAAAACTTTTTCCAGGAAATTTCAACATTATTGACCACGTTGTCAAACTGGATATCCAAGTAATCAATGATTGTAACATCATCAGCCCTGGAAAAATCTTTTACTACTCTCTGTATTTTTTTCTGCCGAGTGTGATTTTGTGATAGCCACCTCAAAAATATTAACTTGTGGTCAGAAATTCCTTCTTCTACTGAAACCTCACAACTATGAAACAACTCAGTGGTGAATAAAAGATCGAGAATCGCAGTGCCACGAGTGAATTCACGAACACGCTGTTCTAAGTTCAAACAAAACATCATATCTAGCACTGCATCTGCTGATCTAGAAATTCCATAATTCAAGGAGCTCCAGTGAATCGATGGTAGGTTAAAATCCTCCGTGATTACAACATTCCTTCCGCCAAACCCTTGGAGGTGGTCGTATAAACGGTCCAAGAAATAGTCATCAGCGTCCGGAGCACGATATACCGCACACAGAAAAAAATTCACACCGAAAAGGCAAAGTTTCAACAAGAGACTTTCGTGCGCAGCAATTTGTTCACAAACAGTAACATCAACATATTCCTTCGTAACAACTGCTACACCGCCACCACGTGCGCCTCTATCACGCCGATACAGGTGATACCCCGGTGGTACGATTTCATCATCATTTATATCGTCGTGCAGCCAGGTATCAGTGATCACGCAAATATGGGGATGAACTGAAACCCAGTGTGGCCAGACTATTTATGCCCCTCCCCCTTTTACATTCTCCTCCGCCTACCGCTATGCTGTGGAGCCGTAACCGCCCAGCTCGTTAGAGCAGCCCTGCCCGGAGTGGCCGTCGCCGTTTCTCCGTTGTGAACTTCGTTTTTAGTGACCGGAGCCTCGCGTTGACGGGTACCACAGACGAAATCTGCCGCTGCGTGGCCCCAGCGAGCGTATTAAGACGAGAGAAACGAGTGATTTTCTTGAAATAACTCTGCCAATAACACTTCGGTTGGGCCTGGTTTGAGCATGATAATGGAAGCTTGGCCCGAAGAAGAAGCATTTCGTCGATGTCTGCATTGAATGAAACTATAGGCAACTTCTGTTGCTTTTGTTTTATAAAAGTATGAAGTCCCTAACAGAAAATATCTAGATTACGTTTTTATGGCAAGAGGTGTATCGACATCACCACGACGAGGGACATGCCTTCCTACATCAAATCAATACATAGAAAACCCCAGCGCTCGCATTGCATCGTTTGTTAAGATATACACGCATGCTTTCCACATTTCCTACACCCTTTTTCAAGGTCAGGTCAATAGTCTCAGGCGCATATCCTGTCGCATCTGCCTGTCCGGACTCTGTTACCGTCATGCACACCTGCTGAGTGGATTTCGCGCAGTAACGATGCAGCAAGAGAGAGACATTTATTTTTCGAGGCTACTTCGCGCTCAATTTTTCCCTTTTATGGCGGCATTTATTTCGGATGCTTTCCATGGATCTATAACAACTAACATATTTAACTTGAGGCCGACAGGAACCACTAGAAAATAACGCTGTATAGAATGAAATATTTATTTTCCAAATTCGACACCGCATAGCTTACAACAATGAGCAAGGGATTTGTCATGAATAAACGCGGAAGGCGCTCACGACTCAGCCAGTGAGGTTCCACGATTTCTTTGTTAGTTTCGATATATTTTTCCGCGCGCATTAATAGCACGAATCGACACCGTGCGAGCGATTAGGAATCATTTTGCGATGCTTTCGAGCTGCGCCCGCCATTACCGCACACCATAATTCGCATCAAACGCCACATAACCTCCATTATTGGTTAGATAATTTGTTCATTTTCGGTGAGAAATATCTCCGGGAAGAGGAACCGCGAATTTTTTCTATACTCTAATTCGCTCCTATGAACAACGAGAGAATGTTCCTTCTTGTAGTCAAGCCTGAAAATCGACAAGAGATGGACAAAAAAATTCAGGGGCCACTTTGACTGTCTAAAGTGGGTAGAGGCGGAAGCGTTTTCCGCACCACCTTCGCTGTTTCTGTGGCACCGGTGGCGTCACATATAATTGAGTACTAATTACTAAGTTATGACAAATCACTAATTAATGGTTAATTACTGATTAATGTCTGAATGCTAATTAACTGCTAATTCATGACGCTTAAGCTTCGCCTTTAGGAGTGGAACGCGACAGCGCGTTGTAGCGCTTCCAGGGAGTCCACGGAACACCACCCGTTCAGCGCGATGCCTTGCCCTTTGAACGCAACGCTTTTTGAGGAAAGGAAATGGCGCAGTAATTCTCTATCATCTCGGTGGACACCTGAACCGCACCGTAGAGGAAGGGAGGAAGTGGGAGTGAAAGAAGATAGATAAAGAGGAGCCGTAATGAAGAAAATGAAAATTGTATTTGAGGAAAGGAAATTACGCAGTAACTGTCTCACAAAATTCAGGGGGGCACTTTTTTGACCTAAAGTGGGGTCACTGATGCCCCTAAGAGTGGAACGCGACAGCGTCTTGCAACGCTGCCAAGGAGTCCATAGAACGCCATCGCCCATTCGGCTCTACGCCTCGCTCGTCAGTAAATTGGTTTTTGAGGAAAGGAAATGTATCTGTCTCTCATTTGTCGGTGGACACCTAAACCTCGCGGGAAGGGAATGGAGGAGGATGAGAGTGAGTGAAGACACCGTATTCACTAGACGCGCCTTTGTTCATTCCAAACCATCGAGCTGGCATGGCGGAGTGGATAGCGCGCTCGTCTCTCACGCCGAAGACCGGGGTTCGATTCCTGAGCTCGACGAATTTCTTAATCGGTTTTATTTATTTATATGGCCTGACTAGTAAAGCTAATTAAGCTATTTGAGTAATTAAGCAATTAACTGAGCTCAGTCCCACTTAATTGGAGCATCACTATACGATCCCTTCAAATGGTTGCATGGTTACTAGCCAAAGTACAATTGGCCCCGTTTGAAATTCGCGCACTGTGACGTCACGACCGTTTCCACCAATTGAAAAGCGTGACATTTTCTGTCGACAACTGCTGCTTACAACGATGAGACATTAAAGGCTTCCGCCTTAATAGAGACAGGCATTTCTAATCTACAAATTTAAAACCTTACGACCAGCAAGGAACAACATATAAAGAGGAATCTTCTAATCACTCACATTCCGGTACTGACGTAATTCCTTAAGCAAGTCTTGCACATGGTCAGAGCATTTCTTAGTACTTCATACCGTGGCTTTATCCTTTCTTTCACCCTACCCTTCCACTACGACCGGATCTTTCTCGCTTCAACGACATTTTTTCTCTCTCTCTTTGTTCACGTAACTTCTTGCTGTCATTTCTCACGAATCCTTAGCTTCGAGATTCCTTCCCCGCACCTCTTCCTTTGATGGTTTCTCTGAACTCGCCCCACTCATTTCTCTTTTTCCTATATTTTTTTCATGATATATTTCTTCAGTATTTTGCTTGGTCATGCTGACTAATTCCTTATCTGAGTTATTGAGGTCAGCGCCGAAAGTCGCACAAAGGCGCCTGTCCCAGCTGGACATGCAGCCTTTCCAGCCGCACCCTATCTCTCCAGGCTAAGCACCTTCGGATTCCTTTCTGCTGAACTGGCTTCTTTCTTTTCCCAGTTTTTTCAGGTCAACTGGTTATCATCTTTAGCAGCCATCATGACTGGACAAGATTCTCCCTCCGCATCCTAACAATTGCCTTCCTACTTCACACCATCCTCCTCCTCATTGGGCTTTCCTCCTCGAATGAAGACCCACTTTAAACTCCGCCAATCATAAAAGTTTTGCACAGTAGCGGGCAAGTCCTCCTGTCGAAACAACCACCCTGAGGTTTTCCCTTTTTTGTACAGTTTGCGATTTATGCTTGAAGGTATTTCGGCTATGGTAGTCTTCATGACCCTAGTTTGGGGATAATTTCTCCTAATTCTTGAAGGACTTTTTTTTGTCGCAGGTGCGTTTTTTTTAAACCCTTAAAGCAGGGCGCAGTTTAAACTCGTGAACCTCTGACTTCAATATTAGTAGAAAACAACATTTATCTAAATAGCCTTGTGCGTATACCGTAAATGTGCTGAAGCTCCTGGCGCCCTGTCACAGGTTGACCACGTCACCGCAGTCGGTGTAACCGAATGGAACCATAAATAAATAAAAGCATTGCCTAAATTGGGATTAGAAACCGCTGCGTAGTAAACAGATGTCCTTGCCCATTTCCCTCTCCCTATTTTTCAAGCGGAGAAGCGTCAGTCGCTTATTTCATCTCTGCTGCTCTCTGGACTCTGTTGCCGCCATGCACACTCCGAGCGGATTGCGCGGAGCGGCCGTGCTCTTAGGATGCACGGTTCTTTTCGAGTGCGGCTTTAAAATGTTTTTTTTTTCTTTATAACGGTGCAACATCCTTAGGACTGAGTCCGAGCGTTTCTAAAAATGCACCCACGATGAGGAAATATTTTTAACTGTTTAGAGCTCAGCCACGCCATTGCCGAGCGCACCATTTTTGAGCATGTGTGGTTTCACTTCCATTAATTGCTCAGTTCGTTTGTATATTTTGCATCTTTGCAGCCAGAAAGTTCACTGCAGTGTAAGAAGGAGCAGAAAAAGTCGTCTGCAGTCCATTTCACTCGCGGCCATGAAGCAAAACTGTCTAAGTAATCCTTGCTACGCCTAGAATATCTCAGAGCACGAATGCATGTGTGCCGCCCCCTGCCTCCGCTTCATAATTATTCCTTACCCTTGCTCCACCTCTGTGGTCAAATATCTCCCAGGCACTTCCTTCGGCAAACATATTCCTGGGCTTTTTCCGTGGCAGAGGTCTCAGTAGTCGCTTCCGAAGACGATCGCGTTCTGTGCGGTTGGCTGCAGTAATATGTGAAAGGTCCCGCCGATGTCGATGCCATTAAGTTAGGGCATAGGAACATAGTTTGGGAAATTTTCAGAGGCGAGCAGGCGTGTGCCAAATTTGCCGACACGTACCGTCATCTGAGCCCTGAACGCCACTTTTGGGCAGAAGGCAGCTTACAGCGAGGATCTTGACAGCGCACGTCCTGCGCACACGCGCTGGCAGCTCCAACGATGTGCCGCTGCTTGGTCTTATAATTTTCTTCCGGATGCCGTGATTGCCTGCCTTTGCCTCGCTCGCGTAGATGATCATTTAAATGCACTGTGTAGTTGGCTTATTTGAAATCGGCGATGTTGAAAACAACTCAGGAAACCGGGAACGAGATTTTTTTTTATAGCGAAGCTCTTAAGCGCCCATTCGGTGGTCGAGCGGCGTCGCCGTCTGCAAAGACGAGTGTGCGAGAGCAGCGCCGCTCGCTTATAGATGGCGGCGCGGGCACATCAGCAATGCCGACACAAAATGGGGAAAGCGAACTAGAAATACTGACAAGTAAATATGTGGACAGCAGTTGGGGCTCAAATCAACAATTACCAGTGTAGAAAAAGGCTAAAGAAACAGAGATGGCTCTGAGGAAAAGAAGGATGCTGACGGAATCGGCACTGGAAACATGAGCATATTTGACCAGGTCAGGTACTACGAGAGGGACCCGTCCTGCGGGTTTCATTGAAGGGCTGCACCCTGCAGTTGAAAGGAGAGGGCAAAAAGATTTTAAGCAAGTAAAAGTAAGCAAGCGACGGTTATTTGGATTGTGGATAAAATAAATACAGGAATGAAATTTCACGAGTCATGGCTAGGCGGCTTGAGCCACCAACCATTCTAAAGGGTTCAGCCTGACCCATGCATCCAGTGCGAGCCTAGGGGATCAGAGACGTTCAGACGAGGCTGCCAAATAATCTACATTCTTTCAGCAGACTTATATATGATGCTATTATCCGAAGGATATTAGTGCAGTGCAGACAACGATGATGCAGCAAATACCTAATTTCAATTGTTTTGCAAATAATTAAGAAGAAAGGGCTTTAAAATATTTACAAAGTGTTTATTTCGCATTGTTAACAATATATTGAAGAAACATACTCTGACGGTGTTAATGAGCGCTACTCTAAAGAATTAATTTGAAAAATGTACCCAAAAGGAAAAAGTTGAGCACGAGTAAAATGATAAAGGCGAATCCAATGAGATATTTGTAAAGGGACACCAGATTACTTGAAAAAGAAAAGTCACCTATGACCTTCAAAACACCCTTCTAGGTTTGTATGATACGAGCGCAATTAACAAGTTGCTGCCGTATTTACTTGCAAATATTTCAGATGGAAACACCAAAAAATTTCTCTGAAACATGTATTTCACTTTTTACACGCCCACACAAACGAAACACTTCATCGGGAGGGTGATAATGAACGGGATTGGAATAGCATCTTCTGCAAGGCAGGAGGTTTGACATTTTTTTACTCACTTTCGCGAGAACATTAGGTGAATTTGCGCTACTGTGGCACACTCCGGCTATCGCCTCGAGAGACTGTGTATATATTTCGCAAGGTATACACGAAATTTTCGGCTTACACCAGCTGGGACGGAGCATCAGCAGAAAACTGCCAAAAAGTATGACAGCGTTGCCTGCATTTTGTTATTCTTACCTTTTTTGCAAATATTTATACTCTAGTGATGTCAGTTACCCGAATGAAAGGAACCGGGACATTAGATTACGCAAGAGCATATTTATTGACATGCAAATAAAAAGCACGCCTGCAAATCATACATCACAGTATCATGGCATCACATGTTTGTGAGCTTAATGTACTGCACCTAGACAAGCGCGCTTTGTGAAAGGGGGGTACAATGAAATAGATGAAGAGCGAGGTTATACATATGAATGTTATACATGAGGTTATACATATGACATGTGTCCGTTGGGACACATGTCATGCAACACTGCTTGAGTGGAAATGGCGGCCATGGGTAGGCCTCCGATGATTGGCGCTGAGATGAAAGTATCGAATTTACTTCCGTCTAGGCCCTCTTTCACTGCTCGAGGAACGAAAGATCCGGGTCTGGAACTTGGGCGTCCTCCGGCAAATCGTAGGAATCTTCGTATAGCCAGCTCCAGTCCATGGGCTCCTCTTCGGCGGCACAGCGCTGCATCTCTTGCTTTCCATTTTTCGGGAGAGCCTTTGTCAGCGTCAGGGCGAGGGCGTTGACTCCTGAAGCGCAGGTCCACCTTGAAGATGGGCCGGCCACAGGCTCCTCTCCACCAGTCGGATTTGGCTTTGGCTTCTTGAAGGCCCGGTGTTCATCTACGAATATGAATAGACGAACAGTTAAAAAAAAGTGACGGTTATGTGCGGAATTGGGCTATGAAACACTGCATTTTCTGAAAATAAAACGAAGAAGAACATTTCCGACATCCAGCGCCTCTAGTCTGTTTTTACCGCCTGAAGGGCAGAGTCCAGCTGAAGACGCCAATGAATACCATGGGGATGCAGAACTGAGGTTGATTGTAAAACATTTTATTCGCCGGGAAGAGCTTGGCAAGAGGTCGCGTTAAGTGGTCGAGAGTACATAGCCCTCGACGACTTTGTCAGCCCACTCCACCGCCAAAACTTGCGTTCTGGGGTCAGAGCTAGCCAGCACGGTCTCCCACCGCTCGAGAGAAGGAGCTGTAACTAGATCACCCGGAGGTGGCTCTATTTTGCAGTCCCACACGATGTGATCGTAGGTAGCACGGTGGCCACAGTGTTTGCAGTTTGGGTTGTAAAGATCTGGATAATAGAATGCGGATAAAAGCGTTTGAACTGGCCGCGCTTCAAATACTGGATCTGAAAGCGCCCCATACACGAATCGCTGTGGTTAGCATACGAGCTGCGTTTCATCTCTACCATCCGTTACCACCATGGACGCAGCCGTTAGTCACTACTCAGAGCTCTACTGTGCTAATACATATGCATTAAAGCAAGATAAGAATAACAAGAAAGTGGCTGCATGGAAGAACGAGAATTTAGATAAGGCCAAGCCAGTGTATTAGAGAAAAAAACAAACTTTGTGTAGCACGTGAGACCATAGTTATTTGAAAATCACATACTGAGGCAGCCCCACGGACAACTGCCCGAGTGCGGTCAAAGCCGTTCCGCGGAACTGAACTCGAACAAATTGGTAACAGGTCAGCAACATATTTCTGTTAACCATAAACTCTTAGATTCAATTAATACCTTTTCTGAATTGAAATTTTCGTTAATTTGCTCTAAAGATAACTCTGCGCAGCGGCAAATGCCGCCATGCACGTGGGGCGGCGAGAGTCGGATGACAGCGTTAAATCTTGAACACGTAAGACAAGCATAGAGACCGCTCAGATTTATTGCAGATAACGTATGTACACAGCGAACTCAGCTTAATATATTGCGTACCGAAAACAACATCCGCTAGAAAGGCAAGAGGTTCGTGAGGGGTATTGTTGAAACAACACGAAGATACCCGTGCCGTGAGGCACTAGGTGCGTCATGCATGAACACACCCTCAAATTACGCGTGAACAGAACATTTTTGACACATCGCTGTGTGAATGCACTGTAACCAAATTATTAGACAACGTTAACAAACATATAATGAGGTCCCTACGCTATGTTGTTCCGCCCGAAATAGTCACTGGAAATCAGGAGTTTAGACGGTTAGTACTTACTTTCAGGCTCGTTTCGCAGTCCATTGACAACCTTGCTGTTCTCTTTGGGCGCATTGCGAATCGCGGATTTCTTGGCGGTACCATTGCAGCGGCCACTTTTTTCGGCTTTTCCGTCTCCGTCGTCTTCTGAGTCGCTAGAGTTGACCCACGACCACTGTTGAAGCAGGAGACAAAGCATCAGGCGCTTGCCGATGCCGACGTCCTTGCGGCTCTTCCGAATCTTTTGTAACTTCTCCCTGGCTCCGGCCAAAATGCGCTGCACGTTCATCCCCATATTCAAATACACAGGATTGCGCTCGCAAAAGTTACACAGCCTTGATCAACAGGTACCAAGATGGAGTGCCTTCAACACTGCAAGTGATACCTTAAAATTTTGGAGTTCTCCACGTGGTTGGGAGAGGGTAGCTTTGACGAGAGTAAAACGCGGCTCCACCAATCGGCTTTAACTTCAGCTCACAAAGGGGAACTGGGAAGTGCCGGCAGAGGGAGAAAAGGAAAAAAAGGGTGTGGTTTCCTAGAAACCACTGGAAGCAGATACCAGAGGGATGACCTCATGTTGACCTCAAATGTTGACCTCATTTTTCAAACCACCCCTTATTCCGAGTAGGCTTTTTCTGTTGTTATCCACCATAGCAGACTTTTGGGTGTTGGAAAGGGGCGAGGAAGGGGTGGAGATTTTTCTTCCTCGAAAGTGCTGAGTCATTTTGGCGCTTCAGAGACAACCTCGTGAACATTATAATGGTTACGCGGCGGTCATGGCGAAAACTAACGCAGACATGTGTTTCATGGTCGTTGCCAAGAGTTCCGGACTTTTGTTTTTGCAGATTTCCGAAAATAGTAATCCGCTGTTTACATCTTCGCTTCGTGTCCATTTTGCGTAACAAATAAAAAGTGTCGTGCAAGGAAAAAGAATGTGGTAATGAAGAATGCTATGTCGATGCCCAGTAAAAGTGTTATGCGCTAAGTGCCAAAGGCAGTTTTTTCTCAGTAAACTAGACTTAAACAGATGCAGTGGCCTTAACGATCATCGCAGCATTTATGAATTTCGAGCACCAAACCAGCGCTGTTTTTGAGAAAATCTGCGGCATATTTTTCCGCGTATGTGTGATTCCACGCACTCGCCTGCAACTGTGAGACTGGCACGTTGGCTCTTCCGTACGCCGATCTGCGCGATACTTTTCTTGCATTTCTTCTTACACGTACAGTTATCGTATAAAGAACACAGGCCTCCGTGCCGTTGGACTCTGACGTCAGGAAGACAGCATGTACGGCCATCGGTATCGAGGATAGACGCTGCGAAGATGCACATCCCACTCCCGGTGTGTTTAATACGAAACCAACGACGGTGATGCATCGGCCTTCATCTTGTGCGCTAGCAGCTCTGCTGTATAGGGGAGCTTGAATAACACGGAAGAGTTTCGTGAGACGTACCCGGAGTCTGCTATCCCAGTGTTGCCATACTATAGTGTCGCCAGACTGCGCGAATATCCCAGTGTGTACAGATTGTGAACTGAAACCCAGTGTGGCCAGACTATTTATGCCCCTCCCCCTTTTACATTCTCCTCCGCCTACCGCTATGCTGTGGAGCCGTAACCGCCCAGCTCGTTGGAGCAGCCCTGCCCGGAGTGGCCGTCGCCGTTTCTCCGTTGTGAACTTCGTTTTTAGTGACCGGTGTCTCGCACAGACGGGTACCACAGACGAAATCTGCCGCTGCGTGGCCCCAGCGAGCGTATTAAGACGAGAGACGAGTGATTTTCTTGAAATAACTCTGCCAATAACACTTCGGTTGGGCCTGGTTGGAGCATGATAATGGAAGCTTGGCCCGAAGAAGCATTTTGTCGATGTCTGCAGTTGAATGAAACTGTAGGCAACTTCTATTGCTTTTGTTTTATAAAAGCATGAAGTCCCTAACAGAAAATATCTAGATTACGTTTTTATGGCAAGAGGTATATCGACATCACCACGACGAGGGACATGCCTTCCTACATCAAATCAATACACAGAAAACCCCAGCGCTCGCATTGCATCGTTTGTTAAGATATACACGCATGCTTTCCCCATTTCCTACACCCTTTTTCAAGGTCAAAAGTCTCAGGCGCATATCCTGTCGCATCTGCCTCTCCGGACTCTGTTACCGTCATGCACACCTGCTGAGTGGATTTCGCGCAGTAACGATGCAGCAAGAGAGAGACATATATTTTTCGAGGCTACTTCGCGCTCAATTTTTCCCTTTTATGGCGGCATTTATTTCGGATGCTTTCCATTGATCTATAACAACTAATATATTTAACCTGAGGCCGACAGGAACCACTAGAAAATAACGCGGTATAGAATGAAATGTTTATTTTCCAAATTCGACACTGCATAGCTTACAACAATGAGCAAGAGATTTGTCAGGAATAAACGCGGAAGGCGCTCACGACTCAGCCAGTGAGGTTCCACGATTTCTTTGTTAGTTTCGATTTATTTTTCCGCGCGCATTAATAGCACGAATCGACAGTCGCGTCAGTCGCTTATTTGTCTCTGCTGCCTCTCCGGACTCTGTTGCTGCCATGCGCACATGCCGAGCGGATTGCGCGGAGCGGCCGTGCTCTTGGGATGTACAGCTGTTTTCGAGTGCTGCTTTAAAATGCTTTTTCTTCCTTATAATGGTGCAACATCCTTAGGACTGAGTCCCAGCGTTTCTAAAAATTCACCCACGATGAGGAAATATTTTTAACTCTTTAGAGCTCAGCCGCGCCATTGTCGAACGCACCATTTTTGAGCATATGTTGTTTCACTTTCATTAATTGCTCAGTTCGTTTGTATATTTTGCGTCTTTGCAGCCAAAAAGTTCGCCGCAGTGTAAGAAGGAGCAGAAAAAGTCGTATGCAGACCATTTCAAGCGTGACCATGAAGTAAAATTGGCTGTGTAATACTCTCTACGCCTAGAATATCTCAGAGCAGGAATGCATGCGGGCTGCCCCCAGTTTCCGCTTTTTAAGTATTCCTTTTTCTTGCTCCGCCTCTGTGGTATAATGTCTCCCCCGGCACTTCCTTTGGCAAACAAATTGCTGGGCTTTTTTCGTGTTAGAGGTCTCATTAGTCGCTTCCGAAGACGATCGCGTTCTGTGCGGTTGGCTGCAGTAATATGTGAAAGGTTCCGCCGATGTCGATGCCATTAAGTTAGGGAATAGGAACATAGTTTGGGAAATTTTCAGAGGCGAGCAGGCGTGTGCGAAATTTGCCGACACGTACCGTGATCTCAGCCCTGAACGCGACTTATGGACCGAAGGCAGCTTACTGCGAGGGACCTGGCAGCGCACGTCCTGCGCACACGCGCTGGCAGCTCCAACGATGTGCCTCTGCTTGGTCTTATAATTTTCTTCCGGATGCCGTGATTGCCTGCCTTTGCGTCGCTCGCGTAGATGATCATTTAAATGCCCTGTGTAGTTGGCGCATTTGAAATTGGCGATGTTGAAAACAACTCAAGAAACCGGGAACGAGATTTGTTTTATAGCGAAGCTCTTAAGCGCCCATTCGGTGGTCGAGCGGCGTCGCCGTCTGCGTAATCGAATGTGCGAGAGCAGCGCCGCTGGCTCATAGATGGCGGCGCCGGCACATGAGGAATGTCGACACAAAATGTAGGAAGCGAACTAGAAAACTGACAAGTAAAAGTGAACAGTTGAGCACGAGTAAAATGATAAAGGCGTATCCAATTGGCTATTTTTAAGGGGACACCAGGTTACTTGAAAAAAGAAGTCACCTATGACCTTGAAAACACCCTTCAAGGTTTGTATGATCTGAGCGCAATCAGCACGTTGACGCCGTATTTTCTTGCAAAGATTTCAGATGGAAACGCCACAAAAGTTCTCTGAAACATGTATTTCACTTTTTACACGCCCACACAAACGAAACACTTAATCGGGACGGGAACACATCTGCAATGAGCTTTATTTATTGCCGCTATTGTAGGTGATTTGATCATCTGACCAAACAAAGAAAGCTGCCATATTCTCGAAACAAGGCTAGTGAGAACGAAAGGGCGTGCAATAGCATCTTCCGCAAGGCAGGAAGTTTGCTATTGTTTACTCACTTTCCCGAGAGAATTAGGTGAATTTGCGCTACTATGACACACTCCGGCTATCGCCTCGAGATACTGCACTATTTCGCAAGCTATGCCCGAATTTTTGGCTGACACTACCTGGGAAGGAGCATCAGCAGAAAATTGCCAAAAAGTATGACGGCGTTGCCTGCATTTCGTTCTTCTTACCTTTGTTTGCAAATATTTATACTCTAGTGATGTCAGTTACCCGAATGAAAGGAACCGGGACATTAGATTACGCAAGAGCATATTTATTGAGATGCAAAAAAGCACGCCTACAAATGATACATCACAGTATCAAGGCATCACATCATTTTGTGAGCTTAATGTACTGCACGTAGACAAGTGCGCTTGGGGAAATGGGGGTACAATGAAAAAGATAAAGAGCGAGGTATACATATGAATGCTGGTCCGTTTGGACACATGTCATGCAACACTGCTTGACTGGAAATGGCGGCCATGGGTAGGCCTCCGGTGATTGGCGCTGAGATGAAAGTATGGAATTTACTTCCGTCTAGGCCCGCTTTCACTGCTCGAGGAACGAAAGATCCGGGTCCGGAACCTGGGCGTCCGCCGGCAAATCGAAGGTGTCTTCGAACAGCCAGCTCCAGTCCATGGGTTCCTCCTCGGCTGGACAGCGCTGTTTCTCTTGCTTGCCATTTTTCGGGTCAGCCTTTGTCAGCGTCAGAACGAGGGGGTTGTCTCCTGCAGCGCAGGTCCACCCTGATGATGGGCCGGCCTTTGGCTTGTTTCTGCCAGTCGGGTTTGTCTTTAGCTTCTTGGAGGCCCGGTGTTCATCTACGAAGATTAATAGACGAACAGTTAGAAACAAGTGACCGTTATGTGTAGAATTGAGCTATGAAACAATGCATTTCCTTAAAATAAAAGGAAGAAGGAACAATCCAAGGTGATGCACATGAGACGATAGAATGTGGATAAAGCCGTTTCAACATGCCGCGCTACAAATGCAGGACAATCACAAATCGCGTAATACATGAATCGCTGTGGTTAGCATAAGCACAGCGTTCCATCTCTGCCATCCGTTTCATGCATGCACGCAGCTGTGGTTCACTGACCACTCAGAGCTCAAGTGTGCTAAATACATAGGCGTTAAGGCAAGATGAGAATAACAGGAAAGTGGCTGCCAGAGAGAACGAGGATTTTGATTAGGCAAGCTAGTGTAATAGACAAAAAAAAAAGCAAACTTTGTGTGGCGCGCGAGACCATAGGCAAATGACGCCATGCAATGTGGGGCGGGGAGTGTCGGATGGCAGCGTTAAAACTTGAACACGTAAGACAAGCATAAAGACCGCAGAACTTTACTGCAGATAACGTATGTACACGGCGAACTCAGCTTAATATATTGCGTACCGAAAACGATATCCGCTATAAGCACAAGAGGTTCGCGAGGGATATTGTTGAAACAACACGGAGATGCCTGTGCCGTGCGGTACCCGTTGCGCCACGCATGAACACACCCTCAAATTACGCGGGAACAGAACATTATTGACATATAGCTCTGTGAATGCACTGTAGCCATATTATTAGGCAACGTTAACAATACTGGGCTCCCGACGCTATGTTGTTCCGCCCGAAATAGTCAAGGGAAATCAAGTGTTTAGAAGTTTAGTAGTTACCTTCAGGTTCGGTTCGCTGTGCGTTGACGACTTTGCTGCTCTTGTTGGACTGTTTACGAATCGCTGATGTCTTGCCGGTACCACTGCGGCGGCCCCTTTTTTCGGCCTTTCCGTCTCCGTCGTCTTCTGAGTCGCTAGAGTAGAGCCACGACCACTGTTGAAGCAGGAGATTAAGCATCAGGTGTGTGCGGATGCCGAGGTCTTTGCGGCTGTTCTGAATCTTTTCGATTTTCTCTGTGGCTCCGGCCAAAATGCGCTGGACATTCATCCCCATATTCAAAGACACAGGATTGCGCTCGCAAAAGTTACACAGCTCTGAGCGAAAGGAGTGCCTTCAACACTACAAGTGATACGTCAAACTTTTGGAGTTCTTCACACTTTTGGGAAAGGGTAGCTGTGACGAGAGTAAAACACGGCTCCACCAATCGGCTTTACCTTCAGCTAACAAAGGGGAACTTGGTAGTGCCGGCAGAGGGAGATAAGAAAAAAAGGGTGGTGTTTGCCAGAAACCACTGGGACCAGATACCAGAGGGTTTAAGGAGACCTGACCCTGCATTTCCAGGAAATGCGGGAATGTTGAGCTCATTTTTCAGACAGGGCCCTTTTTCCGAGTAGGCGTTTTCTTTTGTTATACAACAATGGTGGCAGCGGTGGGATCAACTGGTGGCAGCGGTGGGATGCTGCTGCACCAAGCACATCAACTGGTGGTAGCGGTGGGATGCTGCTGCACCAAGCTCATCAACTGGTGGCAGCAGTGGGATGCTGCTGTACCAAGCACATCAACTGGTGGCAGCGGTGGGATGCTGCTGCACCAAGCACATAGAATGGTGGAGCGGTGGGATGCTGCTGCACCAAGCACATCGAATGGTGGCAGCGGTGGGATGCTGCTGCACCAAGCACATCGAATGGTGGCAGCGGTGGGATGGTGCTGCACCAAGCACATATACTGGATGCAGCGGTGGGATGCTGCTGCACCAAGCACATCGAATGGTGGCAGCGGTGGGATGCTGCTGCACCAAGCACATACACTGGTAGCAGCGGTGGGATACTGCTGCACCAAGCACATCAACTGGTGGCTGTGGTGGGATGCTGCTGCACAAAGCACATAAACTGGTGGCAGCAGTGGGATGCTGCTGCACCAAGCACATCAACTGGTGGCAGCGGTGGGATGCTGCTGCACCAAGCACATCGAATGGTGGCAGCGGTGGGATCAATTGGTGGCAGTGGTGGGATGCTGCTGCACCAAGCACATCAACTGGTGGCAGCGGTGGGATGCTGCTGCACCAAGCACATCAGGCTTTTGGGTGTTGGAAAGGGGTGAGGAAGTGGTGGAGATTTTTCTTCCTCGCAAGTGCTGAGTCATTTTGGCGCTTCCGAGAAAACTTCTTAAGCAGGAACTTGGTAGTGCCAGCAGAGGGAGATTAGCAAAAAAGGGTGTAGTTTCCTAGAAACCACTGGAAGCAGATACCAGAGGGATGACCTCATGTTGACCTCATGTTTAAGACCGCCCCTTATTCCGAGTAGGTCTTTTTTGTTGCTATACAACAAAGCAGGCTTTTCGGTGTTGGAAAGGGGTGAGGAAGGGAGGAGATTTTTCTTCCTCGAAAGTGCTGAGTCATTTTGGCGCTTCCGAGAGAACTTCTTAAGCAGGAACTTGGTAGTGCCAGCAGAGGGAGATTAGCAAAAAAGGGTGTAGTTTCCTAGAAACCACTGGAAGCAGATACCAGAGGGATGACCTCATGTTGACCTCATGTTTAAGACCGCCCCTTATTCCGAGTAGGTCTTTTTGTTGCTATACAACAAAGCAGGCTTTTCGGTGTTGGAAAGGGGTGAGGAAGGGAGGAGATTTTTCTTCCTCGAAAGTGCTGAGTCATTTTGGCGCTTAAGAGGCAACCTCACGAGCATTGTAATGATTACGCTGCGGCCATGGAGAAAACTAACCCCGACACGTGTTTCATGGTCGTCGCCCAGAGTGACGGAATTTTATTTGTGCAGATTTGATGAAAATGGTAATCCCCTGTATACATCTTTGCTTCGCGTCCATTTTGCGTGATATATAAAAATTGTCGGGCAAAGAAAAAGGCTGTGGTAATGACGAATGCTATGCCGATGCCCAGTAAAAGTGCTATGCGCTAAGTGCAAAAGCCAGTTTTTTCTCAGTGAACTAGGCCTAAACAGATGCAGTGGGCTTAACGATCGAAGCAGCATGTATGAATTTCGATCACCAAACAAGCGCTGTTTTTGAGAAAATCTGCGGCATGCTTTTTCGCGTATGTGTGATTCCATGCCCTCGCCTGCAACTGTGAGACTGGCACGTTGGCTTGTCCGTACGCCGAGCAAGGCGATATTTTTCTTGTATTTCTTCTTTGTTCTTTCACGTACAGGTATGGTAAAGGAACACAGGGGTCCGTGCCGTTTGACTCTGACGTCGGGAAGACAGCATGTACCACCATCAGTTTCGAGGATGGACGCATCGAAGATGCACTTCCTACTCCCTGAGTTTTTAATAGGAAACCTACGACGTTGATGCATCGGCCTTCATCTCGCGCGCTAGCAGCTCTGCTCTATGAGGGAGCTTTAACAACCCTTCTGTTGGGCCTGGTTGGAACATAATAATGGAAGCTTGGCCCGAAGAAGCAGCATTTTGTCGATGTCTGCAGTTGAATGAAAGTGTAGGCAATTTCTGATGCTTTTGTTTTATAATAATAAGAACTCCCTAAAAGAAAATCTCAAGATTACAATTACATGGCAAGAGGTGTATAGACATCACCACGACGAGGAACATGCCTTCCTACATTAAATTAATACATAGAAACAACCAGCGCTCGCAAGGCATCGTTTTTTAAGGTAAACACGGATGCTGTCCACATTTCCTACACCCTTTTCCAAGGAGGAAAGTCTGAGGCGCATATCCTGTCTCATCTGCCTCTCCGGACTCTGTTGCCGTCATGCACAGCTGCTGAATGGATTTCGCGCAGTAACCATGCAGCAATAGAGAGACATTTATTTTTCGCTGCTGATTTGCGATCAGTTTTTTCGCGTTTATTACGGCATTTTTTTTCGCGCGGGATCCGTTGCAACTAATATGTTTAACCTGAGGTAGACAGCAACCGGTAGAAAATAGCGCTATATAGGATGAAACAATATTTGACAACTTCGACACTGAACAGCATACAACAGTCAGCAAAGATTTTTTCAGGAATAAGCGCGAGCGGCGCTCATACTGAGCCAGAGCATTTAGACGACTTCATTACTAGAATAGAAGCTTGGGCGAGTTGGTGATGGTTCACTTGCCACATAACGCTAAAAAGACACGAACACAACGGAGACACACAGGAGTGGACTTGTTTCCCAACATTGTCCGCGCGCATAAATAGCACAAATCGACACCGTGCGAGAATGAGGAATTATTTTGCGGTGATTTCGAGCTGTGCCCGCCGTTATCTCACACCATAATTCTCGTCAAACGCCACTTAACTTACATGAATTGTTTAGTTTATTTCCACATTTTCAGTGAGAAATATCCCCAGGAAGAGGAAACTCGAATTTTTTCAATAGTCTAATTCGCTCCTCTGGACAACGAGAGAATATCCCTTCTTCTGGTCAAGCCTGAAAATCCGCAAGGGAAGGACAATACAGATAGGCATTCCAAATCTACACATTTAGAACCTTAGGACCATTAAAGATCAACATATCCAAAGGAAACATCGAATCCCTCACATTCGGATTCTGGCATAATTCTTTAAGAGAGTCTTGCCCATGGTCAGAGTATTTCTTAGTACTTCATACCATTGCTTTATCCTTTCTTTCACCCTACCCTTCCACTATGACTGGTCCTTTTCCGCTGCAACGACATTTTTTTTCTCTTTGTTCGCGTAACTTCTTGCCATCATTTCTCACGTATCCTTAATTTCCGCATTAATTCCTACCACTTCTTCCTTTTGCGCTTTTTCTGAGCTCGCCCACACTCTTTCACTTTTTCCGATATCTTTTTATTTTCTTCAGTATTTCGTTTCGTCATGGTGACTAATTCCTTATCTCAGTTTTTGAGGTGAACACCGCAAGTCGCACAAAGCGCCTCTCCCAGCTGGACATGCATCCTTTGAAGCCGCACCCTATCTCTCCAGGCTCCCCAGCGCCGATTCCTTTCTGCTGATGTGGCTTCTTTCTTTTCGCAGGTTTTCAGGTCATCTGGTTATCAACTTTAGCAGCCATCATGACTGGACAAGATTCTTCGGTCCCATCCTAACAATTACATTCCCATGTCACACCATCCTCCTCCTCATTGGGCTTTGCTCCTCGAATGATGACCCACTTTAAAGTCCGCCAATCATAAACGTTTTTCACAGTAGCGGACAAGTTCTCCTGTCGAAACTTTGACAACCACCCTAAGGTTTTTCCTTTCCTGTACAGTTTGCGATTTATGCTTGATGGTATTTTGGCTATGATACTCTTCATGACCCTTGTTCGTGGATATTTTTTCCTAACCATTAAAGAATGTTTTTTATTCTAGGTGCGTTTCTTTCTAAAGCGTTTAATGCAGGGCGCAGATTAAACTCGTGAACCTATGACTCCAATATTGATAGCAAACAACATTTATGTAAATAGCCTTGCCGGCATACCGTAAATGTGCCGCAGCTCTTGACGTCCTGTCACAGGTTGACCACGTCGCAGCCTTCGATGAAACCGTGTGGAACCATAAATAAATAAAAACATTGCCGAAACTGGGATTCGAGCCCGTGGCGTATTAAACAGAGGATATTGCCCATTTCCCTCTCCCGTTTTTTCAAGTAGAGAAGCATCAGTCGCTTATTTCATCTCTGCTGCCTCTCTGGGTTCTGTTGCCGTCATGCGCGCATGCCGAGTGGATTGCGCGGAGCAGATGTGCTGTTAGGATGTACAGTTGTTTTCGAGTCCTGCTTTACTATGGTTTTTTTTTTCCTTCACTGCGACATGCTTTCCGTGGATCCGTTGCACTTACTATGTTGCACAGGAACTGATGGAATGTAAGGCTATACGGAGTGAAATGTTATTTACAAATTTCGCCAGTGCATAATGTACAGCAACACTCATCGGCAGATTTTCTGCAACATTGGTGCAGCATCCTTAGGACTGAAACGCAGCGTTTGCAAAAGTTCACCCACGATGAGGAAATATTTTTAACTCTTAAGAGCTGAGCCGCTCCATTGTCGAGAGTACCATTTTTGACCATATGTCGTTTCACTTCCATTAGTTGCTCAGTTCGTTTGTATACTTTGCGTCTTTTCAGCCTGAAAGTTCACCGCAGTGTAGGAAGGAGCGGATAAAGTTTTCTGCAGTCCATTTCACTCATGGTCATGTAGTAAAATTCGCTGTGTAATCCTTGCTACGCCTAAAATATCTCACAGCAGGAATGCATGCGTGTTTCTCCATGTTCCCGCTTCTTAAGTATTCTTTATTCTTGCTCCGCCTCTGTGGTAAAATATCTCCCCCGGAACTTCCGTTGGCAAACGAACTGCTGGGCTTCTTGCGTGGTAGAGGTCTCAGTAGTCGCTTCCGAAGACGATCGCCCATTCGGTGGCCGAGCGGCGTCGCCGTCTGCGTAATCCAATGTGCGAGAGCAGCGCCTGTCGCTCATAGATGGCGGCGCGGGCACATGAGGAATGCCGACACAAAATGGAGAAAGCGAACTAGAAATACTGACAAGTAAATATGTGGACAGCAGTTGGGGGTCAAATCAGCAGTTACCGGTGTAGAAAAGGCTAAATAAATAGAGATGCACTGAGCAAAAGAAGGATGCTGACGGAATCGGCACTGGAAATAAAAGCATGTTTGAGCAGGTCAGGTACTATAAGAGGGACCGGTTCTGCGGGTTTCATTAAAGGGCTGCACCCTACAGTTGAAAGTATTGGGCGTGATTCATTCAAAGCAGTGGGGTGTAGGTACAGTAAAGGGAAAATAGATTTTAAGCAATTAAAGTTAACCAAGAGAAGGTTAAGTGGTTGGTGGATAAAATAAAGACAAGAATGAAATTTCACGAGTCATGGCTCGGTGGCTTGTGACACCAACCAATTTAAAGGGTTCAGCCATTTGCCTCCATTCAGTGCGCCTAGGGGATCAGAGACGTCCAGACGAGGCTGCCAAATAATCTACATTCTTTCAGCAGACTTATTCATGATGTTGTTACATTACGTATATTATTTTAGTTGCGACTACGATGATGAAGCAAATACCTAAGTTCTATTGTTTTTAAAATATGTAAGAAGAAAGAGCAATAAAATGTTTTCAAAGCGTTTATTTCCCATTGTGAAGAATATATTGAAGAAACATATTCTGAGGGGTGGCAATGAGCGCTGCTCTCAAGATTTGATTTGAAAAATGTAGCCAAAAGAAAACAGTTGAACACGAATAAAATGATAAAGGCGCATCCAATTGGATATTTGTCAGGGGACACCAGATTACTTGAAAAAAGAAGTCACCTATGACCTTCAAAACACCCTTCTAGGTTTGTATGTTCAGAGCCAATTAGCACGTTGCCGCCGTATTTTCTTGCAAATACTCAGATGGAAACGCCACACAATTTCTCTGAAACAAGCATTTAACTTATTACTCATCCACACCAATGAAACACTGAATCGTGACGGTAACATATCTGCAGCGAGCTTTATTTATTGTCGCTAAAGTAGGTGATTTTTTCATCTGACCAAAAAAAGAAAGCAGCCATTGTCTCTAAACAATGCTACTGATAATGAAAGGGAGTGCAGTAGCATCTTCGGCAAGCTAGGAGGTTTCACCTCTTCTCAAACAGTAACTTTAGCGAGAGATTAGATGAATTCGCGCTACTTTCGGAAGCTGTATCCAAAATTTTCGGCTGACACTAGCTGGGAAGCAGCATCAGCAGAAAACTGTCAAGAAGTGTCAATGCGTTGTCTGCATTTTGTTCTTCTTACCTTTACTTTGCAAATATTCTTTCTTCTAGTGACGTCAGTTACCCGAATGAAAGGAACCGGGACATAAGATTGCGCATGAGTATCTTTATTGAGATGCAAACAAAAAGCACGCCTCCAAATGATACAACACAGTATAAAGACATCACATCGGTTTGTGAGCTTAATGTATTGCACCTTGACAAGTGGGCTTGGGGAAATGAGGGAAACAATGAAAAAGCTGCAGAGCGAGTAATACATATGAAATTGTCCGTTTGGACATTTGTCATGCAATGGAAATGGCGATCTGCAATTGCTTCAATCGAAATGGCAGCCACGCGCTGGCCACCGATCACTGGTGCTGAAAGGGTAGTATGGATCTTACTTCCGTCTAGGCGCGCTTTCACTGCTCGAGGAACGAAAGATCCGGGTCCGGAACTAAGGCGTCCTCCGGCAAATCGAAGGAATTTTGGTACAGCCAGCTCCAGTCCATGGGCTCCTCTTCGGCTTGACAGCGCTGCATCTCATGCTTTCCATTTTTCGGGTCACCCTTCCTCAGAGTCAGAGCGAGGGGGTTGCCTCCTGCAGCGCAGGTCCACCTTGAAGATGGGCCGGCCTTTGGCTCGCCTCCGCAAGTCGGTTCCGGCTTTACCTCCTTGAAGGTCTGGTGTTCATCTACGAAGATTAATAGACGAACCGTTAGAAAGAAGTGACGGTTATGTGTTGAATTGAGCTATGAAGCAATGCATTTCCTTAAAATGAAAGGAAGAAGAAACAATCCCTACATCCAGCGCCTCTTTTCTGCTTTTACCCTCCGTAGGGCAGAGAGTTCTACTGACGACGCCAGTGAATACCAAGATGATGCAGATGGGACGGTAGAATGTTGACAAAGACGTTTCAGCATGCCGGGCTACAAATATGGGATAACCATAAAGCGCCCCATACACAAATCGCTGTGGTTAGCATAAGGGCCGTGTTCCATCTCTGCCATCCGTTTTCCGCACGGACGCAGCAGTGAGTCACTGACTACTAAGAGCTGAAGTGTGCTAAATACATATGCGTTAAGGCAGGATAAGAATAACAAGAAAGTGGCTGCCTGAGAGCACGAGTATTTCAATGAGGCCAAGCTAGTGTATTAGAGAAGAAAACCAAACTTTGTGTGGCACGTGAGACTATTATTTGAAAATCACATACAAGAAACAGCCCCACGGGCAGGTGCCCGAGTGCGGTCAAAGCCGTTCCGCTGATCTCGAAAAAATTGATAACATGTCAGCAACATGTTTGTATTAACCATAAACCATTAGTTTCAAGTAATACCTTTTCTGAAACAAAATGTTCGTTAATTTTCGCTAAAGTTTATACTGCGCAGCGGCAAATGCCGCCATGCAAACTGAGTCTGCGAGAGTCGGATGGCAGCGTTAAGACTTGAAGATGTAAGAAAAGCATACATACAGGTGAGCTTTACTGCAGATAACGTATGTACAACATTATGTACAGCGCGAAAAACTAAGACAGGGGAAGAAACACGCAAACAAACTCACCAACAGATACGTGCCGTGCAACATGGGCGTTGTGTACAGAATACCCGTATCATGTGGGAAAATTTATTATGGGCAGACTGGAAGGTGCCTCAACGTCCGCCTGAAAGAGCACGAGAGGTCGGTGGGGACGTCTGCCGCTTTTTCTAATCTTCTCTGCACTGCCGTGACTGCTGTAAGGAAAATGACAGCGTGTGTACTCCTGACTTGGGGCGTGCTGACGTTGTCTTCAGGCACAGGGATCAGAAGTGCCGGGAAATAGTAGAGGCGTATCTGATCGCCACATCGCGCATTCCATGCGTTGCAAAACCTTTGGTGGCGTTACACCAGGTAGAACTGGATTATCTTGATAGTACTGCGGGAGTGCAATGAGGCTAATGCGCACGTGTGGTTTTGTTTGCAGTTTCTGTTGTTTTGCTGTGTTTGTGGTTTCACGTTTTGTGCGCCTGCGCGTGTTGGGCTGAAGCCTTTATAACCACGAGTTTCCTAATAAAATTTTCAGTTGATAGTCAGCGCTTGTTTCTTTGCGTGTTTCTTCCCCTGTCTTAGTTTTTCGCGCTGTCATAATAGACAGTTTCAGACAAGGTCAGACAAATAGTGTCTGACCTTGTAATGTTGTTCAGGTTCCAGATTTTCGCCCACTCCAGCCGGACGGCGCGGAGCCACTCCCGGCCCTGTAGAGGTGGTCCCTTGTGGTCTACGACGTAGAGTGGAAGAATTGCAGAATGGTCGCCGTGCTGCACGTTGACCGAAGAGACCCCCTGGAGTCATACCAGTGCTCCTGTGTAGGTACGATGTTTAACTGTAGTAGGCTCCAGTACAGCCGAAGGAAAGAGGTGACGGAACTGCGTCTTTGACATGACGGAAACAGCCGCTCCCGTGTCCAACTCCATGTTCACCAAGACGTCGTTGATGGTCATCAGTAAGGTGACAGGGTCGCACGGAGCGGCGGACACCCCGTTAAGACTGAGGGTCGAAGCTTTCCGAGACAACTGTCAGCATCTTCACATTCTTTTTCATTTGCTTTTTCTTGGAAAAAGTATTACCACTGCTTCTGCAGGCTTTCAGGATATGCTGCTGTTTGTTGCAACTGAAACAGGTGGCGTCCAAGTGAGGGCATGCTTCACTCGTGTGATTTGGCGAACCACAGCGAAAACAGCTTTTGCGTGTTTGCCTGCACCTTGTACACATCGCTGACTGCGGCGTCTGTGCCGCGTGCTTCAGCAGCACTCTTTTTAGCCGCTTCCATTGCAAAAGCCCTCTCCACCGCTTTCTGGAACGTAAGCTTGCTATCTTCTGTGAAAAGCACTCGCTGAATGTCTTTTCGTAGCAGGCCACACACGAAGCGGTCCCGAAGGGACTCGTCAAGGGCGCTTCCAAACTCGCACGTTTGCGACAGTTTACGAAGCTCGGCAACATAACTAGATATGGATTAAGCGTAGAAAGTAGGGCTAGTTGGTTGGTAGTACTATTGTGAGACATTCCAGCAGCTAAAAAGAAAGGGACGAAGGCAGACGAGACAGGACGAACGCCGGCGTTCGTCCTGTCTCGTCTACCTTCGTCCCTGCCTTTTAAGCCGCTGGAATGTATCACAATAGTACTAGATATGGACTCGCCTTCTCGTTGACACCTCCGGTGAAACTTGGCCCGTTCTTCAATGACGGACGGCTTCGGGAACAGGTGGTCGCTCAAAACTTTATTGAGGACATCCAAACTTTTCGTAGAAGGCAGGTCTGGAGCAGTTAATGACTTCAACATCCCGTAGGTCTTCGGACCGATAATGCTCAAAAAGGCGTGTACCTTATCGCCGTCGGGTACTCCATTGAAAATCAGGAACAACGTAAGCCGCTCTTCGTACGAAGCCCAAT
Organism: Amblyomma mixtum; assembly: GCF_055824585.1. NCBI lineage: Eukaryota > Metazoa > Arthropoda > Arachnida > Ixodida > Ixodidae > Amblyomma > Amblyomma mixtum. The sequence goes on from NC_143013.1 coordinate 232,755,864, forward strand.
CGCTGGCGGACTCGTCGAAGGGTTCCAGTTGGCCCAGTCGCCCAGCGAAGTGCGTCACTGCTGCCTCGGCCCCAGTCATGACGACAGTCACCGGCTCCGCACACTGCAAAAACGATAGTCTTCTTCACGGAGTGAAATTCGGAAACACTTGCCTTCCAAACTGAAGAACGCCGTCTTCTATCCCGTGCTCGTCGCCAGGTGTTGTGATGCGTGGTTCATGAGACGCGCGCGTTCATGAGCGCGCGTTCATGCGAAGGAGCAGACAAATTTCCAGAGGGCTAACGCGGCGTTTATTCCCGCATGTTCGTAGGTGCGTGGCTGGCCGAGAATAACCCACCCGTAGGTTGCGGCGCACGCCTTTTATTCGTTTCTGGCGCGCATGCGCATTAGCGACGGCGGCGATAGCCGGACACCACAGATATTGCTTTCGCAATTACCAGGCTTAACCAAGCTAAGCCACCGCGAATTTTTTTACCACACACTATAGAAATATGGAATAAAGTTAGATGGTTCTCGCGTACAATGCCGACTGATCAATGTAATATAGAACTGCCTACCGATATTACTTTCGTGGTTGTATTGAAATGCTGTGTTACCCACTCCTGCTAACTCTTTCAGAAAACAGACGGCAGTATTTCTGAATATATAAAAGGCAAATCAGCTACGGTCGGGCATTGAAATGCGGGCGTGCAATTTTCGGATCTCCAGCTCCACTCTCAGTTCACCAGGAAGGCTTGATTCCATTCAGGAATCGGAGCCAGCAGCGCTGAAATGTAGGCTTCATCGGGTATACAGCCTACGCCCACGACTTCTCCCGGTCGAAGCTCCGCTAGATTTTGACTTGTCCGTCCGCCAGCTTTATTCAGCTTCGGTTGCCCACGATCGGAGGCATCACTACAGGTCCCCACACCTGAGGGTCCGGACCACTCGCTGTCGCTCTGGTTGCGCTTGCAAAGCTCAGAGGCCCGGTGTTCAGTTGTGAAGATGAAGAGGCGAGCAGTAAGTACGAAAGAACTGTCTGCTCCGCAACTGAACAACACATGATAACATTTGCTTGGAACGATGGAAAAATGAGACGAGGCCTACAACCTGTTTTGGTTTTCGGCGTCCCGCCTATGCCTTGTAGTAACTAGAACTGGAATGTAAATGTAGGCTTTGTAGAAGGAGACGCCAAGGGATACCACGTGGTTGCTGGAGTGAGATTACATCGCACATGTATATTTTATCACGCCCTCGTTGCCAATACAGTAACCGAAAAAGTGCGCCACATACGATTCATTGTGATTAGCTTGCGCACGTGGATGCTGGCACTCGCATGTGCCAGAGACTTGGGCGGAGGAGGGCTTTACTAGCTTTTGGAGCTAAAGTGGATACAAACCGCAGACACGACGACACGGAACCATAAGCGCGAACAAGTGACCGCCTGACAACATGATAATTGCGATCATTCAACGCACAAATAAACAACGGGTTTGGTTTTTGTTTAAATGATCATATTTGGAGCTGTAAGTATGCGCACTGTCATGTTAACACGTGCCCTTACGGTACCAAGTGCGCATGCTCATGCTTGTACCTGTCCTTATATAAGCAGCCGCTTGTCTGATAATAAACACACTTTGTTCCCTGCCTCCCGGCCTTTCACATGGTGTCAGAAGTGGGGCGGCGACGCGTTTCGCAAGCCGCGTTCACCGCTGTTCTTCGCCGCCCCCTCGTCCAGCTGCACCCCTAGTACCCTCCAGAGAAAGAAGCATGGCCTCGACGGTTCTTCCACCGCCAAAGCCACTGGAAAGTACGGGTGACGCTTACCAGAATTGGATCATCTGGAAAAGTGAGTTTACTCTGTTTTCTACGGCGACCGGACTAAGGAAGCAGCCTAAAGACGTTCAGGCAGCAACCCTTCTTGTGACGATTGGAGAAGAAGCAAGGCGGGTGTTCTATACCGAAAAGAAAGACCTCGATAAGCTGATTGAAAAATTTGAGGCCCACTACAAACCAGCGAAGAATTTAACATTCAACGAGTTTCGTTTCGGCTCCCGAGATCAACGTGAGGGCGAATCTTTTAACGAATGGCTAATCGATATCCGAAGTCTTGCTCACTTGTGCGAATTCGGAGAGCTGGAGGACAGACTACTGCGCAGTCGAATAATTCTAGGAGTTAAAGACAAGGACCTGCAGCAGAAACTTCTGTCTGAAAATCCGTCGTATGCCACAACAAATGGTAGTTGAGGCGACAAAAATGAATAAGAAAATTTGCCTCTCCCGCACCACTGATGTATCGCGGGTATAAGCCCAATAGCAAAATAAAAGATTTGGCCCAAGGGCAATTGTGATTTTGCCACCCGAAGGTGGAAAGAAATCAATAGGGAGAGCACAACTTTAGCGACCAACCGCCGAGGAAGCGGGCCCGGGGAGACTCCCCTGATCTCCCCTGGGACGTAGAGGGATGGGATGGGCGTTTGGAAATGGGAAATTGGAAATTGGTTTGGGTTGTGGGAATTAGGTGGGATTGGGGACAGCAGGTATTTTGACCAGATCTGGCTTGATTTGATCCTGAGTTCCTTTTCAGGCCTCCTTGAAGGGCGAGCACTCAGTGCACCAATTGTGGGCCCTCGGCGTTGGACGTACTCCCACATCACAGAGAACGTTTTGCCGGCGATCTCCGACCGTCCGAGACAGGGAAAAACCTACAGGGGCTCGACTAGGATCCCCTCCCCCAAGCCAGGTTGCGCCACCCCGACCCTCCCACAGTACTAAGAGACGGATATTTCGCAGCACTCGTTCGGTACTTCGGCTCTTACTCCTGCAGTACTCGCACACGCTGCAGCCATCCTTTCACGGTTTTCGCGGCGATCGTCGCCAGCGATCGCCCTGGCATGGTACGTGAAACCTCAATCCATACTACCACTCTTTCATGGTTGAGGTCTCGATTGATGTCCGCAGTGACATCACGTGCTACCACAAGGTATATATGCCCGTGCCCGGGCCAGGCATTGATGCCCTCTGCGATTTCACCAGTCTACTAACCGTTACTAAGACAGCCGCCAGGCTTTCCCGCGTTTCGGAGCTTACTGGCCTTGGAGTTTGCTGCTACTTACTCCATCTCTTTTCGTGCTTTCAGGCCAAGGGCAGCTTCCCCAAAACCCAAGCTTGGATCGCCCAGCCGCATGCCCCCGCGAGACACCGAGCTCTTCGTGATCGGAAACCAACGCGTCCGCGGCTGGGTGGTACGCCCTCGTACCGAGAGGGAACCGTGACTTTCAATTTTGCGAGTTTTGGAACGACCGCGTCTGCCCGGGCGATCTCGTCGATCGGCAAAACAGCTAAGTCGGAACCGCGTCTACCGCGGCGCCAGCACCAACGGCAAAACGACAAAGTCCCGACCGCGTCGACCACGCCAAAAGCAAATAGCCGTTCTAGTCACCAGTTCTGCTTTTAAGCCGGATTCCACGTGCCCAGTCCGTCTCCCTTCTCGGACCTGCCCTCCCACTCAGGCATAGGGCATCGTGGGCGCGACACGCTCACAAAGTCGCGGAAAGTCTGCTGCACCTTTCCTGGGGATTCGCAACCCCAAGAGTGGATTCCGGCGGATCCACCCACCGCTGTGCGTTGCACCGGAACAAAGCCTAGTAGCCGAAACTACACCGACCCGTATCCGGTGGCAGGGAAGGCCACGCGCAGGCCGCACAGTCGGATTCCCCCCCCCCCCCCCCCCCCCCCCGTGTGCCACAACAAATGATAGTTGAGGCGACAAAAATGAATAAGAAAATTTGCCTCTCCCGCACCACTGATGTATCGCGGGCATAAGCCCAATAGCAAAATAAAAGATTTGGCCCGAGGGCAATTGTGATTTTGCCACCCGAAGGTGGAAAGAAATCAATAGGGAAAGCTCTACTTTACCGACCCACCGCCGAGGAAGCGGGCCCGGGGAGACTCCCCTGATCTCCCCTGGGACGTAGAGGGATGGGATGGGCGTTTGGAAATGGGAAATCGGAAATTGGTTTGGGTTGTGGGAATTAGGTGGGATTGGGGACAGCAGGTATTTTGACCAGATTTGGCTTGATTTGATCCTGAGTTCCTTTTCAGGCCTCCTTGAAGGGCGAGCACTCAGTGCACCAATTGTGGGCCCTCGGCGTTGGACGCACTCCCACACCACAGAGAACGTTTTGCCGGCGATCTCCGACCGTCCGAGACAGGGAAAAAACCTACAGGGGCTCGACTAGGATCCCCTCCCCCAAGCCAGGTTCCGCCACCCCGACCCTCCCACAGTACTAAGAGACGGATATTTCGCAACACTCGTTCGGTACTTCGGCTCTTACTCCTGCAGTACTCGCACACGCTGCAGCCATCCTTTCACGGTTTTCGCGGCGATCGTTGCCAGCGATCGCCCTGGCATAGTATGTGAAACCTCAATCCATACTACCACTCTGTCATGGTTGAGGTCTCGATTGATGTCCGCAGTGACATCACGCGCTACCACACGGTATATATGCGCGTGCCCGGGGCAGGCATTGATGCCCTCTGCGATTTCACCAGTCTACTAACCGTTACTCAGACAGCCGCCAGGCTTTCCCGCGTTTCGGAGCTTACTGGCCTTGGAGTTTGCTGCTACTTACTCCATCTCTTTTCGTGCTTTCAGGCCAAGGGCAGCTTCCCCAAAACCCAAGCTTGGATCGCCCAGCCGCATGCCCCCGCGAGGCGCCGAGCTCTTCGTGATCGGAAACCAACGCGTCCGCGGCTGGGTGGTACGCCCTCGTACCGAGAGGGGACCGTGACTTACAATTTTGCGAGTTTTGGAACGACCGCGTCTGCCCGGGCGATCTCGTCGATCGGCAAAACAGCTAAGTCGGAACCGCGTCTACCGCGGCGCCAGCACCAACGGCAAAACGACAAAGTCCCGACCGCGTCGACCACGCCAAAAGCAAACAGCCGTTCTAGTCACCAGTTCTGCTTTTAAGCCGGATTCCACGTGCCCAGTCCGTCTCCCTTCTCGGACCTGTCCTCCCACTCAGGCATAGGGCATCGTGGGCGCGACACGCTCACAAAGTCGCGGAAAGTCTGCTGCACCTTTCCTGGGGATTCGCAACCCCAAGAGTGGATTCCGGCGGATCCACCCACCGCTGTGCGTTGCACCGGAACAAAGCCTAGTAGCCGAAACTACACCGACCCGTATCCGGTGGCAGGGAAGGCCACGCGCAGGCCGCACAGTCGGATTCCCCCCCCCCCCCCCCCCCCCCGTATGCCACAACAGTGGAAATATGCCGAGCAAGGGAACAAGCGAAGGAGCATTTTAACGAGATCAGGGAGGCAGAAGTGAGCGGAACAGATGAGGCCGCCATACATGCAGTGAAATCGAAAGCTAGCCTCGGAATTTGCCCGAACTGCTGTTTCACGGAGCACGGAAAAGGAAAGTGCCCTGCGCAAGGAAAGCGCTGCAACAAGTGTGGAGGCCGAAATCACTTCGCGCGTAGATGCCGTCAACAAGCAAGACCGAGGGGCCAAGGATGCAAGATAAAACAGGTCGAAATGGCAGAGGACGAGGGTTACTTCCTTCAAACCTTGGAAGTCAATGCAATTGATAACCAAGACCACTGGTCAGCGACTGTCGACATCGCAGGTTCCGCCATACGCTGCAAAATTGATACTGGAGCCAACTGTTGCGTCATGCCCGAAGCGACGCTCAGTAACATAACTACGAAGCCAGCACAAGACTGCTGCTCTACGCTACGGTCGTTTTTCGGGCACATAGAAAAGGCGACGAAGAAGATTGAGCTTCCGGTCGCCAGTACAACGCAGGCTACCACAGCGCTATTCTTTATCGTTAAACAAGCAGTTCCTGTTACATTGAGCGGCAAGGTGGCTGAACGCTTAGGGCTGATTGGCCGCATAAACACCGTGGACGCCTCAGAAATTAAGGAAATAGTAGAAAGATTTGAAGATGTTTTTCAGGGTTTGGGAGAAATCAAGGACGTAGCCTACCACATGGAGCTGAAACCTGAAGCTCGAGGCGTCGTCAAGCCAGCGCGACGAGTCGCCATCGCACTTCAGGAGCGCGTCCGAGCTGAGCTGGACCGGATGGAGCACGACGGCGTCGTTGCTAAGGTAACAGAACCGACTTCCTGGTCTAGTCACATGGTTGTAGTGGTAAAGAAAGAAAAAGTACGCATATGCTTGGACCCTTCTGACTTAAATAAGGCACTTCTGAGGGAGCACTACCACATGCCGACGTTAGAAGATATCCTACCGCAGCTGCATGGAGCGAAATTCTTTTCTACTCTTGATGCATCATCAGGATTCTGGCAGATTAAGTTGGACGAGCCGAGCTACCGCCTATGCACAATGAGCACGCCCTACGGGCGATACAGATTCCTGCGCATGCCGTTCGGCATCGCTTCAGCGCCGGAAATTTTTCAGCGGGTGATGCACCGGGTACTAGAGGGCTTGAAGGGCGTTGCTGTCGTTATGGACGACATATTGGTTTGGGGAAAGTCGCGAGAGCAACACGACAGCAATTTAGTAGCTTTGCTGTCCCGATGTCGCGAACACAACTTGAAGCTCAATAAGAACAAGTGCAATTTCCTCCAGCCCAGAGTCCGCTACATGGGCCACATTCTGACTCCAGAGGGGCTGTGCCTGGACCCGAGCAGAGTCGAAGACATCATGCAAGTTCCGCAACCACAAAACCGTAAGGAACTGCAAGTTTTCCTCGGCATGATCAACTTCGTGGCGCGGTTTGTTCCTAACATATCCACGTTGTCAGCGCCGCTTCGCGAGCTGTTGAGAAAGGACGTCGCGTGGGTCTGGACAGACCAGCAAGATAGCAGTTTTCTTCAGCTTCGAGCGACTCTCACGAAGGCGCCAGTCCTTGCCTATTTTAACCAAGAAGAACCAGTCACCTTGTCAGTAGACGCCAGTCAGCATGGAGTAGGAGCCGTTCTTCTACAGAATGGGCAGCCAGTTGCGTACTCATCCCGTTCGCTAACAGAAGCACAGCAGCGCTACGCGCAGATCGAGAAGGAAACATTGGCAATTGTTCATGGTTGCACAAAATTTCAAGTTTATATCTTCGGGCAATCAGAGGTTATCGTCGAGTCTGATCACAGGCCTCTGGAATCTATATTCAAAAGGCCACTTTGTGAATGCCCTCTACGATTGCAACGCATGAGGCTTGTTTTGCAGATTCCCAATCAAGGTGACCTTCAAACCAGGAAAGTAGTTGTTTCTAGCCGATGCGCTTTCTCGCTTCCCGAGTACTAAGGAACTAACCGACGAGACAGAACAATTTCAAGTCAGCGTTGTTTCTTCGCTTCCTGTGTCCGACCAGCAGCTCGAAAGTATTCGGCATGAAACTAGCAAAGACGCTAGCATGGCTGAACTGCGCCGTTACTCGAGCACAGAATGGCCGGAAATGAAGGACCATGTGCCGCATGCCCTGCGTCCATACTGGTGCTACCGCAACGAGTTGCACGTTGAGGAAGGCCTGCTACTCAGAAGCAACAAAATAGTCATTCCTCCTGCCAAGCGACCGGAAATTCTGCGCTTGCTGCACACCGCACATGGAGGCGAAGAAAAAATGAAGATGAGAGCTAGAGAAGTAATGTTCTGGCCCGGCATGAACGCAGACATCTCATTTCTAGCTAAGTCATGTGCAGCGTGCGAAAAGTACAAGCGCAGGAACACTAGACTGCCTATGCTTAGCCACGAGATACCAGGCCTGCCATGGCAAGTAGTAGGGCTTGATATTTTCCACCACGATGACCAGTCCTACCTAATCCTCGTGGATTTCTACTCGTTCTTTTTCGAGGTTCAAAAGCTACGTCAGACAACAGCGACAGCGGTAAACAATGCGTGCATGCTCGTCTTCGCGACTCATGGAATCCCGGCAAAGCTGTGCAGTGATAACGGTCCACCTTTCAACAGCGCCTGTTTCCGCTCTTTTGCTGCGCAGCTAGGAATTGCCCACGTATCGTCAAGCCCGTACTATCCTCGTGGTAACGGCATGGCGGGGCGTGCGGTGCAGGAGGCGAAAAAACTGCTCACGAAGTGTCCTTTCGCAACCCTGGAATTTTACAGCGCCCTGCTTGAGTGGCGAAACATGCCAAGGGACGAGCAACTGAAGTCGCCCGTTCAAAGGTTGATGGGCCGCCAAACAAGGACCAAGTTGCCGGTTCTTCCCCAGCACCTCGAACCACAAATTGTGCCATCACAATCCGTTCGCAATCGCCTCCAGGAAATAAGAGAAAAGCAGCGCGTCTTCTACAACCGAACAGCTAAGCGTTTACCACATCTTCGCAGCGGGTCTCAAGTATCGGTGTACGACACCATACGCAGAACATGGTCGCCAGCTGTGGTTGTAGGCCCTGCAGGAACACCTAGGTCATACACCCTACTTACAGAGAGCGGACAAGAGCTGCGGCGCACCAGGGAGCATCTCAGTTCCAAAGAAATGCAACCAACGTCGGACCCTGAAGCGACCACTTCTCCGGAGTCGGTATCCCAGCCTGACCAGATGGCGGAGCTACAACCTGAGGGCATCCTTCGTAGAAGTGACCGTCAGCGTAGACCGCCACAACGTTACCCCCTGCCAGAGAGACCGCAGCCTTAGGTCCCTGACATGTGAATTTGGAAACTGTTTTTCCTTTTTTTCTTGTTTCTTTTTCTTTCTCTTCGAAAAGAAGGAAGATGTAAGTATGCGCACTGTCATGTTAACACGTGCCCTTACGGTACCAAGTGCGCATGCTCATGCTTGTACCTGTCCTTATATAAGCAGCCGCTTGTCTGATAATAAACACACTTTGTTCCCTGCTTCCCGGCCGTTCACAGGAGCCACGCCGATGTTCTAGAGTGGAGCAAAACTCGTTTATTCAAAAAAGCTGGATTAAAACAGGAACAAGCCAGGAGACCTGGTATGTTACCGCCAGGTTAGAATTATATTGAAAACAAAAAATAGCTTCGCGGACGAATACCTGTATATACAGTCTAGCCCGGTTATAACGAAGTCGGCGGGAATCGGAAATCATTTCGCTATATCCGCTATTTTGTTATATGTGTACTACGAAAAAAAATGCAAACATCGGCATACCGATTTATTGCCGCTGAAAGAATTCGTCCAGCGTCCCCTGAACACGTTTCGCGAGTGCGGACTTCAGGATTGCGGCTTCCATACCATCCAACTGCGAACCAAAGATTTCGTCGAACTACGTGATAAAGCGATAACGATAAAAATGAGCCACGCTTCCAACATGCACAATGCTGCCGCGCTTTCTCCGTGCCTTGCACACCGCGGCACCGACATAAAACAAATCGCGCGCTGCCACACCTCCTGCAGACTGCAATGCAGCCGTGCCGCCGACTGCCTGGGAGAAATAGAGAACCGAGATTGGCCAAGACGGCCGCTCTCTTCGGTGTCATCGAAAAAAAAAAAATCGTCTCTGTCTTTTTTACATTTTTCCCCTGCGCGGCGTGCTCTACCGCTCTACGCCATGACGCCGTTCAAGAACGGCGCAACACGAGACCGGCGTGTCATGCGATGCAGTGAAGCAACCTTTCGCTCCGCAGGAGAGCAGACGACGCCACGAAAGGAAGCCGTCAGCCGAATTTTGCTCTTATTTTCGCGGAAAAAATCGCCTCAAGGACGCAAAAATGTGTTGATTGGCAGATTATTTTTCGGTTGGTATTAAATCTCTTCGTTATATCCGCTGCCGCGCTCTTATTTACTTCATTAAAACCGGACCCAAAATGTATTGAAAATGCATAAATGGGAATGGGAAATTGAAATCCCTTCGTTATAACCGCTATTTCGCTATAAGTGGCTTCGTTATAAACGGGCTAGACTGTATCTATATATGCATTCTTCCTATTACATGGCACCTTTGCGACACAGCGCCATTTGTCCCCGCCGTTCTCCTTAGGCAGTGTGCGCCGGTTTTTGCTTTCAAGACGGACTACATCCAACTAGCCAATATCATTAATCAGAGAGGTTGAACTGGCCAGAAGAGCTCAGTTTAAACTAGCAATATGTAAGCAACAAAAGTGCCACTAATCCCCGCTCTCTTTATTACTGCGTCGTCGTAGCCTCATAACTGCAAACCGGGCCATGCAATATTAAGCGGTATTGGGCGAACTACATTGTTTGGACACAAAAATGCAAAGAGAAAATCTACACAGCTTAGTAAAACTGCATGTATCGTACCCACACGGAGAAATAACTTCAAAACAACGAATGAAAAAAAAAACAACCTACGAGCAACGCAAGACGTTTTCATTCCCTCTTATATATAGAATTCGAAAGCACGTGCAAAGCCTGGTGCGCGCAAAAACGCACTTATTCTTAATCCGCGCGGGAACAAATCATTATCTAAAACAAATTGATGTTCTGGGAGCAAACTAAATTGTGAACAATTCGCAAATACCGGTACTGCTCGCTCCCGGCAGAAATGCGCTCACTCTTAAACCACGTCGGAACAGAATATTGCATGAAACAAATTGACGCACGAGGCGCAAATGAAATTCTCATTGAAGTTACAAAGCATAATCTGCAATCTCTACACTACATTATCTTACCGGAACTACTAAATTGTACTCCACCTACTCCACCTTGGGGGATTCCCCTAAACATTTGACCGAAATTGTATTCAAGTGGAGAGAAGGCAACAACCTACCTTCTTTTTCCTGTCGAAATTGTTTGGAACCCTTTCCGCTTCCAGTTGTTGGTTCGCGGCATGCTGGCTTGCCGGCCATTCCATTGCCACCACAGTGCCTGTATCTGAGCGACAAATACTTTCGATGAAGAAGCCGTAGCAACAGGCGCTTGCGAATGTCGTGATCTAGCTGGTTTTTCTGCATTTCTTCTATTTTCTCCTTGGATAAAGCTAGAAGGCCATCCAGGTCAATCTTCATGATGGAAGACATAGGAATACCCTCGGAAATGTCGCAATCAAGAACGCAGTGCGCAGCAAATGCGACAAAGGACGCTCAGGTACGACAACCCAAGTCACAAATTCGTCTTGGATCTCATCACGTGTGCGAGAAAGGGTCGCTGGTAACGAGAGTGATTCGGGGCTGCACCAATAGGCTTCACCTTCTGTGCTCAAGGGTGAGAGTGTTGGCGCTGGCAAGCCAGAGAGATATTCGCAGCACATCAGTGTCGTGACGATACCATGTTTCGGTTAAACTGATGACATCAAACGATACCGTTAAGCTTGCCAAAAAATGAGTCAATTGATCAGCTTTGTTCACAGCTGATTGCATGTTGAAATGAATTAACATGAATTTCTTATTTTTATCTAAGCCAACATATTTATTAAATTGTGAGGGTGTGTAATGAGGTGTAGTCCTCGATCCATTTTCCAGAGGCAAGAAAGGAAGAACAACTCCTGTGTGATGAGTAATGACGCCGTATTACGTCATTTTAGCAAATCGGATTGACTGCTTATCCGAATGATATCAGAAGTCTCTGTTCTGCGTGCGAGTATGCTGCCGTTTTTTGTCCAGACGTACTTCCAAGACGTTTCCTTTTTCTTTGCAATTGCGGCACCAAGAAGGTGTTTGTTGTCAGGAGTCAAATGCTCATTGACATAAATCCGTTGAGCGGGACCAGTAAAACCAATGTCAGTAGCTGATAGGGTTGCCTTTTTTGCTGCCTCAAGAAAATGGTTTCTCTTCGTACGGGTCGTGAATCTGACAACTAGGTTAATGTCATTGCTGTTCTTGGTTTTAACGCTATGCGCGATGTCAGTGTCTGCCAGGTCAAGCGGAATATGGTGGACTATGCGATTTGGAAGGCTACCTCAGCAGCTCTGTCTTTAGCTCTGAGTGGCAAGCCCTTTATCTCCACATTGTTCGACCGGCTGTATTGCTCCAGTTCAGCAATTCTCCCTTCAGCTTTAGTTAGCCTCTCTGTTAGATCCTTGTTTTCCTGCCTTAAGACAGCACATTCCTGCTTCACATTCCTGCTTTGTCCTCTTGACCTCGGCACTCAGAGTTTTCAGTTCTGATAGAGCATTTTGGAAGTCATCAGCAGCGTCAGAACAAAAAGTTATGCTCTGGTTCATTGAGCGTATTTGGACACGCATTTCGCGTTTGAAATCTTCAATGGCTTTCATGACATCAGCAGTGGCAGTCGACATCGTCAACACAAATCGCAAGACACTCAGTCGGCAGTGGCAAATAATGGAAAGTTTGGTCTTGTATAGGTAAACACCTCAATGCAGGTGCACTCACCTATGAGGCACAAAGCAGCATAGGAAGCATTTAGTTTCCTGCACAACATGCCACCGCCGACTGGATGGCAGATCCGATGAGGGGATCCTTGTGCAGCGCGGGCAGCAGGTGACGTCACGACTGCATCTGTGGCTGGCAGCTCTCGTAGGCGTTGTCATTACGACGCTCTCCCGCACGTGTCTTCTTCTTGCACAGTTCGCTGGTGCTGTTGCGTGAAACCTACGAGGCACAAAGCAGCATAGGAAGCAGTTAGTTTCCTGCACAACGTGCCACCGCCGAGTGGCGGTGTTTTTTTGTCACTGGCAGCGCAGCCAGCTCGTACACATGTTCTGACCCCACTGCCGGCCGTGTCGACCTCGCCGCCCTTTACAAAGCACTCCAGAGCGTCGACGCCGCCCTTCTTCCTCCACTCACTGGAACATCGCCCTCCCAGTTCGAAACCACGATACCGCCAGTAAACGAGGCAACCGGTTTCCCAGGAGAGACGTTACCAACTTTGGCGCTTTGTCTCTACCTATCCTTCGTGGCAACACTAAGCCACTGGGATGTAGCCAGGGTCGTCCAGCTTGTTTCGGCTGCCCGATGGCTCTCCCGGACCCTGTGACCTGATCTTGACCGGCTTCTGGAAACTGGTCCATACTGTTCTTTTTTTCACAATTTTCCCTTCATCTTAATAGTACCTTTTGCGCAAACCCCGCGTTCGTGCTTGGTGGGGCCCCTATAGCGCCACCGCTTCTGTTGACGTGATGAAGATGGCGAGCGCGGAAAGAACGGAACAGTTCAGGGGCCGGCTCTAACGAGAACCATCATCTACAGCTGCTCGGCGCTGGCCGAACCACTTTCGTTTGAAGCACGGCAGCAGCAACAATAAATGTCGTGCCGTCGCATCTTGTAGCACGGCTGTACCACGCATCTTGTACGGTTTCTAAGTGCTGCGCGATGGTGACCAAAACAATGCGCGGAAGTCATGCAGATAGCTTAATCGAATTCATAAAAGTTGTTGCAGCACTCAATTTTTCCACCACTGGGATAGACAACGCGATTTTTTTCATAATGTGTCTAACATTGTCGTCCAAGCAACGAGGGGCTCGAACTTCCAGACAGATCTTAATTATGCAGCTTCAAAACGGCAATAAGCATTCCCGCCTATGAACGCGGAGGGCGCATTGTATCATTTCTAAAAAAAACGGATAATCAAGAGCCATACAGGTTGTTTAAAAGATTTATTTCAAATAGCATGCCATCATACAAACAAGGGATCACATCATTAAGCATGTGGCACCTTTTCTCAAGTTTAATTAGCGTTAAAAAAAGCAAACATTTTGTAAACGATTCCCCCAATGAAAAATTTGGTTATCATGTATGCGTGTAGGTTTGGACATTTCTTACATTTGCTGGAGGAGAAAGCAGATGCTGCGCTTCTATTAGTATTGAAATTAAAGCATGCATTCCTTGCATATCTTGGGCAGCTTTTGTTTAAATCGCCAATCAGGGAGGATCCAAGCCCGGAATCTGGGTATCCTGCAGCACATCGCAGATTTTGTTGTAGAGCCACTCCCAGTCTACGGAATCGTCATCATTGGGAAGGTCTTCTTCTTGGTTTGCGCCCATCGAGCCAACCTCCTTTAACGCAACTTGGCCAGGATTGTAGACCATACAGCCGTTCACCACTGCCGAGGGGCCCGCCTCTTCGTTGTCGCCGAGGTTGGGGTTTGGTTTGCAACGCTTGGGGGCCCGGGTGTCATCTGCCAACAGGAGAAGCGTAACATTATGAACAGTATAGCAGCTTGGGACACAACGGAACTAGACGTCGCAAACATTGTTTAGAGCACAACATGCTTAGAAAATTTCTGTGGAGGTCTCTTCCTCTATGCATCCCACGTTTACACGGTAATGACCATAAGCATATAGCAACGCTGTGATATGGCATCCAGCAGATCATCATAATGCATATGACGCGTTCTTGGTAGTGAGACTAGAATGCAGATTTTACATTTTTATCGTTTCCGCATAGTATGCAACCGCGAAAAGGCGGGATAGATGACTCGACGAGGAAAATATGCACCGCAAAGCTTTGCACATCTGACATGGAACTCCCGCGCGGGCAGGAAAGTTCCCCATTGACTGTTGAATTCAAGCAAAAGAGAGTGGATTAAACGCAACGCTTTGTTACCAAGTGCACTCAGCTTGTAAAAAAACAATCACAACTTCATATTTCTGTGCTATCTGCTGGAACCCGCCCTATGAAATCTACTACTCAGTTCAAGGTTGACCAGCTTAAATCTTTGTATCCCGAAACAAAAAGTACAAAGTGAGCCATGCGGAGCAAGCATGCAGTCGAAAGGGCGGGAAATTCTGTACACTAGGTTTTTCAAGACTTTGCAGCTCAGTCAACCTAGAGTAATAGATTAACGCAAGCGTTCAGTTGTTACAATTTGTTGTTGGCCTTATGGAAATGCTAAAAGCTTGGGCTGCTCGGGTAATTCAGAGCGCGGGTTCATGGCGGGATGGCCAGTGCCAAATTCGAGCGCCATCTGATGATCTATCAGAGGCGCCATAAAGCTATCCGGGACGCAGCAAAATTGAAAATCTTAATTTAGTGGAGTCGCCGCTTCTCTCTCTTACTCCGTAGAATGAAGTCACTCGCTGCAGCTTCGCAGCGCACTCGCGAAGGAAACCAGTGTCGCGATGCGCCCCCGAAATTCTGATTGAAGTTACAAAGCATAATCGGCTATCTCTACACTGCGTCATCCTATCGCAACTACTAAATTCTATTCAAGTGCAGAGAAATCAACAACCTACCTTCATGTTCCTGTCGAAATCGTTTGGAATCCTTTCCGCTTCCGTTCGTTGGTTCGCGGCTCGCTGCTCTGACAGCCTTCCCATTGCCACCACAGGGCCTGTATCTGAGCGACAAACACTTTTGATGAAAGTTCCATAGCATCAGGCGCTTGCGAATGTCGTGGTGTGGCTGGCTTTTCTGCATTTCTTCTATTTTCTCCTTGGATAAAGCGAGAAGGCCATCCAGGTCAATCTTCATGATGAGAGATACAGGAATACGCTCGGAAATATGGCAATCAAGAACGCTGTGCAGCAAATGCGACAAAGGACGCTCAGGTAAGTCAAACCAACTCGCGCATTTCAGGCTTGGATCTCTTCACGTGTTCGAGAAAGGGTCGCTGGTAACGAGAGTTATTCGGGGCTGCACCAATAGGCTTCACCTTCTGTGCACAAGGGTGAGAGTGTTGGCGCTCTCAAGTCAGAGAGATAAGGGGACAATGGGCGTAGTTTCCTACTGATACTTGGAACCGGAAACCAGAGGGTTTAAGGAGACCAGACCCCTCCTCTTTCTCGCTTCTTCCTTTCCCACATACTTAACAAAGGAATTGGCTTTTGGGTGTTTGAAAGAGGGGGAGGTAGAGGAGGTACCACCTCGGAAACAAGCTGGGATGAGAACCGAGGCTGGAATTTGGAAGCAAGCAGATGAGTCAAGCTGACGCTGCAGGGATCATAGCTTGGCATTCTTGTGACGCCACATGGCTTGCGTGTAGGAAACTAAAAGCGACAAATGTTTTATGCGTGCGACCCTGTTCTCCAGATATTCCCTTTTGTAAGAAAGGGTGAAAATGGATATCTCTGTTAGTATCTCTGCTTTCTGTCTCCTAATATACGGTAATGGAGCAAGTGTAGCGCATCACCAATCCATGTATAAAATTAGAAATATCTGCAGATACCAGCAAGAAAACGGAGAGCTAAGTACATCGAGGTCTTGTGACTCTGTACAATACGTCTAGAAAGATGCGGTGGCGTTAACTATTGTAACAGCATGTAAGTGTTTTCGATATGGAAACTGCTGGTGTTCGACAGGCCACTTCCGGCCGCCTGGTTCTAATTCACCTTGGTTGATATGTCCCATTTTCCTAACGAATTTTACTCATCCACAGTGCAGCTTTAAAACTGACTCTAATTAAATTTCATTGACAATTCTTTTTGTCTTAATAGAGCGTCTGTCCTGTGTATTTGTGTTCTTGTCAAGTGTGTTAACTAAGCGCTAGCAAATATGAATCCAAACGCTTTCCAACTAGCCCAAGTTTCCGCCTTAATAATCATCTTAATAGATTTGGCTCAACCCTAGTGCAATCTTAACCATCTACCCAAGCAGAACAGGTAATCGCCCCAACATTGGAAACGTACTGGCAAAGGCCGGTCCTGCATGGGACCACGGAGAAATTATTGTTGGCTTGGGCAGGCTCGTATTTGTACTATGTAATTTTTCAAGTAAATAATTTTATTCATTTGCAACATTGGGCCGAGTACCCGTGCCGCTTGGGAATAGCGTCCGACAGCGAAAATGTATAGTTTAATCCCAGAAATGGGTATATTTCACGTTACCATGGGCTCTCATAGCGCCGCATGCGGTATTTTGTCGGAGCGTCTTTGTCCCGTGCGTGTCATGCTAAGAGTAGGCGCAATTCTATCAAGATACCCTTGTTCGCTGGCGGGTGCGGTGAGCAAATGCGTACTCTATCACAGGAATTGCAACTGCGCCTATTCTGGTTCTGTGAAAGTGAGGGCCAAGTTTTTTCAGATTCGACACGACGACCTGTGCACCAGAGATATTGTAATATGTTGTTTATGAATGGAAAAAGCTTCCACAGAAAACATGTTTCTTGACGATATTTCCCGGAAGAAAGGTCAGGGAAAAAAGTTCCTGTGAGGAAACGCCTCTATCTTGGCATACAACTCAAGAACGCTGCTGCTTTTCTCTTTCAAGGGAATGGCATTCATTGACTTCGGCCGATTCTTATGAACCTGCTAGGGTGACAACACAGAGAGTGGCTCTACAATGGACAGAGGGGTCTGTCCGGGACAATGGTGTGAAGGCATCTATCCCGTTCTCTACTACTCCCTGCTTTCTCCTCTTTTTTGTTACGTTGCTTGGCAACTTTCTGACGTGATTGACTATTTGGCTTCCATGTAACGTAATTTCAGATATACATTCCGCGGCTGTGCAATTCTAAAGGATTAAATTTCTCGCTTTGAGCACCAGTTGTAGGCGCGGACGCTACAGTATCTTATGATATTGCCGGATATTGCATCGAAATTCCCTACGCCTATTGTATTACGCGGTTATACTTCCGCTGTGCGTGCAGGTACATTTATATGAGCCCGTCGCGCATGTTGTTCCTAGTGCCTATATGTACCGGGCGTAGAAAACTAATGAACGAAAGTTTTCTTAGAAGAGATTGAGCCCTGCTGACAGGTGCCGACTCCGTATGGTAAGTTACAAATTTACAAACGTCCGGCACAGATGTACTGTTACACATGTAACTGTTACACATGTACTGTCCACAAAACTCGTGATGATGAAAACAAGCTTAAAATAGAGAACGTTACGTAAAACATTGCTGAGCACAGGGGTCCGCTACATTTAAATATATCATGAGCACCACAATCAAAGCATCTTCAACTATTCACATTCAAAGTGCACCTCTAAAACACATATCCAGAACCTCCGTAACCGGCTTGTGCCCTGTTTTTTTTTTTTTGCTTTCTTGACACCATGTCGTGAGAGTGTGCGGTATTCTATAGCGACGACACGGGTCCGGCCTTAAACCTTGGCCTCACAGGGTTCAGATCCTGAATTGATTTTATAAAACTACGGACCGAGGAGTGCCGTAACCAGTCGCACTCTCGCGTCTAACCCTACCGTGCTAACGCAAGAAGAAATCTTCCTCCAAGACCGGCTCAGTCTATACGACCACTCCGTTCTAATCAATCACTTTATTCTCGATCCACAACACCAAGCTCCAAAGGGGTTTTAAAACTACTGCACTTAGGAGAACCGTGCAGGCTCAGGCTGACACTGCACGATTTATGTACATTGGCATTACACAAACGGTTGCTTTCCACTTTTCGCGCCGGCGCATTCATTGCCCGAGGTGTAGCTGCTTGTACTGTGAGTGCCGGTTACGCGGTTAGACCGCTTCGGAAAAAAACAACCGCGTGGGGGCGTCACTGTTGCTCAATAGCGCGAATACAGAGGCCCACTTGCCTACCGCCGCCATCATTTTTCTTTGGACGCCCTCCATCCGTTCATTTTATAGTGGCGACCACTTCGGAAATTCCTCTGATTTGATGTCGCCATTTTTTTTTTGTTACGAGTGCACTTTGCCTCCCGTTTAGCACCGCGAAGCCTTACGTGTCACTCCGCATGCCGTAGGACACTCCCAGCAAGTGCACTTGACTTGCGCGCTTGACAGGGGTAGTAAGTTTTGTTGTAGTTTTGTATTCCGAAAACTTTCGTGGGCTCCCGTGCATAAAGCCGTCAAGGCAAAGCTTCATGCCTCCTGTGCTCGCCTTGTTAATATGAATTCTGAAAATAAGTACCGCAGCATTTAAATCAATCCTGGGCCCTGTATACGACTTTTAGCTCTCTGCATACTGTTGCACCACGTCTGCTAACCCGTACAATTACTTTGCAAGCGCTGGTGGAGGCACGAAGCTGCTGTCTCCAAGAGCAATGCATAGGCGCTGAACATACCAACTTCTAGGTATTGCATGAGCTCATGTGATAGCACGGTGATAGTGTACAGGACGTGCACAGTGCTTGTATCATTTACCTATACATAGGGGGTGTCTAGCAATAAAGTTCGGTTATCAAGTCAGGTGTTTTCTCAATGATCCGATACATATAAGATATATCTTTTGTACAGCTGCTTTCTGAAGTTACCATTTTCTGCTTGTATTTAGTTTGGATCCATTGAGTATACCAAGGTGTCCTTCTCGACTTGTGTTGTGCTGAAAATCGGCCGAGCCTTAAGCGATAAACCACTGCCATACTTGCGTTGCGTTGACCATACCGCTGCGTTTACGTGTCAGTGATTCTTTTCACCGTCAAGGAACTTGGATCCGCTTCATGCGTGGCGGCCAAATGCTGAAATCACTGCAGGTTTAGAGACAGTTGATGACAATCATTTCGGGAGATTTTTTCGTAAATAGCATATGGGGACGTTTTTTTCCGGAACCGGGGTTACGCGACAAGGATGCACAAGGTAGAAAATGGCTAATGTGTCACCCTCCTGCTGCTGGGCAAAAACAGCGCTAAGACGAAGGACAACAAAAAAAAGGACAACAGGACCGGCGCTGACTATCAACTGAAACCATTATTAGAAACAACACGCAATATATACTCCATCGACAACCAAGAGCGCATGGCAACACCAAAAGCTACAATGATACATCAATCACCTGGATCAAGATACTTTAGTTCACAATCATGAACTGTTACAGAGGGGATGCTCACGCACGAGTGACTGTTTTTTTGGATATGATAGGCTTGACTGATTTCTCGTGTTAGTTTATCTTTGTGCTTGTAAAGGATTCTAGTTTCATTAAAATGGGGGTACATGATTTTCCAGAAGAATCTGGTTAGTTATTCTGGGAACAGTTCCTCTAATGCAAGGCCAAGTTTGAGGATCCGGTACAAGCACAAAGATTAACTAACACGGGAAATCAGTGAATCATATCATATCCAAAAGAACAGTTACTCCTGCGTGAGCATCGCATCTGTAACAGTCCATGACTGTGAACTAATTTATCGTGATCCAAGTGATTGATGTATCATTGTAGCTTTTCCTACCTGCACATCTTCCTTTTACGCTTTCTCTGAACTCGCCCCAACTCTTTCTCTTTTTCCGATATTTTTTTTTATTTTCTTCGGTATTTTGTTTGGTTATGCTGACTAAAACCTTATCTAAGTTATTGAGGTCAACGCCACAAGTCGCACAAAGCCGCTTCTCCCAGCTGGACACACAGCCTTTCAAGCCGCACCCTATCTCTCCAGGCTACGCACTTTCGGATTCCTTTCTGCTGAACTGGCTTCTTTCTTTTTCCAGTTTTACAGGTCAACTGGTTATAAACTTTGCAGCCAACATGCCTGGACAAGATTTTTCCTTCCCATCCTCACAATTACATTCCCACTTCACACCATCCTCCTCCTCATTGGGCTTTCCTCCTCGAATGATGACCCACTTTAAACTCCGCCAATCATACACGTTTTGCCCAGCAGCAGGCAATTCCTCCTGTCGAAACTTTGACAACCACCCTGAGCTTTCCCCTTTGTTGTATAGTTTGCGATGTATTCTTGATCGTATTTGGGCTATGGTACTCTACATGGCTCTAGTTTAGGAATATTTTCTCCTAATACTTAAAGAAGATTTTTTGTTATAGAGTTTTTTTCTGAAACCATTAAAGCATGGGCGCAGTTTAAACTCGTGAACCTATGACTCCAATATTAGTAGAAAACAACATTTATGTAAATAGCCTTCTGCGCATACCGTAAATGTGTCGCAGCTCTTGGCGCCCGGTCACAGGTCGACCAAGTCTCCACCGTCGGTGTAACCGAATGGTACCGTAAAAAAATATAAAAAACATTGCCGAAATTGTGATTCGAACCCGCGGAATATTAAACAGGTGAGCTTGCCCATTTCCCTCTCGCTTTTTTCAAGTAGCGAAGCGTCAGTCGCTTATTTCATCTCTGCTGCCTCTCCGAACTCTGTTGCCGTGATGCGCACATGCCGAGCGGATTGCGCAGAGCGGCAGTTCTGTTGGGATGTACAGTTGTTTTCCAGTGCTGCTTTACTAGGTTTCTTTTTTCGCTTTATTGCGACATGCTTTCTCTGGATCAGTTGCGCTTACTATGCTGCACAGAAATCGATAGAATGTAAGGATATACAGTGTGAAATGTTATTTACAAATTTCGCCACTGGATAGCGTACAGGAACACTGCGTGGTGGATTTTCTGGAACAATGGTGCAACTTCCTTAGGACTGAGCCAGAGCGTTTACGAAGTTCACCCACGATGAGGAAATATTTTTAACTCTTTAGAGCTCAGCCGCTGCATTGTCGAGCGAACCATTTTCAACAAATGTCGTTTAACTTCCATTAATTGCTCAGTTCATTTGTGTATTTTGCATCTATGCAGCCAGAAAGTTCACCGCAGTGTAAGGAGGAGCAGAAAAAGTTGTCTGCAGTCCATTTCTCTCGTGGCCTTGAAGTAGAATTGGCTGTGTAATCCTTGCTACTCTTAGAATATCTCGGAGCAGGAATGCATGCGTGCTGCCCCCTGTTTCCGCTTCCTAAGTATTCCATGCCTTGCTCCGCCTCAGAGGTAAAACATCTCGTCCGGCGCTTCCTTTGGCAAACGAATTGCTGGGCTTCTTCCGTGGTAGAGCTCTCAGTAGTCGCTTGCGAAGACGATCGCGTTCTGTGCGGTTGGCTGCAGTAATATGTGAAAGGTCCCGCCGATGTCGATGCCATTAAGTTACGGCATAGGAACATAGGGTGTGAAATTTTCAGAGGTGAGCAGGCGTGTGCCAAATTTGCCGACACGTACCGTCATCTCAGCCCTGAACGACATTTTTGGGCAGAAGGCAGCGTACAGCGAAGGTCTTAGCAGCGCACGGCCTGTGCACACGCGCTTGCAGCTCCAACGAAGTGCCGTTGCCTGGTCTTATAATTTTCTTTCGGATGCCGCGACTGCCTGCGTCTGTGTCGCTCGCGTAGATGATCATTTAAATGCCCTGTGTAGTTGGCTCATTTGAAATCGGCGATGTTTAAAACAACTCAAGAAGCCGGGAACGAGATTTGCTTTATAGCGCCGCTCTTAAGCGCCCATTAGGTGGCCGACCGGCGTCGCCGTCTGCGTAATCGAATGTGCGAGAGGAGCGCCGCTCGCTCATAGATGGCGACGCGGGCACATGAGGGATGGGGACGCAAAATGGAGAAAGCAAACTAGAAAACCGACAAGTAAATATGTGGACAGCAGTTGGGGAGTCAAATCAACAATTAGCAGTGTAGAAAAAGGCTAAAGAAACAGAGATGGCTCTGAGGAAAAGAAGGATGCTGACGGAATCGGCACTGGAAACATGAGCATATTTTACCAGGTCACGTACAACGAGAGGGACCCGTCATGCGGGTTTCATTAAAGGGCTTCACCCTGCAGTTGAAAGGAGAGGGCATGATTCATTCGAAGCAATGGCGTTTAAGGACTGTGAACGGAAAAAAGATTTTAATCAGTAAAAGTTACCAAGCGAAGGTAATATGGTTTGTGGCTACAACAAAGACAAGAATGAAATTTCACGAGTCATGGCTGGGCGGCTTGAGCCACCAACAATCTTAAAGGGTTCAGCCTGATCCCTCCATCCAGTGTGCGCCTAGGGGATCAGAGACGTTCAGACGAGGCTGCCAAATAATCTACATTATCTCAGCAGACTTATTTATGATGCTATTATCTGAGGGATATTAGTGCAGTGCAGACTAAGATGATGCAGCAAATACCTAATTTCAATTGTTTGCAAATATTTAAGAAAAAAGAGCAATAAAATATTTTCAAAGCGTTTATATCGCATTATGAACAATATATTGAAGAAACATATTCTGAGGGGCGGTAATGAGCGCTACTCTAAAGATTTGATTTGAAAAATATAGCCAAAAGGAAAAAGTCGAGCGCGAGTAAAATGATACAGGAGTATCCAATTTGATATTTGTAACGGGTCACCTGACTACTTGAAAAAAGAAAGTCACCTATGACCTTGAAAACGCCCTTCTAGGTTTGTATGGTCCGAGCGCAATTAGCAGGTTGCCGCTCTATTTTCTTGCAAATATTTTAGATAGAAACGCCACAAAATTTCTCTGAAACATGTATTTCACTTATTACACACCCACACAAACGGAACACTTAATCGGGACGGTAGCACATCTGCAGAGAGCTTTCTTTATTGCCGCTAATGTAGATGATTTTATCATCTTACCAAAAAAAGAAAGCCGCCATATTCTCGAAACAAGACTACTGATAATGAAAGAGAGTGCAGTAGCATCTTCCGCAAGCTAGGAGGTTTGACATTTTTTTACTCACTTTCGCGGGAGCATCAGGTGAATTTTCTCTACTTTGGCACACTCCGTCTATCGCCTCGAGAGACTGTGCAATATTTCGCAAGCTATACCCGAAATTTTCGGCTGACACCACCTGGGAAGGAGCATCAGCAGAAAACTGCCAAAAAGTATGAGATCATTGCCTGCATTTTGTTCTTCTTACCTTTATTTTGCAAATATTTATACTCTAATTACATCAGCTACCCGAATGAAAGGAACCGGGACATTAGATTACGCAAGAGCATATTTATTGAGATGCAAACAAAAAACCACTTCTACAAATGATACATCACAGTATCAACGCATCACATCATTTTGTGAGCTTATTGTATCGCACCTTGACAAGTGTGCTTGGGGAAACGTGAGTTCAAAGAAAAAGCTGAAGAGAGAGTAATACATAAGAAAGTTTGTCCGTGTGAACGTTTGTCATGCAACCCTGCATGAATCGAAATCTAAATACTAGGCCTCCGATGACTGGTGCTGGGAAGGAAGTATGTAACTTTCTTCCGTCTAGGCCCACTTTTACTGGCCGCCGCGGTGGCTCAGCCGTTATGGTGCTCGGCTGCTGACCCAAAAGACGCGGGTTCGATCCCGGCCGCGGCGGCTAGAATTTCTTTGGAGGAGAAATTCTAGAGGCCCGTGTACTGTGCGATGTCAGTGCACGTTAAAGAACCCCAGGTGGTCGAAATTTCCGGAGCCCTCCACTACGGCGTCTCTCATAGCCTTAGTCGCTTTGGGACGTTAAACCCCATAAACCAAACCAAACCAAACCACTTTTACTGCTCGAGAAACGAAAGATCCGGGTCCGGAACTGTGGCGTCCTCCGGCAAATCGAAGGAATCTTCGTACAGCCAGCTCCAGTCCATGGGCTCCTGCTCGGCGGGACAGCGCTGCCTCTCTTGCTTGCCATTTTTCGGGTCAGCCTTCGTCAGCGTCAGAACGAGGGGGTTGGCTCCTGCAGCGCAGGTCCACCCTGAAGATGGGCCGGCCTTTGGCTTGTTTCTGCCAGTCGGGTTTGTCTTTAGCTTCTTGGAGGCCCGGTGTTCATCTACGAAGATGAATAGACGAACAGTTAGAAACAAGTTACGGTTATGTGCAGAATTGAGCAATGGAACAATGCTTTTCGTTAAAATAAAAGGAAGAAAGAACAATCCCTACATCCAGCGCCTCTTGTCTGCTTTTACCCCCCGTAGGGCAGAGAGTTCAGCTGACGACGCCAGTGAATACAAAAGTGATGCAGATGGGATGATAGAATGTGGATAAAGACGTTTCAACATGCCGCGCTACAAATACGGGACAATCAGAAAGCGTCCAATACACGAATCGCTGTGGTTAGCATAAGCGCAGTGTTCCATCCCTGCCATCCGTTTCCAGCATGCACGCAGCCGTTAGTCACTGACTACTATGAGCTCAAGTGTGCTAAATACATAGGCGTTAAGACACGATAAGAATAACAAGAAAGTGGCCGGTTGAGAGCACGGGGATTTCAATGAGGCCAAGCTCGTGTATGAGAGAAGAAAACCAAACTTTGTGTAGCACGTGAGAGCATAGTGATCTGTTAATCACATTCCGAAACATACGCACGGACAAGTCGCCCGAGTGCAGACAAAGCCGTTCCGGTGAACTGAACTCGAACAAATTGATAGCAGGTCAGCAACATGTTTGTGTTAAACATAAGCTCTTAGCTTGAATTAATATCTGTTCTGAAACGAAATTTTCGTTAATTTGCGCAGAGGTTACTACTAAGCAGCTGCAAATGCCGCCATGAAAACTCACGCGTTAAGACTTGAACATGTAATCCAAGCATACATGCCGGTGAGCTTTACTGCAGATAATGCATGCACACGGCGAACTCAGCTGAATATATTGAGTACCGAAAACAATACCTGCGAGGAACGCAAGAGGTTCTTGAGGGGTATTATTGAAACAACACGAAGATACCCGTGCCGTGCGGCACCCGTTGCGTCATAATAATAAATACTTTATTCACACCAAAGAAACAATACAAGACGCGGACGCGCCAAAGCCTCAATTGGGCTTGTAGGGCGCCGTCCGGCAGCAGCAACAACCTGTGTTACCAAATCAATTCATTGTTTTGTGTACTACATTAAAACATATGCACTAGAGCTGTTCAAGCTCGGCAATAGCATCACGTAACTGTCTGCGAGTGTTCAAGTTGAAAACATTATCAGGCATCTCATTGAATATACATGGGATATAATATGACCTCATAGACATACCAAAATGAGTTCGCACTGCAGGGACAATATATCGAGAAACTTTTCTTAATGGGATTGGTTTAACGTTGTGGAACCGAAATTCAGAGTTCCAGAAATATCTGAGTACAGTGACTTGTTTGAACACAATGTCAAAGGAAGGCAGACCTGAAGAAAGGAATACACTTTGCTGTTTATGGGGTATTGAATAGATGACACTCTTAGCCATATTCTTGAGAATACGGTTTATCCTATTTTTCCATGTTGCAGAACAGTTGAAGAAACAGCACATGCCATATCTCAGCAGAGAATACCCCAAAGACTGTGCAATTAAACGTCTTATGGCAAATGGCAGGTAGGCCCTTAGAGCATAGAGCAAGCATGCGACGCCTCTAAGCTTCTTACTGAGGTGTGCCATGTGCGTGTTCCAGGATAAATCACTGTCAAAGTAAATGCCAAGGTATTTCACGGACGGAACACATGTAATGGGGTAGCAAGAACATGCAGTGCAACTGGAGCTGTGCAAAAAAACCGCAGCGTTTTTCGGGATTGGCTTGTGTGCATTTTTAAAGCACACTAGATGAGTTTTTTGGGGGTTTATATCAATCAGGTTACATTGAAACCAATCATATAGATTAGTAGCGTCCTGTTGAAGTTGACGGAGTGCGCAAGAAAAATCTGTATTAGATGAGATGAGGAGGGTGTCATCTGCATATTGATAAATCTGTGATGAAGTTATAATGCTGGGGAGGTCATTAACATAGAGATTAAATAAGAGGGGTGATAAGATGGATCCCTGGGGAACACCACTATATAAGTCTATAGTTCTGCTTTGCACAGGTCCAAGTTCCACCATTTGAGATCGCTGAGACACATAATTTCTTAGTAACATTTGAAAAGGACCACGAAAACCATAGCAAAACAACTTTTCACAGAGAATATCATGGTGAACAGTATTAAATGCCTTCCTGACATCAAGAAAGAGACCAAATGCCACTTCATTTTGATCAAAACTAGAATGAACGGAATCCGACATCTTTTCTAATAACGTTTGGGTACCAGAACCAGCAACAAATCCGTATTGATGTGGGCTAAGCACGTTATGCCTCAGCAAAAATGCTGACATTGTACATAAGACGTGTTTTTCTAAAATTTGTGATATACACGACACGATAGATATTGGGCGATAATTCGTGATATCATTTCTTTTGCCACCCTTGTAAAGTGGTATAACACGCGCTTGTTTAAGAGAGCATGGTAAGAAGCCACTTTCAATCATATCATTTAGCATAAAAAGAAGGACACACTTCAAGCTTTGGAAGTTTCTGGAAAGGTCGCTGATAAATATTCCATCAATTCCAGCCGATTTGTTATGCCGTAGACTGGAGATTATGCTGAAAAGATCTGGCTCTGTTATGTGTGGAAGAAATGCTGAGTCAATCACAGAAGAAGGAAGTAACGGCGAACGTGATGTGGCACGGGCAATGCGCTGTTCTTTAGAAAAAAAGTTATTAAAATCATTTGCCAAAGAGGATGTCAAGTGACCAAAACTATGCTCTATTGCGTCCTTGACCGGTCTACGCTGACGCCCGCGCAGTTCGTTCACGATAGCCCAAGTTTTGGCCACGTCATGGTGGCAATTGCGAAACTGGCTAGCATAGTAACGCCTTTTAGAGGACCGAAGAAGAGCGGTTACTTTGTTCCTAGCAGCCCGAAATTCATTTCGTAAGTTTGCATTTTTTGGTGAAGCGCGACATTTTGACCACAGCGCTTCTTTGCATCTAATGGCTGCGAGAATGTCAGCTGTAAGCCAGAAGCAATTATTATTTCGTTTTTTGGCAATGATACTTTTTTTGCAGGATTCTTTTAAATTTTTAAGAACCAAAACAAAGTTATCGTAGGCGGTATCTTTGTTATTTCGTGATATAAATGAGTTCCAGTCGAAGGATGACACCTTACTGTCAAATAGTTTTCGATCTAGTATAGTCATAACACACCTGCTATCATTAGGTTTCTGTGCAGAATCGACCTTAGCAAAGTGGCATAGCGTAAAGTAATGATCCGCTAATTTCTTTCGAATGACAGCTGCCATAACATAAGACAAGTCCGACGCGCGTACGTTAACGTGGTCTATGCAAGTTTTACACAAACTGTTGTTTACGATCTCTTCTCTAGTAGGATCTGAAAGTAGTGTTTCTATACCATGATCCGCAAGGGCATTTAGGTAGCTTTGTGCAGATGCTCTCTCAGGCTTTAACAGATCAATATTCAAGTCACCCATTATGCATAGGTTACCTTGGCTAAACCTTTGCTTACAAACGTCATGCAATGCTGTGATAAAATTAGCCACGTTTCCAGACGGTGGTCGGTATATGATAAGGAGATGACTCGAAATGTTGCTGTACGAAATTTCAAATCCCATTGCCTCTGCAGCGTTGATGGAGATGTTGATATTGGAAACCGATAATGAATCCTTGAAGAAAACAGCAATTCCTCCACCCTTACCCATTTGGCGGGTAAGGAAATGCTCCGTATAACCCGGAAGCTTGAACATGCAGGTAATATTGTCAGCAATATTTACCTCTGTGAAAGCAAATACGTCTACTACTTGGTAAAGGTCTTGTGCGATTACCAGAAATTGATTCCAATGTTTTCGAATGCTTCTAATGTTAATGTGAAGAATAGTAAGAGAACTCAAAGAAACTGGATGGAATGATTGGAAACAGACGTCAAAACTTGAAAAAGAAGCCATAGCAGTAATAGTGAATTTCCCTACGTCATTTTGTCAATGTCTGAAAGAGACGCGATTTTGATAACGGAAGCCCCCACTTCTTTTCTGGCGAAAACTTTGCCATTCTTGACCCAGACAAATTTGAAAGATTTTTCCTTTCCTCGGATTCGAGCTTTCCAGAACAGCTCACTGTTCATACGGGTCAAGTTTTCATTGAAGAAAACGGAGGAGAGCTTGTGGGACTCATTTAGCGTCCTAAGTTTGCTTTTTACCTGCAACCATTTCTCCCGTAAGCTCGGGGACGAAAACCTGACCATTACGACCGGAATCTTCCCTTGTCTCGATGATAGACGGTGCAAGGAGGCTATCTCAGATTGGTTGAAGTCACGTACTTCAAGTGTTTCAGCCATCTGCGCAACTTCAGCCCGCAGGTCTTCCTGTGGCTGAACTGGCAGTCCGCTTATCTCTAGATTGGACAGACGGCTGTACTGTTCACTTTCATTGAGTTCCCACTGAATTCGGTGAATCATCGAAGCCTGTTCGTCAATAGTCCCTTCTAGAAATGCAACCTTTTGCTCAAGCGTCTTTGTTGCCTGCACGGCATCGTTGCAAGTCGCAAGGAGCGTGTCGTATTTGGATGCCAAGAATTCTACTGATGTTTGAACCTCAGTAACTGTCGTTTGCAGGCCTTGAATTGTCATGACAAGCTTCTCGAGTTGCGCCGGCAGAGCCAGGAGGCTATCTAAGCTTATCTTCAGTTCAGAAACAACCATCAATTTTTCTTCCAACGCAGCCACTTTTTTAAAAACGTCCGATGGTTCTTCAGTTGGCTTATCATTGGATTTCACGGGAAGTGACTCCCCGCGACACACGCGACATCGCCATTTTTCACGTTTTCCTGGTCCCATGGATGAAAATGTATTCTCGGAAAGACCGGAGCAGTCACCGAGATGGTGCCCAATGCTACATTCGCAGCAAACAGTTCGTTTTCCATCTGTAGGTAGAGCCTCATTACAAACCCCACAACGTGCCATTGTGAACAGCCGAGAGTAATATTAGCAGGTGTAGCAAAGCACACGGTATGACAAGGTACAAATTGCACAGATTGCAGTCGGCGGCATAACGAGACAAAAGGCTAGTGATGAGTTTTCAGCAATGCTCACCTGTCGTACACAAAGATTGCAGTCAGTTCGCAGCAAAAGGTTGCCGCCGACTGCGAAGGTGAACCAGGTGAACCACGGTTTTATAGCTGTCTAGCGGCAGCAGTGCCGCCTCCAGGAAGCCTGGCAGTGATGGTCCTTCCGGTCACGCTGTCCCGAAGTGGACTGATTTGCTGCGCCGAGCTGTCCAGTTCTTCCACGATATGCGCAGGATAATGGTATCAGGTGGCCGTCGGAAGCAGTTACCTGTCGTACACAAAGATTGCAGTCAGTTCGCAGCAAAAGGTTGCCGCCGACTGCGAAGGTGAACCAGGTGAACCACGGTTTTATAGCTGTCTAGCGGCAGCAGTGCCGCCTCCAGGAAGCCTGGCAGTGATGGTCCTTCCGGTCACGCTGTCCCGAAGTGGACTGATTTGCTGCGCCGAGCTGTCCAGTTCTTCCACGATATGCGCAGGATAATGGTATCAGGTGGCCGTCGGAAGCAGTTACCTGTCGTACACAAAGATTGCAGTCAGTTCGCAGCAAAAGGTTGCCGCCGACTGCCTGCTGAGTCATGCTTGCTGCTTGCTTGCTGTCATGTTTTTGCTGAGTCATGCATGAACACACCCTCAAATTACGCGTGAACAGAACGATATTGGCACATCGCTCTGTGAATGCACTGTAACCAAATTATTAGGCAACGTTACCAATACTGGGGTCCCTACGCTATGTTGTTCTGCCCGAAACAGTCACTGGAAATCAGGTTTTAGAAATTTAGTACTTACCTTCAGGTTGTTTTCGCAGTCCATTGTCAACCTTAATGATCTTGTTTGACAGTTTACCCATCGCGGATGTCTTGCCGGTACCATCGAGGCGGCCCCTTTTTTCGTCTTTTCCGTCGTCTTCTGAGTCGCTAGAGTTGAGCCACGACTACTGTTGAAGCATGAGATAAAGCATCAGGTTTTTGTTGATGCCGAGGTTTTTGCGGCTCTTCTGAATCTTTTCGATTTTCTCCGTGGCTCCGGCCAAAATGCACTGGACGTTCAGCAACAAATTCAAAGACACAGGATTGCGCTCGCAAAAGTTACACAGCCTTGATCATCAGGTATCAAGATGGAGTGCCTTCAACACTGCAAGTCATACATAAACGTTTTGTAGTTGTTCATACGTTTAGGAAAGGGTGGCTGTTACGAGAGTAAAACGCGGCTCCACCAATCGGCTTTACCTTCAGTGCACAAAGGGGAACTTGGTAGTGCTGGGAGAGGGAGATAAAGAAAAAATGGGTGTAGTTTTCTCGAAACCACTGGAACTAGATACTAGAAGGATTAAGGAGAGCTGACCCTGCATTTTTAGGAAATGTGGGAAAGTTCACCTCATTTTTGAGACAGACCCCTTTTTCCGAGTAGGCGTTTTCTGTGCTGAGTCATTTTGGCTATTCAGGGACAATCTACTAAATAATGGTTACGCGGCGGTCATGGCGAAAACTAACGCAGACACGGGTTTCAGGGCTGATGCCCAGAGTTCCGGACTTTTGTTTTTGCAGATTTCCGAAAATGATAATCCCCTGTATACATCTTTGCTTCGTGTCCATTTTGCGTAACATATAAAAAGTGGCGTTCAACGAAAAAGACTGTGGTAATGACAAAATGCTATGGCGATGCCCAGTAGAAGTGCTACGCGCCAAGTGCAAAAGACAGTTTTTTCTCACTATACTACACACAAACAGATGTAATGGCCTCAGTGATCGTGGCATAACGCATGAATGTTACGTACCAAACCTACGACTGCTCCACAGGCCACCACTGGGCTCCTGGCGTTAACTAGCGTTCGTGATTATGCTGTGTACGTCTTTGGAGATGTGGCACAAACACAATGCTGCTCAATTTATATTTCACGTCCTTCATCAAAAACGTCTTCTTTAACGCGGCGTGGACAGCATTTTAACCAGTCAAGGTGCCTCATAACTGCATATTTGGGAAATCGTTGGCTTGATAAGAAAGTGGGTACTTCCATCACCGACAGTCCCGTCAAAGGACCCCCTTTCAGCGAAACGGCGTCATCTGATTCTCATGAACTTGAAGCGTGAGATCGCAGGGAGCGACGCGACAACAAAGAAAACAGTCCAGCACTAGAATAGAGGGAAGGGGTAACCCTCTTTCATCAACCACTCCCTGTCTGTCCCACTTGTAGGGTCAGGACAATCGGCCGACGCTGTTCGGCTGGAAGGGGTCCTTTGATGTGAAAAGCGCTGTGTTCTTGAGTTGTATCCGAACATATTCTTGTCGGGGCTACCGTGTTTAAGGTTAAACAATTTTTGAAACAAAAAACTATGAGATGTACACGACATCTCTTTTAGACTTTGCGTTATTCGAGCATGTGGACATAAGTTGAAAACTGTCTCCCTGATCATTACCTAACAGATATAAACTTTTCAGTCTGTGGAGTCCGCATGTTTAACACCATTGAGAAGAGCCTCTAGTATATCCATGCTTAAAAAATTCAGCTAATCTTTCTAGCCTATGATTGTTCTCTCGTATCTGCGTCCAGAATTCCACATCAATCCGCAAAATGCTTATATCCAGGTTTCCTGGACAGCAGCAACTAGAACCGTCTGCGCAACGAGTTAATTTGTTTGTCATTTAAACTTGCATTCATTAGAAAGCTAGGTTCCCTACCAATTTAACATAACTGGCTGGTAAGCCTCCACGAATATTTCTGCTTGCTCCAAAATCTCACCTATAAAGTACTTCCTGCTACGACGAGAAACATTTCCGACGGCCGTAGCAAATCAGGAAAACATACCCAACATTTGAAATTCGCGCTTAAGCTTTGGTTGTTCAGCGCCACTCGCGATGTGGTGCCAGCCGTGCACACAAGACACCTTTGGGCCTGAGCATTCAATATACTGGCAATCGCATTGAAACTATGCACTGGTTTGACGCTGCTATTTTATGTTGTAATTCTTTAATGACAGTTTGAGAAAGTAAAATGAAAGCAGTTGTCGCATCAGCCTCTCACTCCTCGGTTCTACGGATGAAATGTTACGTCCCAAAGTCTGAACATGCCGACACATCAGCGCCAGTCATTAGTGCCCCACGTGAATACCTCCAAGAATTCGATTTCGGAAGCGAATTGAGTTTTGGCCTTCATGGCATCCAAGATTTCCTAGCGAATATGTCGGAACATTGTGGGGGGGGGGGGGGGGGGGGAAAGAACAGCATACGGAAAAACAGCATGAGTCAAAAGAGCGGAGAAAAACAGCCCAAGACAAAAAACGGCGCATGGAAAAAAGTTAAAACTTGCGTTGCGATAGGTGGATCGCGATGTTCTGGAGTTCTAAATACGTGGGGGCTGATACTTGGGACAGTGACCGTCGCGTGAATCCGCTTTTTGGTCATGCAGCTCAGTCGACGTATTCGCCGTTGGCTTAATGGGAAGGAGGGCACTCGTCCCGAGTAGCTCTATTCGCTATTGGTGATCCCCCACTGCCGTTATAAGAAACAGCACTAGCACCGGAGCTGGCTTTCTACCCACAGAAAGGCACTGGAAAAGAAAAAGAAGCTTTAAAAGCACCACATAGTGTCCCAGGTAGGTGCGCTATGAGGCGCATAGAGCTGCGCTAGCAAAGCGGGTAAATGAGGTTTTGTCTTCTAACAAGACGAGTAGAACAATGTAAAATAAAATGGATAACAATAACGGAAGCCGCAAACACGTACAAATGGTTGAATTCCGCAAAAATAGGCGCGGAAAGTTCGCTAAACTTTTCAAAAACAAGAAATTTCCAGCTAAACAAGAAAAAGAAAAACAGCTCTCATTGAAGCACTGCTACTGTATGCAGTCTCTCACGCTTTCTGATTCTGCGTGCGCGCGATATAAACCATAATTTTTTACATATATGCACACCGAGCTTTCTGGCGTGGACATGTACGGAACACTTCATGACTTGGTGTCCTACTGGATGCGCAGACTACGCGCGGAATTTTTAGGTGTACTGTTTATCATTTGTGTATAAAAAAAGATCCCTTAACAGAACATTCTAAGTCAGTGAATGATATCTTCGAAGCCCAAGTGACCATCAAGTGTATCTAACGCCTTCGCGTGTATGTGCGATGGCACGTACTCGCCCCCTAATGTGAGAACGTCACCTGGGCTCGAATGTGCGGCGAACGAGGCGTTGTTTCCTTTCTTTATGTATATGCTCTCAAGTAGCTACATCTATCCTGCGATCGCATCCATCGCATGCCTTTGCTGGCTCAGGGCGGCCACGCCCAGAGCGAGCGAGAATAAAAGACGGAGAGGTGACCAAGGGAGTGACACTCTCACAGAGCCAATGGGGACGTTTTTTTCGAAGGCGATAGTGGCGGTAAATGGGAGAGGCGGTTAATGCGTGGATTGCTCAAAACTCTCCCAGCCAAGCTCAAACAAGTCAATCTAGATATCCAATATGGCGGCGCGCGCTTAGGCGGCTGGTTGCGGCCGGCTCCTCGTGCGTTCCTGGTGCTGGCGGCCGCTAGCTCGATCCAAGCTTTGTAAATAGGGCTGATTAACTGCTCCCGCACCGCAATGACGCTTTATTTCCTAAGTACTTACGGAATCTGCTCACTCGCTTTTGTATTTCGAAGTGTCTGTTTATGTGGCATGTCGCATAGTGGCGAGCGCTGCGAGTGCTTAGCAGCTGTTAGGTCGCTCGCTCGAGAACGACAAGCTTAAATGGTTTTGTAGAAAGAACAATTTATTAAAAAAACGTCTGCAGTGACAAACTATGTTCAAAAAGTGATTTATTTTAGGCAGCAGTGGCATTGCAATCTCAGTGGCAAGAATTCTAAAAATCAAAATTTCAAAAGCCATTATGTACGGCGGCAATCCTAGAAGACAAGAGCGCGCCGAGAATATATAGAGGGTGAATAAAGTATACAGGTAGGTAAAGTATACATAATCAAATATACTATATGAATGAATATAGGTTTGTACAGGACATTGTAAGAGATTGAGGTAAAAAGCAGGGAAGTAAAACATCTCACATGTATCGAAATAAATCAGTCTGTGGCCATATTTCAAGAATAAATTTCGAATACCAGGGATGAAATTTCACGAACGTATTTCCTATATATTTTTAGTGCGTTCATGAATACACAATATGTTTCAAATAGAATTTAAATAGCCCACCGCATATTCCAAACTTATTACTTTTCGCTGAGGGTATGAATAAACACACGCAGAGAAAGGCAGCGAAAATTTTCATCCTTTGACTCCTGCAGAAGAAATTACAGTGCATTGAGCCAGGGACAACATAATATGTTGCAGTGCTAGCGGTTAGTATAAAGACTCCAAGAAAAGCTCACTGCGTGACTCGACATGACGCCAATGACGCTGCTGCGGTGCGAATGTCGCCGACGTCGCCGTTTTCGCTTGCGCGGCTGTCCGGGCGTCGTCTGCTTGTCGTCTGCTGCCGCGTTACCCGCGGCGTCACCGTCGCAGCTAATTTCTTTGATATCTTATTTTTAATACCTATGGCTGGTTATAATTTAGTTCATAAGCATGTTTTTGTTATTGATAATGGTCGAAAAAGTTCACTTTTGTTAAGACTAACTGCAGCCGCGTTTACCGCCGATACCAGGATCGCGGCAATCGTTTCGACCGTGGCGGCACCCTCGGCGCGGCCGCGCAACTTGCAACATGCCACAGCCTTGGGGTGACAGCGGGGCGGCATTCTTCAAAGGTTGGCAGTACTGCACGAAGCTTCAGGGATTTGTTTTTAGTGGCGAGGCACTGTTAATGCATTTTCCGATTTCGAGCGCAGGTACACCCCGGAAGCATTCTTTGTGGCAGGGTGCCCACCGTGTTGTGGGTGACCTTCCAGGTGTGTGCACCGGGCAGGCCTTCACCTGGGTGAGGAGTTGGGGAAGGGTACACCTGGGTGAAGGCCCTAAAAGTGAATACCTTTAAGATAAAGACCTTTAGAGCAAGTGCCTTTCTAGAAAATGCCTTTAGATAAAAGGCCTTAAGGTAAAGAGCTTATGGTGAAGGCCTGCATGGCAAATTCCTTTCGGGTAAAGGTATTTAGCCCAAATGCCTTTACGGCAAAGTCCTGAAGGTGAAGCACCTCTAGCACTTAAGGAGCTTAAATGCGCACCGTAACTAGGGCTCCTGAATAATATTGCAACGGATATTGTGAATGAAGACGAGGTGATGCGTCTCGGTGGTGCGCGTGTTCTGGGCTTGGGTGCCCTGTGCTCTCGGCCTGAGCGCTGTGCCCGGGTCGGTATAGCGTCGTTCTCGCCTTGGGCCACGTAACAATATTACAAGCTTCGACATTTAAAAACGTCTGGTTTCATGTATACAGGCCTGCTAAAGAGCACACAGGCTTTCACGCTGCTGACGAAGGAAGTTTAGAGCATAGGCAAGGAAACCTCACCATGGTCTGCGGCATTACGCCGTCCAAACAGAATCGCCGGACCGATTATTCAGTGCTACAGAAAAGGTAGGCAAAATAAAAAACCACCATCTTTCATGGACTACCAACGCCTACAATAGTGATCTATTTCTACATTTGTATGTCAAGTGGCCTGCATGTTTACCTTGAACACATTCTAGCTCCTCTTTTGTTTCAACATTCTGTGCCCTATTGTAAACTGCTCGAGTAAAAACAAACAAATAATATAAACACAAAGGCAGAGGAGATTCATACCACTCTGGGGGAAAGGCTTTGTCGCCAGCGGTTCGCGGTTCGGTACACTCTTCCGCCTGCTCGATGGCGTTCTTCACTGGACAACACGGTAAATTCCCATATAGCGCATAACGGCGGCTGATGACCGTCGCCACTAATACTGTCTTCATGGTACGAGCCCAGTTTTCCAGGAAAAAATGAGAAATGAGGTGTCTGTCTTGAGAGGAGATGTTTAGGACGCCGCTACATGAAACCGTCTAGGTTCATGCGGAGGGAGTTTAGAGCATCGACAAGGAAACTTAGCCAAGGTTCGTGGCGTTACACCCCTCGCATATTGGACCGATCATTTACAACTAAAGAGAACGTCGATAAAATCAAACATTACCACCCATGGCTGAAGTACTTTCTATGCTCTCTGTTAAACACGAATTAAAAAAACAACTTCAAAATATAAACATAAAAGGACAAGGAGATGCGTGTCACTCTGTGGGTATGTGCTAGAAAACAGACAAGCAAATATCTGGAAAGAAGTTTGGGGACAAATCAAGAATTATCGGTTAAGAAAAGAGTTAAAAAAATTTCAGGGGGCACTTTGTCTGTCTAAAGTGCTGCAATGCGAAAGCGTTTCCTGGCGCAGTTCTCTAGTTATTTATTTTTATTTTTCTTATTTTATTCATCTTATTTCTCTTTTCTTGTTTGTTTTCTTATTTTTATATTTATTTTCCATTTTTTATTGTTTACTTTATTTTTGTTTCTTTCTATTTTTGTTTTTATTGAAGTAGCAGTGAAAGAAGAAAGAGGGGCCGTAATGAAGAAACTGAAATTGTATTTGAGGAAAGGAAATTACACAGTAACTGTCTCACATATCTCGGTGGACACCCGTCAAAACGTGGACACATCTGTCGACACGGCTGCCGACACGAACGCAGACACGGATTGCTAACGACAGCATGAGGCATTAAAGCTTTCGCCTTAAAATTGGCTGCTGCTTTGCTCTGGTTAAGCCTGGATATCTCGAAGCGAAAAGCTGCGGCAAGGCGGAGGAGGAGCCGCGCGTGTAGTGTATACGGTGCTGCCTTAGAAGGTTGCTTTAGAGACATATACTGTGGCGTGCATTCCTCTCGGGTGTACACCAACCAAAATATGAGAGACAGGCATTTCCTTTCCTTAAAGGCAATTTTCATGTCATTTCCTTTTCCTTAAGGCCCTTACGGCGTGGTTCGGATGTCCACCGAGACATTAGAGGTTCCTCACGCACTGCTTGTCTTTTATTTATTTATTTTTATTTGTGCAGCGTGTGACGTCACTCCTTTCGGGTGTACACCAAGATATGAGAGACAGGCGTTTCTTTTCCTTAAAACCAATTTTCATTTCATTTCATTTTCCTTAAGGCCCTTACGGCGCGGTTCAAGGTATCCACCGAGATATGAGAGAGACGCGTGATTTCTTTTTCTTAAAACCAATTTTCTCTTCATTTTCTCCCCTTACAACGCGGTTCGGGTGTCCACCGTGACGCCACGCAGTTCGTGCATGCGCACCTGTGGCTTTTTGTGACGACGTGTCCCACGCTAGCCTCGGTGTTGACTAGCCTAGTGAAGCTTATCGCTTCAAAACAGAGTGGGCTCTGTGCAAAACAGGGATGCTGACGAAATCGGCACTGGGAACACGCAGAATGTGAAAGGAGGAAATAGCCAAAGAAGATATCTACGATAGTTGTAGAAGAAAGTGTTTGTTGTTCGAGGCCAGGGCACGAATTTCGCGGTCTAACACACACCGCGTGAGGTACAACGGGATGGGCACATTATGCGTTGCGTGTAGAGAGGAGGAGAAAACTGCTGAACATTGTATACTTTTCAGTAAAGCGCTTCACCCTGCAATTGAAAATAGCAGGGCTGATTTATTCAAAGCATTGGGGTTTAAGGAGATTGAAGGAAAAATAGATCTTAAGCGTGTGGTTAAAATCAAGGCAAAGTAAAATTTCACGAGTCATGCCTAGGTGGCTTGAGCTGCCGCCCGATTGAAAAGGTTGAGCGTTATTCTTCCAAACAGGGTGCGCATAGCGGCTCAGACACGTTCAGACGAGGCTGCTAAATATGCTACGTGCTTACAGCAGTCTTGCGGTCTGGCTTACAACGCTTTGAGGCACGGATCTCGTCATAGAAGAGAAAGCAGGCGAAGGATAAGAACAACAGAGCAGGTCTCCGCACAATTCAACTGGACAACGCAATATTCCTTTGCTGCGAATTAAAAATGAGAGGAGGACTGCACCTGTTCTCGGCGTCCTTCGTTCGTCTCCTAATACTTACATGAGTTACGCAATGTGTAAAGCATGGTATTTTGCAGGCAATGCCGATGAACACCACGCTGCTGCTGATGTGATACTAGAATGAAGATGTTAACTTCCAGCCATGAAAGCACGGCGAGTGTAGTAACCGCAGTGTGCGAAATACAAGTTGATGATGTTAATTTGCGCATGTGAAATCTCGACCTTGCGAGCACATCCCGATCGGGCCTAACAAGCCGTTATTAACCATTCATACCTGAAGCGAATGCAAACCACAGGCACGGCGACAGGACATTGGGAAAATGGATGAATGGCTTCCAAACATAATGGTGATTACCATCATGCCACGATATTGATGCCCCCCCCCCCCCCCCCCCCCCCAGAATAAAATCTAGTCTAAAGAACACAGCTTAGATTCAGTTGTTCTGGAATAAAAGTTCGCTCTAACTTGCGCTCTGTTGACCACTGCGTCGTCGTACTCGCATAACGGCAAAGGGGTCATGCAATGGTGCGCGGTATCCACCAGAAGGCGGTATTAGAAAATTCAGCTGCAGCCCCACACAACTGCAGGTTTTCTACGCACAAAGAGAACCCATTTCAGAACAACAGACGCTTAATAATCAATCTACGAGCAATATCAGAGGTTCTCGAGGGCAGCTTTTTTTAAACAATTCAAGAAACGTATGCCACCTGTTACCGGTTGAGCAAGAAACGCACTCATGCATGATCTATTCAAAGCTATTGGGTTTAAGGACAGTGAAGGAAAAATAGATTTTAGGCGAGTAGAAGCACCCAAGCGAAGGCTATCTGGTTGGGTTGGTGATTAAAACGAGGACAAGAGTTAAATTTCACGAGTCATGAGAAGGTGGCTTCAGACACCACCCGGGGTGGCATTAAGCGCTGCTCTAAAAATTTTACTTGAAAAATGTAGCCAAAAGGAATAAGTTGAGCACGAGTAAAGTAATAAAGGCGTATCCAGTTGGATAGTTGTCAGGCGTCACCGGATTACTTGAGAAAAAAAAGTCACCTATGACCTTCAAAACACCCTCGGCTGACACTATCTGGGAAGCAGCATCCGCAGAAAACTGTTAGAAAGCATCACAGCGTTGCCTGCATTTTGTTCTTATTCCCTTTACTTTGCAAGTATTTATACTCTTCTGTTGACGTCAGTTACGTGAATGAAAGGAACCGGGAGATTCGATTACGCAGGAGCTCCTTTATTGAGATCCAAACAAAAAGCATGCCTACGAATAATAAATCACAGCATCATGGCATCACATGTTTGTGAGCTTAATGTACTGCACCTAGACAAGCGCTCTTGGGGAAAGGGGGGTACAATGAAATAGATGAAGAGCGAGGTTATACATATGAATGTTATACATGAGGTTATACATATGAATGTTATACATGAGGTTATACATATGACATGTGTCCGTTGGGACACATGCCATGCAACACTGCTTGAGTGGAAATGGCGGCCATGGGTAGACCTCCGATGATTGGCGCTGAGATGAAAGTATGGAATTTACTTCCATCTAGGCCCGCTTTCACTGCTCGAGGAACGAAATATCCGGGTCCGGAACTTGGGCGTCCTCCGGCAAATCGTAGGAATCTTCGTATAGCCAGCTCCAGTCCATGGGCTCCTCTTCGGCGGCACAGCGCTGCATCTCTTGCTTTCCATTTTTCAGGAGAGCCTTTGTCAGCGTCAGGGCGACGGGGTTGGCTCCTGCAGCGCAGGTCCACCTTGAAGATGGGCCGGCCACAGGCTCCTCTCCACCAGTCGGATTTGGCTTTAGCTTCTTGAAGGCCCGGTGTTCATCTACGAATATGAACAGATGAACAGTTAGAAACAAGTGACGGTTATGTGCGGAATTGGGCTATGAAACAATGCATTTTCTGAAAATAAAACGAAGAAGAACAATTCCGACATCCAGCGCCTCTAGTCTGTTTTTAGCGCCTGTAGGGCGGAGAGTTCAGCTGACGACGCCAATGAATACCATGGGGATGCAGAACTGAGGATATAATGCGGATAAAAGCGTTTGCACTGGCCGCGCTAAAAATACGGGATCTGAAAGCGCCCCATACACGAATCGCTGTGGTTAGCATACGCGCCGCGTTCCATCTCTACCATCCGTTACCGGCATGGACGCAGCCGTCATTCACTCACTACTCAGAGCTCAACTGTGCTAATACATATGCGTTAAGGCCGGATAAGAATAACAAGAAAGTGGCCGCTTGGGAGCACGATGATTTAGATAAGGCCAAGCCAGTGTATTAGAGAAAAACCAAACTTTGTGTAGCACGTGAGAGCATAGTGATTTGAAAATCACACACTGAGGCAGCCCCACAGACAACTGCCCTAGTGCGGTCAAAGCCGTTCCGCTGAACTGAACTCGAACAAATTGATAACAGGTCAGCAACATATTTCTCTGAACCATAAACTCTTAGTTTCAATTAATACCTTTTCTGAAACGAAAGTTTTGTTAATTTGCGCTAAAGATACCTCAGCGCAGCGGCAAATGCCGCCGTGCAACGTGGGGCGGCGAGAGTCGGATGCAGCGTTAAAACTTGAACACGTAAGACAAGCATAGAGACCGCTCAGATTTATTGCAGATAACGTATGTACACAGCGAACTCAGCTTAATATATTGCGTACCGAAAACAACATCCGCTAGAAACGCAAGAGGTTCGTGAGGGGTATTGTTGAAACAACACAAAGATACCCGTGCCGCGAGGCACCCGGTGCGTCATGCATCAACACACCCTCAAATTACGCGTGAACAGAACATTTTTGACACATCGCTGTGTGAATGCACTGTAACCAAATTATTAGACAACGTTAACAAACATATAGTGAGGTCCCTACGCTATGTTGTTCCGCCCGAAGTAGTCACTGGAAATCAGGAGTTTAGATGGTTAGTACTTACTTTCAGGTTCGTTTCGCAGTCCATTGACAACCTTGCTGTTCACTTTGGGCGCTTTGCGATTCGTGGATTTCTTGGCGGTTCCATTGCAGCGGCCACTTTTTTCGGCTTTTCCGTCTCCGTCGTCTTCTGAGTCGCTTGAGTTGATCCACGCCCACTGTTGAAACAGGAGATTAAGCATCAGGCGTTTGTAGATGCCGAGATCGTTGCGGCTCTTCCGAATCTTTTGTAACTTCTCCCTGGCTCAGGCCAAAATGCGCTGCACGTTCATCCCCATATTGAAAAACACAGGATTGCGCTCGCAAACGTTACACAGCCTTGATCAACAGGTACCAAGATGGAGTGCCTTCACCACTGCAAGTGATAGGTTAAAATTTTGTACTTCTCCACGTGGTTGGGAAAGGGTAGATTTGACGAGAGTGAAACACGGCTCCACCAATCGGCTTTACCTTCAGCGCACAAAGGGGAACTTGGTAGTGCCGGCAGAGGGAGATAAGCAAAAAATGGATGTGGTTTCCTAGAAACCACTGGAAGCAGATACCAGAGGGATGAGCTCATGTTGACCTCATTTTTCAAACCACCCCTTATTCCGAGTAGGCCTTTTCTGTTGTTATACAGCAAAGCAGGCTTTAGGTGTTGGAAATGGGTGAGGAAGGGGAGGAGATTTTTCTTCCTCGAAAGTTCTGAGTCATTTTGGCGCTTAACTGACAACCTCATGAGCATTATAATGGTTACGCTGCGGCCATGGCGAAAACTGACGCCGACACGGGTCTTAGGGTCGTTGCCCAGATTTCCGCACTTTTGTTTTTGCTGATTTCTGAAAATGGTAATCCGCTGTTTACATCTTCGCTTCGTGTCCATTTTGCGTAACAAATAAAAAGTGTCGTGCAAGGAAAAAGAATGTGGTAATGATGAATGCTACGTCGATGCCCTGTAAAAGTGCCAAAGGCCGTTTTTTCTCAGGAAACTAGACCTAAACAGATGCAGTGGCCTTAACGATCGTAGAAACATGTATGAATTTCGAGCACCAAACCAGCGCTGTTTTTTAGGTATATACGGATGCTTTCCACATTTCCTACACCCTTTTTTGAAGGACGAAAAGTCTCAGGCACATATCCTGTCCCATCTGCCTCTCCGGACTCTGTTGCCGTCATGCACATCTGCTGAGTGGATTTCGCGCAGTAACCATGCAACAAAACAGAGACATTTATTTTTCGCTCCTGATTTGCGCTCAGTTTTTTCGCGTTTATTACGGTTTTTTTTTTCGCGGGATCCGTAGATCCGTTGCAACTAATATGTTTAACCTGAGGTAGACAGTAACCGGTAGAAAATAACGCTATAGAGGATAAAACAATAATTGGCAAATTCGACACTGAAAAGCATACAACAGTGAGCAAAGGATTTATGTGGAATAAGAGAGAGCGGCGCTCATGACTGAGCCAGAGCATTTAGACGACTTCATTACTAGTTTCCAAATATTGTCCTCGCGCATAAATAGCACGAATCGACACCGTGCGAGCGATGAGGAATTATTTTGCGATGCTTTAGAGCTCCGCCCGCCGTTCTCTCACACCATATCTCTCGTCAAACGCCACTTAACCTCTGTTAATTGTTTAGTTTATTTGCACATTTTCAGTGAGTAACATCACTCGAAACAGGAACCTCGAATTTTTTCTATAGTCTAATTCGCTCCTCTGGACAACGAGAGAATGTTCCTTCTTCTGGTCAAGCCTGAAAATCCGCAAAGGAGAGACAATACTGATAGGAAAATTTCCTTATCTACAAATTTAAAACCTTAAGACCATTAAGGATAAACATATCCAGAGAAATCTTCGAATCACTCACATACCGGTACTGGCATAATTCGTTAATGAAGTCTTGCACGTGGTCAGAGCATTTCTTAGTACTTCATACTGTTGCTTTAGTCTTTCTTTCAACCTACCCTTCCACTACGACTGGTCCTTTCCCGCTGCAACGACACTTTTTTTTTTCTCTTTGTTCACGCAACTTCTTGCCATCATTTCTCACGAATCCTTAACTTCTTCACTCCTTCCCACCACCTCTCCTGTTGACACTTTCGCTTGGCCATGGTGACTAATTCCTTATCTCAGTTTTTGAGGTCAAGGCCCCAAGTCGCACAAAGCAGCCCGTGGCAGTTGGACACACAGCTTTTCAAGCCGCACCCTATCTCTCCAGGCTCGGCACCCGGGATTCCTTTCTGCTGAACTGGCTTCTTTCTTTTCGCAGTTTTTCAGGTCAACTGGTTATCAACTTGGGCAGCCATCATGCCTGGAGAAGATTCTTCGGTCCCATCCTAACAATTGCCGTCCCACTTCACACCATCCTCCTCCTCATTGGGCTTTCCTCCTCGAGTGATGACCCACTTTAAAGTCCGCCAATCATAAACGTTTTGGACAGCAGCGGGCAAGTCCTCCTGTCGAAACCTGAACAACCACCCTGAGGTTTTCTCTTCCTTGTAGAGTTTGCGATTTACGCTTGATGGAATTTCGGCTATGGTACTCTTCACGGTCCTTGTTCGGTGATATTTTCTCCGAACCCTTAAAGAAGGTTTTTTTGTTCTAGGTGCGTTTTTTTCTAAAACCTTTAATGCAGGGCGCAGATTAAACTCGTGAACCTATGACTCCAATATTGATAGAAAACAACTTGTGTCTAAATAGCCTTCCGCGCATACCGTAAATGTGCCGCAGCTATTGGCGCCCTGTCACAGGTTGACCACGTCGCCGCCGCCGGTGAAACCGAGTGGAACTTGTCGAAACATTGTCGAAACTGGGATTCGAACCCGCGGCGTAGTAAACGGAGGAGCTTGCCCATTTCCTTCCCCCCTTTTTTGAAGTAGAGAAGCATCAGTCGCTTATTTCATCTCTGCTCCCTCTCCGGATTCTGTTGCCGTCATGCGCAAATGCCCAGCGGATTGCGCGGAGCAGACGTGCTGTTAGGATGTACAGTTGTTTTCAAGTGCTGGTTTACTAGGGTTTTTTTTTTGCTTCACTGCCAGATACTTTCCCTGGATTCGTCGCACTTACTATGTTGCACAGGAACTGAACGAATTTATGGCTATACAGAGTGAAATGTTATTTACAAATTTCGCCAAGTCATAGTGTACAGGAACACTCATGGGCAGATTTTCTGGAATAATGGCGCAGCATCCTTAGGACTGAATCAGAGTGTTTGCAAAAGTTCACCCACATATGAGGAAATATTTTTAACTCTTAAGAGCTCAGCCGCTCCATTGTCGAGCGCACCATTTTTGAGCATATGTGGTTTCACTTCCATTAGTTGCTCAGTTCGTTTGTATATTTTGCGTCTTTGCAGCCAGAAAGTTCACCACAGTGTAAGAAGGAGCGGATAAAGTTTTCTGCAGTCCATTTCACTTATGGCCATGTAGTAAAATTGGCTGTGTAATCCTTGCAACGCCTAGAATATCTCACCGCAGGAATTCATGCGTGCTGCCCCCTGTTCCCACTTCCTAAATATTCCTTGCACTTCCCCCGCTTATGTGGTAAAAGATCTCGTCTTACGCTTCTTATGGCGAACGTATTGCGGGGCTTCTTCCGTGATAGAGATCTCAGCAGTTGCTTCCGAAAACAATCGAGTTCTGTGCGGTTGGCTGCAGTAATATGTGAAAGGTACCTCCGATGTCGATGCCATTAAGTTAGGGCAGAGGAACATAGTCCTGTGTCCTGTCCCTGCGCACTGTTTTAAGTTGAAAAATGAACCAACTGGCCCCGCTACTTCCCATGATGAGGAACATAGTGTTTGAAG
This sequence comes from Amblyomma mixtum, assembly GCF_055824585.1. Lineage (NCBI taxonomy): Eukaryota > Metazoa > Arthropoda > Arachnida > Ixodida > Ixodidae > Amblyomma > Amblyomma mixtum. Next base: position 232,800,762 of record NC_143013.1, read on the forward strand.
TTTTCAGAGGCGAGCTTGCGTGTGCCAAATTTGCCGCACGTACCGTCATCTGAGCCCTGAATGCCACTACTCAATGGCAGCTCCAACGAAGTGCCACGGCGTGGTCTTATAATTTTGTTTCGGATACCGCGATTGCTTACCTTTGCTTCGCTAGCTTAGATGATCATTTAAATGTCATGTGTAGTTGGCGCGCTTGAAATCGGCGATGTTGAAAACAACTCAAGATACTGGGAACGAGATTTGTTTTATAGCGAAGCTCTTAAGCGCCCATTCGGTGGCCGACCGGCGTCGCTGTCTGCGTAATCGAGTGTGCGAGAGCAGCGCCGGCCGCTCATAGATGGCGGCGCTGGCACATGAGGAATGCCGACACAAAGTGGAGGAAGCGAACTAGAAAACTGACAAATAAATATGTGGACAGCAGTTGGGGGGTCAAATCAGCAATTACCGGTGTAGAAAAGGCTAAAGAAATAGAGATGCACTGAGCAAAAGAAGGATGCTGACGGAATCGGCACTGGAAATATAAGCATGCTTGAGCAGGTCAGGTACTATAAGAGGGACCGGTTCTGCGGGTTTCATTAAAGGGCAGCACCCTACAGTTGAAAGTATTGGGCGTGATTCATTCAAATCAGTGGGGTGTAAGTACAGTAAAGGGAAAATAGATTTTAAGCAATTAAAGTTAACCAAGAGAAGGTTAAGTGGTTGGTGGCTAAAATAAAGACAAGAATGAAATTTCTCGAGTCATGGCTCAGTGGCTTGAGACACCAACCAATTTAAAGGGTTCAGCCTTTTGCCTCCATCCAGGGTGCGCCTAGGGGATCAGAGACGTCGAGACGAGGCTGCCAAATAATGTACATTCTTTGAGCAGACTTATTTATGACGCCATTATCTAAGGGATATCAGTGCAGTGCCGACTACGATGATGCAGAAAATACCTAGTGCCAATTGTTTTGCAAATATTTAAGAAGAAAAAGGAACAAAATATTTTCAAAGCGTTTATTTTGCATTGTGAACAATATATTGAAGAAACACATTCTGAGAGGTGCTAATGAGCGCTACGATAAAGGTTTTATTTGAAAATGTAGCCAAAACGAAAAAGTTGAGCAATAGTAAAATGATAAAGGCGTGTCCTATTACATATTTGTCAGGAGACACCAGATATGTTGAAAACAAAGTCACCTATGACCTTCAAAACACTCCTCTAGGTCTGTATTTAGTCAAGAGCGTTCAAGAGCGCGCGTTCATGCGAAGGAGCAGACAAATTTCCAGGGGGCTAACGCGGCGTTTATTCCCGCATGTTCGTCGGTGCGTGGCTGGCCGAGAATAACCCACCCGTAGGTTGCGGCGCACGCCTTTTATTCGTTTCTGGCGCGCATGCGCATTAGCGACGGCGGCGATAGCCGGACACCACAGATATTGCTTTCGCAATTACCGGGCTTAACCAAGCTAAGCCACCGCGAATTTTGTTACCACACACTATAGAAATATGGAATAAAGTTAGATGGTTCTCGCGTACAATACCGACTGATCAATCTAATATAGAACTGCCTACCGATATTACTTTCGTGGTTGAATTGAAATGCTGTGTTACCCACTCCTGCTAACTCTTTTAGAAAACAGACGGCAGTATTTCTGAATATATAAAAGGCAAATCAGCTACGGTCGGGCATTGAAATGCGGGCGTGCAGTTTTCGGATCTCCAGCTCCACTCTCAGTTCACCAGGAAGGCTTGATCCCATTCAGGAATCGGAGCCAGCAGCGCTGAAATGTAGGCTTCATCGGGTATACAGCCTACGCCCACGAGTTCTCCCGGTCGAAGCTCCGCTAGATTTTGACTTGTCCGTCCGCCAGCTTTATTCAGCTTCGGTTGCCCACGATCGGAGGCATCACTACAGGTCCCCACACCTGAGGGTCCGGCCCCCTCGCTGTCGCTCTGGTTGCGCTTGCAAAGCTCGGAGGCCCGGTGTTCAGTTGTGAAGATGAAGAGGCGAGCAGTAAGTACGAAAGAACTGTCTGCTCCGCAACTGAACAACACAAGATAACATTTGCTTGGAACGATGGAAAAATGAGACGAGGCCTACAACCTGTTTTGGTTTTCGGCGTCCCGCCTATGCCTTGTAGTAACTAGAACTGGAATGTAAATGTAGGCTTTGTAGAAGGCGACGCCAAGGGATACCACGTGGTTGCTGGAGTTAGATTACATCGCACATGTATATTTTATCACGCCCTCGTTGCCAATACAGTAACCGAAAAAGTGCGCCACATACGATTCACTGTGATTAGCTTGCGCACGTGGATGCTCGCACTCGCATGTGCCAGAGACTTGGGCGGAAGAGGGCTTTACTAGCTTTTGGAGCTAAAGTGTATACAAACCACAGACACGACGACACGGAACCATAAGCGCGAACATGTGACCGCCTGACAGCATGATAATTGCGATCATTCCACGCAACCGACAACGCAGAAATAAACAACGGGTTTGGTTTTTGTTTAAATGATCGTATTTGGAGCCACGCCGATGTTCTAGAGTGGAGCAAAACTCGTTTATTCAAAAAAGCTGGATTAAAACAGGAACAAGCCAGGAGACCTGGTATGTTACCGCCAGGTTAGAATTATATTGAAAACAAAAGATAGTGCGCACGGACGAATAGCTGTATATATCTATATATGCATTCTTCCTATTACATGGCACCTTTGCGACACAGCGCTACTTGTCCCCGCCGTTCTCCTTAGGCAGTGTGCGCCGGTTTTTGCTTTCATGACGGACTACATCCAACTAGCCAATATCATTAATCAGAGAGGTTGAACTGGCCAGAAGAGCTCAGTTTAAACTAGCAATGTGTAAGCAACAAAAGTGCCACTAATCCCCGCTCTCTTTATTACTGCGTCGTCGTAGCCTCATAACTGCAAACCGGGCCATGCAATATTAAGCGGTATTGGGCGAACTACATTGTTTGGACTCCAAAATGCAAAGAGAAAATCTACACAGCTTAGTAAAACTGCATGTATCGTACCCACACGGAGAAATAACTTCAAAACAACGAATGAAAAAAAAAAACAACCTACCAGCAACGCAAGACGTTTTTATTCCCTCTTATTTATAGAATTCGAAAGCACGTGCAAAGCCTGGTGCGCGCAAAAACGCACTTATTCTTAATCCGCGCGGGAACAAATCATTATCTAAAAAAAATGATGTTCTGGGAGCAAACTAAATTGTGAACAATTCGCAAATACCGGTACTGCTCGCTCCCGGCAGAAATGCGCTCACTCTTAAACCACGTCGGAACAGAATATTGCATGAAACAAATTGACGCAAGAGGCGCAAATGAAATTCTCATTGAAGTTACAAAGCATAATCTGCAATCTCTACACTACATTATCTTACCGGAACTACTAAATTGTACTCCACCTACTCCACCTTGGGGGATTCCCCTAAACATTTGACCGAAATTGTATTCAAGTGGAGAGAAGGCAACAACCTACCTTCTTTTTCCTGTCGAAATTGTTCGGAACCCTTTCCGCTTCCAGTTGTTGGTTCGCGGCATGCTGGCTTGCCGGCCATTCCATTGCCACCACAGTGCCTGTATCTGAGCGACAAATACTTTCGATGAAGAAGCCGTAGCAACAGGCGCTTGCGAATGTCGTGATCAAGCTGGTTTTTCTGCATTTCTTCCATTTTCTCCTTGGATAAAGCTAGAAGGCCATCCAGGTCAATCTTCATGATGGAAGATATAGGAATACCCTCGGAAATGTCGCAATCAAGAACGCAGTGCGCAGCAAATGCGACAAAGGACGCTCAGGTACGACAACCCAAGTCACAAATTCGTCTTGGATCTCATCACGTGTGCGAGAAAGGGTCGCTGGTAACGAGAGTGATTCGGGGCTGCACCAATAGGCTTCACCTTCTGTGCTCAAGGGTGAGAGTGTTGGCGCTGGCAAGCCAGAGAGATATTCGCAGCACATCAGTGTCGTGACGATACCATGTTTCGGTTAAACTGATGACATCCAACGATACCGTTAAGCTTGCCAAAAAATGAGTCAGTTGATCAACTTTGTTCACAGCTGATTGCATGTTGAAATGAATTAACATGAATTTCTTATTTTTATCTAAGCCAACATATTTATTAAATTGTGAGGGTGTGTAATGAGGTGTAGTCCTCGATCCATTTTCCAGAGGCAAGAAAGGAAGAACAACTCCTGTGTGATGAGTAATGACGCCGTATTACGTCATTTTAGCAAATCGGATTGACTGCTTATCCGAATGATATCGAAACTCTCTGTTCTGCGTGCGAGTATGCTGCCGTTTTTTGTCCAGACGTACATCCAAGGCGTTTCCTTTTTCTTTGCAATTGCGGCACAAAGAAGGTGTTTGTTGTCAGGAGTGAAATGCTCATTGACATAAATCCGTTGAGCGGGACCAGTAAAACCAATGTCAGTAGCTGATAGGGTTGCCTTTTTTGCTGCCTCAAGAAAATGGTTTCTCTTCGTAGGGGTCGTGAATCTGACAACTAGGTTAATGTCATTGCTGCTCTTGGTTTTAACGCTATGCGCGATGTCAGTGTCTGCCAGGTCAAGCGGAATATGGTGGACTATGCGATTGGCAAGGCTACCTCAGCAGCTCTGTCTTTAGCTCTGAGTGGCAAGCCCTTTATCTCCACATTGTTCGACCGGCTGTATTGCTCCAGTTCAGCAATTCTCCCTTCAGCTTTAGTTAGCCTCTCTGTTAGATCCTTGTTTTCCTGCCTTAAGACAGCACATTCCTGCTTTGTCCTCTTGACCTCGGCACTCAGAGTTTTCAGTTCTGATAGAGCATTTTGGAAGTCATCAGCAGCGTCAGAACAAAAAGTTATCCTCTGGTTCATTGAGCGTATTTGGACACGCATTTCGCGTTTGAAATCTTCAATGGCTTTCATGACATCAGCAGTGGCAGTCGACATCGTCAACACAAATCGCAAGACACTCAGTCGGCAGTGGCAAATAATGGAAAGTTTGGTCTTGTATAGGTAAACACCTCAATGCAGGTGCACTCACCTATGAGGCACAAAGCAGCATAGGAAGCATTTAGTTTCCTGCACAACATGCCACCGCCGACTGGATGGCAGATCCGATGAGGGGATCCTTATGCAGCGCGGGCAGCAGGTGACGTCACGACTGCATCTGTAGCTGGCAGCTCTCGTAGGCGTTGTCGATACGACGCTCTCCCGCTCGTGTCTTCTTCTTGCACAGTTCGCTGGTGCTGTTGCGTGAAACCTACGAGGCACAAAGCAGCATAGGAAGCAGTTAGTTTCCTGCACAACGTGCTACCGCCGACTGGCGGTGTTTTTTTGTCACTGGCAGCGCAGCCAGCTCGTACACATGTTCTGACCCCACTGCCGGCCGTGTCGACCTCGCCGCCCTTTACAAAGCACTCCAGAGCGCCGACGCCGCCCTTCTTCCTCCACTCACTGGAACATCGCCCTCCCAGTTCGAAACCACGATACCGGCAGTAAACGAGGCAACCGGTTTCCCAGGAGAGACGTTACCAACTTTGGCGCTTTGTCTGTACCTATCCTTCGTGGCAACACTAAGCCACTGGGATGTAGCCAGGGTCGTCCAGCTTGTTTCGGCTGCCCGATGGCTCTCCCAGACACTGTGACCTGATCTTGACCGGCTTCTGGAAACTGGTCCATACTGTTCTTTTTTTCACATTTTTCCCTTCATCTTAATAGTACCTTTTGCGCAAACCCCGCGTTCGCGCTTGGTGGGGCCCCTATAGCGCCACCGCTTCTGTTGACGTGATGAAGATGGCGAGCGCGGAAAGAACGGAACAGTTCAGGGGCCGGCTCTAACGAGAACCATCATCTACAGCTGCTCGGCGCTGGCCGAACCACTTTCGTTCGAGGCACGGCAGCAGCAACAATAAATGTCGTGCCGTCGCATCTTGTAGCACGGTTGTACCACGCATCTTGTACGGTTTCTAAGTGCTGCGCTATGGTGACCAAAACAATGCGCGGAAGTCATGCAGATAGCTTAATCGAATTCATGAAAGTTGTTGCAGCACTCAATTTTTCCACCACTGGGATAGACAACGCGATTTTTTTCATAATGTGTCTAACATTGTCGTCCAAGCAACGAGGGGCTCGAACTTCCAGACAGATCTTAATTATGCAGCTTCAAAACGGCAATAAGCATTCCCGCCTATGAACGCGGAGGGCGCATTGTATCATTTCTAAAAAAAAAACGGATAATCAAGAGCCATACAGGTTGTTTGAAAGATTTATTTCAAATAGCATGCCATCATACAAACAAGGGATCACATAATTAAGCATGTGGCACCTTTTCTCAGGTTTAATTAGCGTTAAAAAAAGCAAACATTTTGTAAACGATTCCCCCAATGAAAAATTTGATTATCATGTATGCGTGTAGGTTTGGACATTTCTTACATTTGCTGGAGAAGAAAGCAGATGCTGCGCTTCTATTAGTATTGAAATTCAAGCATGCATTCCTTGCATATCTTGGGCAGCTTTTGTTTAAATCGCCAATCAGGGAGGATCCAAGCCCGGAATCTGGGTATCCTGCAGCACATCGCAGATTTTGTTGTAGAGCCACTCCCAGTCTACGGAATCGTCATCATTGGGAAGGTCTTCTTCTTGGTTTGCGCCCATCGAGCCAACCTCCTTTAACGCAACTTGGCCAGGATTGTAGACCATACAGCCGTTCACCACTGCCGAGGGGCCCGCCTCTTCGTTGTCGCCGAGGTTGGGGTTTGGTTTGCAACGCTTGGGGGCCCGGGTGTCATCTGCCAACAGGAGAAGCGTACATTATGAACAGTATAGCAGCTTGGGACACAACGGAACTAGACGTCGCAAACATTGTTTAGAACACAACATGCTTAGAAAATTTCTGTGGAGGTCTCTTCCTCTATGCATCCCACGTTTACACGGTAATGACCATAAGCATATAGCAACGCTGTGATATGGCATCCAGCAGATCATCATAATGCATATGACGCGTTCTTGGTAGTGAGACTAGAATGCAGATTTTACATTTTTATTGTTTCCGCATAGTATGCAACCGCGAAAAGGCGGGAAAAATGACTCGACGAGGAAAATATGCACCGCAAAGCTTTGCACATGTGACATGGAACTCCCGCGCGGGCAGGAAAGTTCCCCATTGACTGTTGAATTCAAGCAAAAGAGAGTGGATTAAACGCAACGCTTTGTTACCAAGTGCACTCAGCTTGTAAAAAAACACAACTTCATAGTTCTGTGCTATCTGCTGGAACCCGCCCTATGAAATCTTCTACTCAGTTCAAGGTTGACCAGCTTAAATCTTTTTATCCCGAAACAAAAAGTACAAAGTGAGCCATGCGGAGCAAGCATGCAGTCGAAAGGGCGGGAAATTCTGTACACTAGGTTTTTCAAGACTTTGCAGCTCAGTCAACCTAGAGTAATAGATTAACGCAAGCGTTCAGTTGTTACAATTTGTTGTTGGCCTTATGCAAATGCTAAAAGCTTGGGCTGCTCGGGTAATTCAGAGCGCGGGTTCATGGCGGGATGGCCAGTGCCAAATTCGAGCGCCATCTGATGATATATCAGAGGCGCCATAAAGCTATCCGGGACGCAGCAAAATTGAAAATCTTAATTTAGTGGAGTCGGCGCTTCTCTCTCTTAATCTGTAGAATGAAGTCACTCGCTGCAGCTTCGCAGCGCACTCGCGAAGGAAACCAGTGTCGCGATGCGCCCCCGAAATTTTGATTGAAGTTACAAAGCATAATCGGCTATCTCTACACTGCGTCATCCTATCGGAACTACTAAATTCTATTCAAGTGCAGAGAAATCAACAACCTACCTTCATGTTCCTGTCGAAATCGTTTGGAATCCTTTCCGCTTCCGTTCGTTGGTTCGTGGCTCGCTGCTCTGACGGCCTTCCCATTGCCACCACAGGGCCTGTATCTGAGCGACAAACACTTTCGATGAAGGTTCCGTAGCATCAGACGCTTGCGAATGTCGTGGTGTGGCTGGCTTTTCTGCATTTCTTCTATTTTCTCCTTGGATAAAGCGAGAAGGCCATCCAGGTCAATCTTCATGATGAGAGATACAGGAATACGCTCGGAAATATGGCAATCAAGAACGCTGTGTAGCAAATGCGACAAAGGACGCTCAGGTAAGTCAAACCAACTCGCGCATTTCAGGCTTGGATCTCTTCACGTGTTCGAGAAAGGGTCGCTGGTAACGAGAGTTATTCGGGGCTGCACCAATAGGCTTCACCTTCTGTGCACAAGGGTGAGAGTGTTGGCGCTCTCAAGTCAGAGAGATAAGGGGACAATGGGCGTAGTTTCCTACTGATACTTGGAACCGGAAACCAGAGCGTTTAAGGAGACCAGACCCCTCCTCTTTCTCGCTTCTTCCTTTCCCACATACTTAACAAAGGAATTGGCTTTTGGGTGTTTGAAAGAGGGGGAGGTAGAGGAGGTACCACCTCGGAAACAAGGTGGAATGAGAACCGAGGCTGGAATTTGGAAGCAAGCAGATGAGTCAAACTGCTGCTGCAGGGATCATAGCTTGGCATTCTTGTGACGCCACATGGCTTGCGTGTAGGGAACTAAAAGCGACAAATGTTTTATGCGTGCGACCCTGTTCTCCAGATATTCCCTTTTGTAAGAAAGGGTGAAAATGGATATCTCTGTTAGTATCTCTGCTTTCTGTCTCCTAATTGACGGTAATGGGGCAAGTGTAGCGCATCACCAATCCATGTATAAAATTAGAAATATCTGCAGATACCAGCAAGAAAACTGAGAGCTAAGTACAGCGAGGTCTTTTGACTCTGTACACTACGTCTAGAAAGATGCGGTGGCGTTACCTATTGTAACAGCATGTACGTGTGTTGGATACGGAAACTGCTGGTGTTCGACAGGCCACTTCCGGCCGCCTGGTTCTAATTCACCTTGGTTAATATGTCCCATTTTCTCAACGAATTTTACTCAACTAGAGCGCAGCCTGAAAACTGATTCTAATTGAATTTCTTTGACAGGTCTTATTGGTCTTAATAGATTTGGCTCAACCCTATTGCGTCCTTAAGCACCTACCCAAGCAGAACAGGCAATCACGCCAATATTAGAAACGTATTGCAAAGGCCGGTCCTGCATGGGACCACGGAGAAATTATTGTTGGCTTGGGCAGGCTCGTATTTGTACTATGTAATTTTTAAAATAAATAATTTTATTCATTTGCAACATTGGGCAGAGTACCCGTGCCGCTTGGGAATCGCGTCCGACAGCGAAAATGTATAGTTTAATCCCAGAAATGGGTATATTTCACGTTACCATGGGCTCTCATAGCGCCGCATGCGGTACTTTGTCGGAGCGTCTTTGTCCCGTGCGTGTCATGCTAAGAGTAGGCGCAATTCTATCAAGATACCCTTGTTCGCTGGCGGGTGCGGTGAGCAAATGCGTACTCTATCACAGGAATTGCAACTGCGCCTATTCTCGTTCTCTGAAAGTGAGGGCAAAGTTTTTTCAGATTCGAAACGACGACCGGCGCACCAGAGATATTGTAATATGTTGGTTATGAAAGGAATAAGCTTCCACAGGAAGCATGTTTCTTGACGATATTTCCCGGAAGAAAGGTCAGGGAAAAAAGTTCCTGTGAGGAAACGCCTCTATCTTGGCATACAACTCAAGAACGCTGCTGCTTTTCTCTTTCAAAGGAATTCCATTCATTGGCTTCGGCCGATTCTCATGAAACTGCTGGGGTGACAACACAGGGAGTGGCGCTACAATGGAGAGAGGGGTCTGTCCGGGACAATGGAGTGAAGGGATTTGCCCGTTAACTACTACTCCCTGCTTTCTCCTCTTTTTGTTACGTTGCTTGGCAACTTTCTGACGTGATTGACTAACTATTTGGCTTCCATGTAACGTAATTTCAGATATACATTCCGCGGGCTGTGCAATTCTAAGGATTAAATTTCTCGCTTTGAGCACCTGTTATAGGCGCGGACGCTACAGTATCTTATGATATTGCCGGATATTGCATCGAAATTCCCTACGCCTATTGTATTACGAGGTTATACTTCCGCTATGCGTGCAGGTACATTTTTATGAGCCGGTCGCACATGTTGTTCCTAGTGCCTATATGTACCAGGCGTAGAAAACTAATGAACAAAAGTTTTCTCAGAAGAGATTGAGCCCTGCTGACAGGTGCCGGCTGCATATGCTAAGTTACAAATTTACCAACGTCCGGTACAGATGTACTGTTACACGTGTAACTCTTACACATGTACTATCCAAAAACTCGTGATGACGATAACAAGCTTAAAATAGAGAACGTTACGTAAAACATTGCTGAGCACAGGGGTCCGCTACATTTAAATATATCATGAGCACCCCAATCAAAGCATCTTCAACTATTCACATCCAAAGCGCAACTCTAAAACACATATCCAGAACCTCCGTAACCAGCTTGTGCCCTATTTTTTTTGCTTTCTTGACACCATGTCGTAAGAGTGTACGGTTATCTATAGCGACGACACGGTGCTGGCTTTCAACCCTGGCCTCACAGGGTTCAGATCCTCAAATGATTTCATAAAACTTCGGACCGAGGAGTGCCGTAACCAGTCACACTCTCGCGTTTAACCCTAGCGTGCTAACGCAAGAAGAAATCTTCCTCCAAGACCTGCTCAGTCTATACGACCACTCCGTTCTAATCAAACACTTTATTCTCGATCCACAACACCAAGCTCCAAAGTGGTTTCACATTTTTGTACTTAGGGGAACCGTGCAGGCTCAGGCTGGCGCTGCACGATTTATGTACAGGGGCATTACACAAACGATCGCTTTCCACTTTTCGCGCCAGCGCATTCATTGCCCGAGGTGTAGCTGCTTGTACTGTGAGTGCCGGGAACGCCGTTAGACCGCTTCGGAAAAAAAAACCGCGTGGGGGCGTCACTGTTGCTCAATAGCGCGAATACAGAGGCCCACTTGCCCACCGCTGCCATCATTTTTCTTTGGACGCCCTCCATCCGTTCATTTTGTAGTGGCGACCACTTCGGAAATTCCTCTGATTTTATGTCGCCATTTTTTTTTGCTACGAGTGCACTTTGCCTCCCGTTTAGCACCGCGAAGCCCTACGTGTCACTCGGCATGCCGTAGGACACGCCCAGCAAGTACACTTGACTTGTGCGCTTGACAGGGGTAGTAAGTTTTGTTGTAGTCTTGTATTCCGAAAACATTTGTGGGCCCCTGTGCATAAAGCCGTCAAGGCAAAACTTCATGCCTCCTGTGCTCGCCTTGTTAATATGAATTCTGAAAATAAGTACCGCAGCATTTAAATCAATCCTGGGCCCTGTATACGACTTTCAGCTCTCTGCATACTGTTGCACCACGTCTGCTAACCCGTACACTTACTTTGCAAGCGCTGGTGGAAGCACGAAGCTGCTGTCTCCAAGAGCAATGCATAGGCGCTGAACATACCAACTTCTAGGTATTGCATGGCCTCATGTGATAGCACGGTGATAGTCTACAGGACGTGCACAGTGCTTGTATCATTTACCTATACATAGAGGGTGTCTAGCAATAAAGTTTCGGTTATCAAGTCAGGTGTTTTGTCAATGATCCGATACATATAAGATATATCTTTTGTACAGCTGCTTTCTGAAGTTACCATTTTCTGCTTGTATTTAGCTTGGATCCATTGAGTATACCAAGCTGTCCTTCTCGACTTGTGTTGTGTTGAAAATCGGCCGAGCCTTAAGCGATGAACCACTGCCATACTTGCGTTGCGTTGACCATACCGTTGCGTTTACGTGTCAGTGATTCTTTCCACCGTCAAGGAACCTGGATCCGCTTCATGCGTGGCGGCCGAATGCTGAAATCACTGCAGGTTTGGAGACAGTTGATGACAATCATTTTGGGGAGATTTTTTCGTAAATAGCATATGGGGAAGTTTTTTTCCGGAACCGGGGTTACGCGACAAGGATGCACAAGGTAGAAAATGGCTAATGTGTCACCCTCCTCCTGCTGGGCAAAAACAGCGCTAAGACCAAGGACAAAAAAAAGAGGACAACAGGACCGGCGCTGACTATCAACTGAAAGCATTATTAGAAACAACACGCAATATATACTCCTTCGACAACCAAGAGCACATGGCAACACCAAAAGCTACAATGATACATCAATCACCTGGATCAAGATACTTTAGTTTACAATCATGAACTGTTACAGAGGGGATGCTCACGCACGAGTGAATGTTTTTTTTTTTTGGATATGATAGGCTTGACTGATTTCCCGTGTTAGTTTATCTTTGTGCTTGTAAAGGATTCTAGTTTCATTAAAAATGGGGGTACATGATTTTCCAGAAGAATCTGGTTAGTTATTCTGGGAACAGTTCCTCTAATGCAAGGCCAAGTTTCAGGATCCTGTACAAGCACAAAGATAAACTAACACGGGAAATCAGTGAAGCCTATCATATCCAAAAGAACAGTGACTCTTGCGTGAGCATCGCCTCTGTAACAGTCCATGACTGTGAACTAATTTATCGTGATCCAGGTGATTGGTGTATCATTGTAGCTTTTGGTGTAGCCATGCGCTCTTGGTTGTCGATGGAGTATATATTGCGTGTTGTTTCTAAGAAAGCTTTCAGTTTATAGTCAGCGCCGGTCCTGTGGTCCTCTTTTTTTTGTCCTTGGTCTTAGCGCTGTTTTCTGCAATTTCTGCTCTCACAATCTTTGCAGTGAATACCTAGATTCCATTTCACGGTGTAATGCACGTTTTGTTGGGTTCTTTTAGCCGTTCATTTAGGCATCTGCCTGTCTGACCAAAATATTGCTTGCCGCAAGAAAGTGGAATGACATAGACGACACCCTCTTGGCAAGCAACGACACGGTTCTCGCGATTAGTAGTACATTCTTGTGCAACGTATTGGGAGTTAACCTTTTTAGAAATCTTGCCTAGCTTATCGGGAGCCGAGAAAACAACTATCACTTCTGCGCGTTTACCAATTTTTTCCAATAACGTGCATTACACCGTGAAAGGGCATCTATGTCTTCACAGCAGAGGTTGTGAGAGCCGAAATTGAAAGCCGGAGTTCGAGAAAACAAAGGTGATAAGTAAACACAAAAATCAGCTAACGCGTGAGATCATTGAAGCGGAACAAATCATCCGGTCAGCAGAATCTTGTGCCAGCACCCCCTCTTCGTCACTGTCTTCTAAGGAATTGTACTTTTTATCGATATACAAGTGATATACCGTATGGCTCCTTCATGATTGTGTGTGTATGAATGATGAGTATGTATGACTGAGTTTCTTGTTTCTCCTTTATTCTTTGGTGGCCACATATTTATTTTCACTGTCCAAGCAATAAAATTTTCACTTCGAACTCAGCGCCCGTCCATGTGTCTTTCTTCTGTCCTTGTCCATGTTCGCGCTGTTGTTCAGAAAAAATTGAAATTCGCGCGGCAGCTTTGGTTGTTCAGCGCCACTCGCGATGTGGTGCCAGCCGTGCACATTAGACACCTCTGCTCAGATTTTGTGGGCGGGAGCATTCAATGCAGTGGCAATCACATTGAAACTTAGCACTGGTTTGACGCTGCTCTTTTATGTTGCAATTTTTCAATATCAGCCGGCGAAAGTGAAATGAAAGCCGTTGTCACATCAGCCTATCGCTCCTCGGTTCTGCGGATGAAATCCTATGGTCCCAAAGTTTGAACATGCCGACAGTTCAGCGCCAGGCATCTGTGCGCCACGTGCGTACTTACAGGAATTCAATTTCGGAAGCGAATTGAGTTTTGATCTTCGTGGCATCGAAGATTTCCTTGCGAATATATCGAAACATTGTGCGGGGGGCATGAGAGAACAGCTACGGCAAAACAGCTTATGTCAAAAGAGTGCACAAAAACAGCCCATGGAAAAAAAAACGGCGCATGGAAAAAAGTGAGAACTTGCGCTGCGATGGGTGAATCGTGATGTTCTGGAGTTCTAAATACCTGGGGGCTGATACGTGGGACAGTGACCCTCGCGTGTATCCGCCTGTTGGGTATGGCGCTCAGCAGACGTATTCGCTAGTGGCTTTATGGGAAGGAGGGCACTCATCCCGAATAGCTCTATGCGCTATTGGTCATCCCCCACTTCCGTTATAAGAAACAGCACTAGCACCGGAGCTGGCTTTCTACCCACAGAAAGGCACTGGAAAAGAAAAATTTGGCAGAGGCTTAGCTTGGTTAAGCCTGGTAAGTGGCTAAAGCAATAGCCCTGGCTGGGCCTGGTTTGGCTGGTGGTGTGTCTTGGTAGTGCTCATAGTAAAGCTTATGTTTATCAAAGTTTTTCCCATTTACATGGCATCATGCATCATGCTCATGGCATCATGCTCACCACACGAGGGCCCCCACGTGCTGGGAGATTTATGCGTGCCTCGGTCGCCAAAACGAGCGGCGTACGCTAACGGATGATTGTCTAGAAGCTGCGAGCTACGCGGCCAAAGCCGGCGGCCGAGGTTGCGGATAACCGCTGGATGTATGGAAGGATGGATAGGAGCGCCGCCTTTGAAACGGGGTGGTGGCAATTGCCACCATGCTCAGCTTTTGTTTCGTACCTTTTTTATTTTTATAACTTTTTAATTTCATTTTTCTATATTCCTTTCGTTTCTTATTTTATTTTTATTTTTATGTTCTTTATGTTTTTGTTTTTTCTTATTTAATTCGTTTTTTTTTCGTTATGAATTTTATTTTTTTTTTTGTTTTTATGTTCTTATTTTTATTCTCTTTTTTTATTAGCGGCAGCTGCGCGCAGCTGCTGCGCGCCACAGTGTGGTGGATGCTCTCGGAGGATAGGGACGAGACGAGTTGGGGCCCTGTCTCTCTCTCGGTCTCGCATGACGTCATAACAGAGGTCATGCTAAAGGTCAATGGTGGATCCGCCAGGACGACGCTGAAGGCTCAAACTGTGAGCAGTATTGCTTTCGCAATAAAAGAAGCTTTAAAAGCACCACATAGTGTCCCAGGGAGGTGCGCTATAAGGCGCATTGAGCTGCGCTAGATAAGCGGGTAAATTAGGTTTTGTCTTGTATCAAGACGAGCAGAATAATGTAAAATAAAATGAATAACAATAACTGACGCCGCAAACACGTACGAATGGTTGAGGTCCACAATCATAAGCGCAGAAAGTTCGCTAGACTTTTCAATACAAAAATATTTCCCGCTAACAATGAAAAAAAAAGCTCTCATTGAAGCACTGCTACAGTATGCAGTCTCTCACGCTTTACGATTCTGTGTGCGTGTGATATAAACCATAAATTTTTACATATATCCACACAGAGCTTTCGGGCGTTGACAATCTGGTACGAAACACTTCATGGCTTGGTGTCCAACTGGACGCGCAGACTACACGCGAAAATTTTAGGTGTACTCTTTATCATTGGCATTTTAAAAAAGAACCCTGAACTGAACTTTGTAAGTCAATGTACAATATCTTCGAAGCCGCAGTGACCACGAAGTGTATATAACACCTTTTCGTGTGGGTGCGATGGCACGTAGTCTCCTCCTAATGTGAGTATGCCACCTGGGCCCGAATCTACGGCGAACGACGCCCTGTTTTCTTTTTTATTTATAGGTCCTCAAGTAGCTACATCTTCCAAGTAGCTACATTTGTGTGTGTCTTGTCTCCTTCTTGGTCTTTGTGTGTTTGCTCTGTTGAACCATCACTATGAATCTACACCAACTAGCCCAATCTGCAGTTCTTCTACAGCTACATCTCCACTGCGGTGGCGTCGATCGCATGCCTTGGCAGGCTCAGGGCGGCCACGCCCAGTGCGAGCGTGAATAAAAGACGGAGGGGTGACTCCATGGCAGCATTCTTCAAAGGTTGGCAGTATTGTACAAAGCTTCAGGGATTTGTTTTAGTGGCGAAGCACTGCTAATCTATTTTCCGATTTCGAGCGCTCGCACACCCCTGAAGCCTTCTTTGTGGCAGGTTGGCCACCGTGTTGTGGGTGACCAGCCAGTTGTGTGCACCAGGCAGGCCTTCACCTGGGTGACGAGTAAGGGAAGGGTACACCTGGGTGGAAGCCCTAAAGGTGAATGCCTTTCAGGGTTAAGACCTTTAAAGCAAGGGCCTTTGTAGAAACTGCCTTTAGATCAAAGGCCTTAAGGTAACGAGCTCATGGTGAAGGCCTGCATAGGAAATTTCTTCCGGGTAAAGGTCTTTAGGCCCAAAAGCCTTTCTGGTAAATGCCTGAAGGTGAAGCACCTCTAGCACTTAAGGAGCATAAATGCGCCCCGTAACTATGGCTCCTGAATAATAACGCAACGGAATTTTGAATGAAGACGAGGTGAAGCATCTCGGTGGTGCGCGTGTTCTGGGCTTGGGTGCCCTGTGCTCGCGGCCTGTGCTCTGTGCCTGGGTCGTTCTAGCAGCGGTCTGGCCTTGGGCCAAGTAAGAATGTTCCACTCTTCGACGTTTTAAACCGTCTGGTTTCATGTAGAGGCCTGCTAAAGAGCACACAGCCTTCCACGCTGATGGCGAAGGAAGTTTACAGCATGGGCAACTAGGCAGGAAAGCTGACAATGGTTTGGGTTATTACGCCGCCCGAATAGAAGCGTCGGGCCAATTATTTACTACTAAAGAAAAGGTAGGCAAAATTAAACACTACCATCTTTCGTCGACTGACAGCGCCTAAACTCCTAACCTAATTCTATATTTACTTGAAATGTGGCCTGCATGTTTACCTTGAACTCATTCATGCTCCTCTTGTGTTTCAACATTCAGAGTCAGAATTTTTTATTAGTCAATCATTTGAGCAGTGTACAATGATATGAAGAAGGAGGTCCCATAGTCGAATGACTGAAAGGGGACCTCCTGTTCATGATAACATTGAGTTCAGTAAATTAAGCGCAGCATTTTAAGAATGAAAGATGGTACCAAATTAAGACACAATACAAACATTTGTAGACAAAGAACGCAAACTAAGGAACATATACTACAAAGAAAACAAAAAAGGAAAGATAAGAAAAAAGGAAGAAACAAAGAAACTAATGGTCAACTCTCTGCTATCAAGAATTGTTTTAAGGTCTGCTTAAAATTAAATACCGAACGCGAGTTTTTAACATTCAAAGGTAAGGTGTTCCATAGGGAAATCGATGAGTACTGAAGAGTCTGCTTGCCATAGTTAGTACGAACTTTTGGTAGGAGGAAATTGTTGTTAGAAGCAAACCGAGTAGTGTTGGAATTCGTGAGTGTGGAAGATAAAAACTCAACTGTTGGTAATTTTTTGTTGATGATTCTGAAGAATAATATACCTAAATGAAATTTTATGGGCTCTGAAACAGTTAGGATATTGTTCATATGGAGTAAAGATCTCGCGTTAGTAATCAACGAGATGGATGTAATAATTCTTATAGCTTTGTTCTGGATTGCCCGAGTTGATGCAAGGTGAGAGCTGAAAGTATTACCCCAGCATGTTAAGCCATAAGTGATGTGACTATGTATAAACGAGTGATATAATGCGATCAATGTGTTAAAGCTAAAGTAGGGTCGTGCTTTGACAAGAATTCGTATCCCAGGTGCCATTTTTTCATTAACATAAGTAATATTCTAAATTATACGCTAAATTCTGCTCCCTCTTGGAAACTTCATGAGTAAAAACAAACCAACCAATAATACAAATACAAAAGCCGAGAAAATCCATTCTACTCTGGGGGAAAGGCTTTGTCGGCGGCGGTTCGCGGTTCGGTACACTATTCCGCCTGCACGAAGGCGTTCTGAACTGGACAACACGCTAAATTCCATGAAGCGCGTAAAGTCGGCTGATAACCATCGCCACTAATACTGTCTTTATGGTATGTGCCTAGTTTTCCAGGAAAAAGGTATACCAGTAATGGCAGAATTAAGGTCTGTCTTCAGATGAGACGTTTAGGAAGCCGCTACATGAAACCGTCTAGGTTCATGTAGCGGCTTCGAAAAAAAGCACACAGGCCCCCACGCAGCTGGAGGAGGGTGTTTAGAGCATCGATAAGGAAACTTAGCAAAGGTTCGTGGCGTTACACTCCTCGAATATTATACCAACTATTTACAACTAGAGAGAAGGTCGACAAAATCAAGCACTACCACCCGTGGCTGACGTACTTTCTATGCTCTCTGGGAAACACAAATAAAAAAACATATTCAATATATAAACAGCAAAGGCCAAGGAGATACATGCCACCCTGTGGGTATGAGCTAGAAAACAGACATGCAAATATCTGGACAGTAGTTGGGGGACAAATCAACAATTATCGGTTAAGAAAAGAGTTAAAAAAAAAGAGAGATGGCTCTGTAGAAAACAGGGATGCTGACAAAATTGGCACTGGGAACATGCAGAATGTGTAAATAGGAAAAAGCCAAAGAAAATATGTACGATATTTTTAGGAGAAACTCTTTGTTGCTCGAGGCCATGGCAGGAATTTTGCGGACTAACACATACCGAGTCAGGTACAACGAGATGGGCACATTATGCGTTGCGTGCGGAGAGGAGGAGAAAACAGCTGAACACTGTATACTTTTCTGTAAAGCGCTTCACCCTACAATTAAAAACAGCGGGGCTGATTTATTCAAAGCATTGGTGTTTAAGGAGATTGAAGAAAAAATAGGTTTCAAACAGGTGGCTCAAGATACAGGCAAAGTAAAATTTCACGTGTCATGCCTAGGTGGCTTGAGCCGCCGCCCGATTGAAAAGGTTGAGCCTTATTCTTGCAAACAGGTTGCGCCATGGGGCTCAGACACGTCCAGCCGAGGGTGCTAAATATTCTATGTGCTCACAGCAGCCTTATCCACGGTACATTTATCTGAGGGATATTAGGGCATTGTCCACTGCGATGATACAGCAACTACTTAATTTCGATTCTTTTGTAAATATTTCGGAAGACAGAGTCATAATTTTTTTCAAAGCATTTAATTCACACTGCAAGCAATGTACAGAAGAAACACATTGTAAGGGGTGGCCTTGAGCTCTACTCTAAAGGTTTAATTTGAAAAATGTAGCCAAAAAGTAAGAAGAATTGATTCAGCACGAGTAAAATGATAGCGGCGTTTGCGATTGGACGTTTTGCAGGGAACACCAAAACCTGCTATGATGTTGTGTGCACTAGAATTGAGATGCAAGTACGTATTTTTCAGCCGCCTTGTTTCGCCTTTATTCCTCCAGAAGGACGAGGTCCGAGTCGGGAATTGGAGTGAGCAGCGGAGCAACGCAGTCTTGGTCGAAGATCCAGGCCAGGTCTTTGGGCTCGCCATTTTCTTCCGGATGAAGCCACTTCTCCTGCCTTGGATATGTCGTGCCAGCTTCCTTCACCGTCGGTTGGTGAGGATGGGTGTTGACACCGCAGGTCTCCATTCCCGATGGAGCAGCCACCTCGCCGTCCTCGTAGCAGCGCTTTTGCTTGCAACGCTTTGAGGCCCGTATCTCGTCTCAGAAGGGAAAGCAGGCAAAGGATCAGAACCAAAGAGCAGGTCTCCGCACAATTCAACTACACAACACAATATTCCCTTGCTGCGAAGTAAAAATAAGATGAGGCCTACACCTGTTTTTGGCGTCCCTCGTTTGTTTCCTAATACCTAAAACTGTTACGCAGTCTCTATCGCATGGTATTTTGCAGGCAATGCCAATGAACACCACGCTGTTGCTGAAGTGATACTGAAATTCAGGTATCAAGATTATCCACGCCGCGTTGCGAGGTTAGTAACCGAAGTGTGCGAAATACAAGTGAAGGAGGTTAATTTCCGCATGAGAAATTTCGCACCGCTTGCAAGCGTTTCCCAATTGGCCGCAACAAGGCGTTAAACAACTTATACCTGAAGCGAATGCAAACCAAAGCCACGGCGACAGGACATTCGGAAAAGATGAATGGCTGCCAAACATCATGGTAATTACCAGTATGCCACTCTACTGACGCAACCCATCCTTAGCTTAGATTCAAATATTTTGCAAAATCTAAGCACAGCTTAGGTTTAAATATTTTTGAATAAAATTTCGCTCTAAAGGCGCCACGCAATGGTGCATGGTATCAGCCACAAGGCGGTGTTAGAAAATTTACCTGCAGCTCCACACAACTGCAGGTATGCTATGCACAGAGAAAGAAGCCCTCTCTGAACAATAGACACTTTAGAATCGATCTACGAGAAATATCAAGGGCAGTTGTTTTGAAACGATTCGAGTAACGGATGGAAGCTCTTACCAGTTGAGCCAGAAACGCACTCATGCGTAACCACACGGCAACATAATATTCACTTGCAGCGTTAGTTCTCAGTAGCTGCAATCAAAATTCCTATTAAAATTAAAAAAAATAAAATCTGCGGCACCCACGTTACGTTATCCTATACGAAGCTCTGAATAGTATGCAAGTGCTCAGTAAGAAATAACTTACCTTTCGATTTTTTTCTCTTTGTTCGTGACTCGTTCTGTTGGTGTTGGTCGCTTGACGGCTCACGGAGTTGCCATGTTCGCCTTCAGCGTCATCATCGTCCGCGGCGCTGCCTACTGCGCCCCCTTTTAGAGAAAAAGCATTTTAGAGAAACTAGATGGATAGCACGTTTTTTTCGCGATTTATTGCCGTATCGTTGCACCTGGCAGCCGCCTGTAGATGCTGCGACTAGACTTCATAATACCCGCGAGCCCACTGTTCCCGCAGGAGCACGATTGCCATCGCTGCTCGCGGGTTTCGCCAGTTCGGGTCTCGGACGTTCAGAGCATCATCGCTTGGTCTACCCAAACTGCAGTGCAACATCGTGCTTCGAGTGACGCGACCGGTTGCCTGTCAGACTAGGGTGTCATGACGTCACGCTTTTCACCTCGCGGCGGCCGGGAGGTCTTAGCGCGATCATAAAACATGGAAAATAAAACTATCTGCGAGAAAATATTTGAAGTGACGACTAGATTTCGCTGTAATCACATTCCGAGAATCTATTAGCAGCATTGTTCAAATTCAAGAATTTTCTTCGGTATCCCTTTAAGGGTATGACGTAAAGATTTAAGGGATCCATCCCTTCAGCGGCATGTCGTCCACTTTGTGTTTAACTTCGCCGGCACAGATATTTTTCTTTCTTTCCTTATCACATAAAACTTGCACTTCCTGAAGAGTACGATGTCATTTCATTAGAGCAGGGGTTCTCAAACTGGGTTCCGCGGGCTCTCTTCTTGTGTTCCGCGAGAACCCTCACCGGCCCTGACCCGGCAGCTGATATGAGACTGGCTCTGACGGCTGCTGAGCCACGCTTTGACTTGCTCTTAAAAGGGAAGCAGTACCACCCATCACATTAGTATTTGTATTAATCTGTGCAATAAACATTTAACTTTTGCAACTCTCTCTTTGCAAAAATGCACCAGACAACATTACTGGTAAGTGAAAGCGTGGGGGGGGGGGGGGGGTTCCCTGGAACTTATTGAAGGCTTTTGGGGTTCCTCCAAGCAAAAAAGTTTGAGAACCCCTGCATTAGAGATTCCTCCTGCTTAAGCATACGCCTTTTCTGTAGACAAGGCTCTGCCTACATGCCCATATATGGGGAGTAAGTCATTCTATGCTTTACCTAGGTTGCTTTTCCCGAGCAACCTTTCGCGGCTAATTTCTCACTTGTTTGCTACAGTGGACACATCGTAATTGCGTAAAAAAGTTGAAGCGGGTCACTTCATTTGCCGCTGAAAACACCGCCGGATTTTCTGGAGAACGGGAGCCTTATCGCTATTCCGTTAAAATCCATACAAAGAAAATGCAAATAAGAACGGCGCCTACCTCCAAAACACTTATCTGCGCTACTGTAATCCGCGAGGAATTAGTGCGTTGCCAACTGCGAAGATCCAGCACGCAAGTCGCTTTCACAAATACACGGCTCCCGCGGCAGGAGCGGTTGCCGCACTGCTATATCACGCACTCTCTGATATGGCGCACCAAGTGACAACAAACTTCGCCCTAACTCCCGCGGGAGCGTAAAGCCGGAAATACATGCGATCTTTTTTTTCCGATGAAATTCGCTCGGCAGGAAACGTCTGGCGGAGCGGCGCCCGGCCGGAGATACATGGAGCGAATAAGCGGCGGCGCGCTGCCGCGTATGCTTCGCCGGGAAAGCAAATTTGACAATCGGCAAATACCACTGAGTGAGCAGCTCTTTGAGAGCAGCGATGCTGACCCTTCAATGAATGTCATGGAAGTGTTCATTTCGACAACACTGTACTAATTCTAGCACGCATGCTCACGTGTCTATAAGGATTTGCGTGCTCAAATGCATGCCATCGCGTACCTTTGGATGCTCGCCCATCCTGGGATACCAGCGGCAGCTATTTTCTGCGACATTTTCGCTTCAGAGAGGAAAAGCAGCCACTTCTATCGAAGATTTGGGCGGGTTCCAGA
Source organism: Amblyomma mixtum (assembly GCF_055824585.1). Classification (NCBI taxonomy): domain Eukaryota; kingdom Metazoa; phylum Arthropoda; class Arachnida; order Ixodida; family Ixodidae; genus Amblyomma; species Amblyomma mixtum. Next base: position 232,823,103 of record NC_143013.1, read on the forward strand.
AAAAGTGACATTTCATCTATGATAAAGCGTTTATGTTAAAGATAACAACGTTTCGTTGCCAAAATCACAGCGTAGCTCTTCGACCATGTTGGCGACGGCTGGCACAAGCAGGCACAGGCAGCCAAGCCGGAAGAGCAGGCTGTCTGCGCTGCTAGTGGTGCGTTGCAGCCGCTGCTTCCGGTCTCATCGGACGCTGTGCGTCAGTATCTGGCAGGTCCAGAAATACAAAGTTTCCGGCAAAAATTAAATGCGGTGCTGCAGTAATTTGGGGAGTGGTGGCTTGACGCCTTGCCGCCCCAGGTTTGCCGCTACAGCGCGACTGAAGAACACCGAATGCAGCCTCACTTGGCCCTGACACATTTTTTGTTTGCCTCGATGCGCGCGCCTCCCATATAGCGCGTAAATAGTAGCGACCATCCGGAGCCTTCATTCGTAGCGAGTGTCAGTTCCCAAACAGAGGAACGCTGCACGGTCAAATTAATAGGCTTTTATGTGCCCTTGCGAGCGTGGGCGTAGTTTGAAGACACACAGTTGACAATCTTAGTGCGCGCTCGCCGCCAATAGCAGCGTCGCGAAGCGGCCACTTAGGCGTGGGTGCCTTGCATTGTTGTGACTATATATTACTTCTATTCTTTTCCAAAAAATAGTAAGAAAGAGCCATGAAGATTTTTTTCAAAAACGTATGTCGCATAAAAAGCAAAGTACAAAAAATAAATCACAGCATGAGGATATTCAGTTTCTGTGCGGAACAAAACAGTGCGGAACAAAAAAACATGGGCGAGGCAGACATTCTCACAAAGAAAAAGGTGAGCAGAGTGCACATTGACACATGAATCTTTATTGGGTCATTATTCATAAAACAAGGCTTAGTTCATAAAGATGAAATGAGTTTTCTCTTTTGCCTTACACTACTGAGATATGGAATCAAGTTAGATGACTCTCGCGTACAATGTCGACCGATCGATTTAACATAGAACTGCCTACCCGTGTTACTTCTGCTGTTGTATTCAAATGCTGTGTTATGAACCGCCGCTATGTCGTTAACAAAACAGACGGCAGTATTTGTGAATAAATAAGCGGCAGTTCAGCTACGGTCGCGCATTGAAATGCGGGCGCGCAATTTTCGGATCTTCAGCTCCACTCGCTCTCCAGGAAGGCTAGTTCCGATTCGGAAATCGGAGCCTGCAGCGCTGAAATGTAGGCTTCATCAGGTATACAGCCTACACCCACGGCTTCTCCCGGGCGGAGCTCCGCTAGATCTGGCTTGTCCCGCCAGCTTTGTTCAGCTTCGGTCGCCGAGGATCGGAGGCGTCACCGCAGCTCTCCACACCTGAGGGTCCGGCCCCCTCGCTGTCGCTCTGGTTGCGCTTGCAAAACTTGGAGGCCCGGTATTCAGCTGTCAAGATGAAGGGGCGAGCAGTAAGTATCAAAGAGCTGTTTGCTGTGCAACTGAACAAAACAAGATAACATTTCCTCGGAGCTATAGAAAAATGAGACGAGGCTTACAACTTGTTCTTGTGTCCGGCGTCTCTGCTTTGCCTTGTAGTAACTAGAAATGGCATGCAAATGTAGGCTGTGTGTGCTGGAGGGACATTAGATCGCAAATATATATTTTATCATGTCCTCGTTGCAAATAGAGCAACGGAAAAAGAGCGCCATATACGATTAACTGTGATTAGCTGGCGCAAGTGGATGCTGGCACTTGCATGTGCTAGAGACTTGGGCGGAAAAAGGTGTCACTAGCTTTTGGAGCTTAAGTGCATACAAACCACAGACACGACGATACGAAATCAGAAGCGCGAATATGTCACTGCCTGACAACATGATAATTGCGATCATGCCACGCAACCGACAACGCACAAAGAAACAACCGGTTTTGTTTTTGTTTAAATGATCGGATTTACAGCCACGAAGAGGTTCTAAAGGGATGCAAAACCCATTTATACAAAAAAGCTGGATTAAAATAGCAACAGGCGAGGAGACCTGGAATGTTATCGCCAGGTTAGAATTATATTAGATAGTGCGCACGGACGAATAGCTGTATATATCTATATATGCATCCTTCCTATTACAATACACCTTTGTAAGACAGCGCTTTTTGTCGCTACGTTCTCCTTTGTCAGTGTGCGCTGGATTTTGCTTTCAAGACAGACTACATTCAACTACCCAAAATCGCTTTTCAGCAAGGTTGAACAAGCCAGAAGAGCTCAATATAAACTAGTAATGTATAAGCAACTAACGTGCCACTAATCCCCGGTCTCTTTATTACTGCGTCGTCGTAGCCTCATAACTGGAAGCCGGGCCACGCAGTATTCAGCAGTATTGACCGAACGACATTCTTTGGACTCAAAATTGCGGAGAGAAAATCTACACAGCTTAGTAAAACTGCATGTATCGCACTCACACGGGGAAGCAATTTCAAAACAACGAAGGCAAAAGAAAAAACCTACGAGCAACACAAGAGGTTTTTAATGGCTCTTCTTTAAAGAATTTGAAATTCAATCATAGCGTGCATAACCAACTCGCCCATCAGTTCGTGCTTTCAAAACAGTATCTAAAACAACTTGTGGCTCTGGCGCTAACTAAATTGTGAGCAATTCGAAAATGCCGGTACTGCTCGCTGCCGGCAGAAATGCGTTCACTCTTAAACCGCGTCGGATTACAATATTGTATGAAACAAATTTACGTACGAGGCGCAAACGAAGTTCTGATTGAAGTTACAAAGCATAATCTGCTTTTTCTACACTACGTTGTCTTATCGGAACTACTAAATTGTATTCAAGTGCAGAGAAGGCAACAACCTACCTTCATGTTCCTGTTGCAATCGTTTGGAACCCTTTCCGCTTCCATTCGTTGGCTCGCGGCTCGCTGCTCTGGCGGCCTTCCCATTGCCACCACAGAACCTATATCTGAGCGACTAACACTTTCGATGAACGAGCCGATGCATGAGGCGCTTGCGAATGTTATGGTCTGGATGGCTTTTCTCCATTTCTTCTATTTTCTCCTTGGATAAAGCTATAAGGCCGTTCAGGTCCATCTTCACGATGAAAGATATAGGAATAAGCTCGGAAATGTCGCAATCCAGAACAGTGTGCAGCAAATGCGACAAAGGACGCTCAGGTATGACAACCTAAGTCACACATTCCACCCTTGGATCCACGTGTGCGAGAAATGGTCGCTGGTAACGAGAGTGATTCTGTGCTGCACCAATAGGCTTCATCTTCAGTACACAAGGGTGATATTGTTGGCGCTGGCGAGTCAGAGAGATAAGGGGACAATGGGTGTGGTTCCCCAGGGATACTTGGAATCAGAAAGCAGAGGGATTAAGCCCAGAGCCCTCCTCTCTCTCGCTGCTTCCTTTCCCACATCCTTAACAATGGAATTGGCTTTTAGGTATTGAAAGAGGGGCAGGTGGAGGACATACCAGCTAGGCTAGGAGGTGCGATAAAAACTGAGGCTGGAACTTGGAAGCAAGTAGATGAGTCAGACTGGCGCTTCAGGGATCATAGCTTAGGCATTCTTGTGGCGCCACATCGCTTGGGTGGGGAGAACTAAAAGCGACAAATGTTTTATGCGCGCGACCCTGAGCTCCAGATGCTCCCTTTTCTTAGAATGGCCAAAAATGGATATCTTTGTTAGTATCTCTGCTTTGTGTCTCTTATTAGATGGTAATCAAACAAGTTTCGCGCATCACCAATCCTTGTATAAAATTAGAAAACTCTGCAGATGCCAGGAAGAAAATGGAGAGCTAAGTACAGCAAGGACTTTTGACTCTGTAAACTACGTCCAGAAAGATGCGGTAGCTTTAACGGTTCTAACGGAATGTGTGTGTGTTGGATACGGAAACAGTTGATGTTCGACAGGCCACATCCGGCCGCCTTGTTCTAATTGACCTTTGTTGATATGTCCCATTTTCTTAATGAATTTGACTCATCCACAGTGCAGTTTTAAAACTGATTCCGATTGAATTTTACTGACAGGTCTGATTGGTGTAAATACATTTTGCTCAACCCTAGTGCGCCCTAAAGCATCTACCCAAGCGGAACAGGCAATCGCCCCAATATCGGGAACGTATTCGGAAAGGCCGGTCCTGGATAGGACCGGCCTTTCACTTGGGTATCGCCTCCGACAGCGACAACGTATAGTTTTATGGCAGAAATGGGTATGTTTTACGCTATCATGGGGTCTGATAGCGCCATATGTGGTAATTTCTCGGAGCGTGTTTGTCCCGTACGTCTCATGCTAAGATTAGGCACAATTGTATCAAGATGCCCTTGTTCCCTGCCGGGCGCGGCGAGCAAGTGCCTACTTGCAATTCACAAGAATTGCAACTGGGCTTATTCCGAGAAAGGCTCTTTGAAAGCGAGCAGAAAGTTTTTTTCAGATTCGAAACGACGACCTGTGCACGAGAGATGTGGTAATATGTGGGTTATGAAAGGAAAAATCTTCAATAGAAAAGATATTTCCTGGAAGATAGTTCCTGGAAGATATTTCCGCGAAGAAAGGTCACAGCAAAAGTTCCTCTGAGGAAGGGCTGCTGCTCAAGAACACTGCTGCTTTTCCCTTTCAAAGGAACTAAATCCATTGAGAATGGCCGATTCTCATGAACCTGCTAGGGTGACAACACAGGGAGTGGCGCTACAATGGAGAGAGGGGTCTATCCCGGACAATGGAGTGTAGGGATTTATCCTGTTCTCTACTACTCCCTGTTTTCTCCCCTTTTTTATTAGGTTGCTTGGCAACCTTCTCACATGAATGACTAACTATTTGGCTTCCATGTAACATAATTTCAGATACACATTGCGCGGGCTGTGCAATTCAAAAAGATAAAATTTCTCGCTTTGCTCACCAGTTATAGGCGCGGACTGTACAGTATCTTAAAATATTGCCGCATATGCCATCAAAATTCCCTACGCCTATTGTATTACGAGGTTACACTTCCGCTGTGCGTGCACATACATTTTTATGCGCCGGTCGCACATGTTGTTCCTAGGGCCTATATGTACCGGGCGTGGAGAAAATAAAGAAGAAAAATTTTCTCAGAAGACACTGAGCCCTGGTGACAGGTGCGCGCTGCGTATGGTAAGCTATAGAATTACCCACGTCCGGCACAAATGTATTGTTTTCACCTAGCCCTATCCACAAAACTCGTGATCACGATAACAAGCTTAAAATACAGATCGTTTCGTAAAACATTGCTGACTGACAGGGGTCCACGGCATTTAAATATATCATGAGCCCCACGGTCAAAGCATCTTGAACTATTCACATTAAAACCGCACCTTTAAAACACATATCTACAACCTCCGTAACCGGCTTGTGCCCTATTTTTTTTTGCTTTCTTGACGCCATGTCATCAGAGTGAGCAGTTATCTGGGTGTTGGGAGAAACGTCCCCGGAACCTACATCCCCGCGAAAAAGGTCCCATGAGGAAGTATCGTCTAGGAAAATATTTCCTCATGTAAAGAAAAAAATTTCTTCCGGAACCCACTTGACACCAAATTGCTCTGTTTATTAGACTCTGCTTTGGACTTGAGAATAGATGTAAGCATGAGGTATTTTGTTGTACCAGACCACGCCATTGTCATGCAGTCCAGGTCATGCAAAGGAAAAGCCTTTCTGCAGGTGACTTCGCAGAAGCGCCGAACGATCCATAGACGTACTTGCTCTGTACCGCTACCCTTTCTCCGCCATCATCGTTCTTCACGGACGCCCCGTATCTGTTCTTTGTTCAGTCGCTTCAGTGCCGACATCTGTAATCGTTGTAGCTTGCAATGTTATTGCTTGCCAAAAAGGAACGCAGTCCAATCCTTAATATCACGGTGAAGAAGTGCAGCTGGCGCTAACTACCACCGCTTAAATATATTACGTCGGTTTCTTGTGATAGCTCGATGATAGTGTAGAGGACACGCGCAGTCCTTGTGCCTACAAATACGATCCCCAGCGAGAAACGTTCGGTCGTCATGTCAAGTGCCTTCGTTATGATCTGATGATAGATATATATTTTTTACACTTGATTTCTGCAGTCCACAATATTTGCTTGTATTTAGTTTGTGTATCGAGATGTCCTTCTCATGATGCGTTTTGTTGCAAACCTTCCAAGCGTTCAGCGATTAATCACTGGCACACTTGCGTTGCTCTGACTATGCCGTGGCGTTTACAGGTCAGTCACTCGTTCCATCGGCAAGCATACTGTATCCGCCGCATGCGAGCCGTACATGCATTCGTGTCGCATGCATGTACACATACGAGGCGGCCGGATGCTAAAGTTATGGCGGCTTACCATACGTTTGAAGTCACCGGTTTGGGAACATTTTTTCCTACTTCACAAATCGGGACGTTTTTTCTGGGAAAGTATGTTTCGGGGACGTATTTTCTGCGGGCGTATCTTCCGAGGACGTTTTTTCTGCTTTCTGCGGACATTTTGCCGCCTACCCGGTAATTTATGGCGACGACACGGGGCCGGCTTTCAACCTTGGCCTCACAGGGTTCAGACCCTCGATTGATTTCTTAAACTTCGGACCTAGGAGTGCCGTAACCGGTCACACTCTCGCGTCTAACCCTACCGGGATAACGCAAGATGAAATCATCTTTCAAGACCTGCTCAGTCTACAAGGACCACTTCATTCTAATTAGTCACTGTATTCCGGATCTACAGCACCAAGCTACAAAGTGGTTGCGAATTTTTGTACTTAGAGGTACCGTGCAGGCTCAGGCTGACACCGCACGATTTGTGTACAGGAGCAATACACAAACCATTGCTTTCCACTTTTCACGGGTAGCTGCTTGTACTGTGAGCGCCGCGAACGCAGGTAGACCGCTTCAGAAAAATAAACCGCGTGGGGGCGCCAATGTTGCTGAATAGCGCGAATACAGAGGCCCACTAGCCTGCCGCCGCCATCATTTTTCTTTGGGTGCCCTGCATTTTTTTTTTGTAGTTGCGACCTCTACGAAAATTCCTCTCATTTCATAACTCATTTTTTTTTTGCTACGACTGAACTTTGCCTTCCCGATTAGCCCCGCGAAGCCTTACGTGTCACTCGGGATGCCATAGGGCACTCCCAGGAAGTGTACCTAATACCCCAGTCAAGCGGGCAAGTTAAGCGCACTTACGGGGAGTGCGCTTCGGCATCCCGAGTGACACTTTGGGCTACGCGGTGCTAAACGGGAAAGCAAAGTGCTCTCATAGTAAAAAAAATGGCGACAGAAAATGAGCGGAATTTCTGAACAGGACGATGGAAAAGATAAAAACACTCATGATATTTGATTGCTTAACGTGATAGCGCAAATAAAACGAGGTTCAACAGTTTTTAGCGATAAAAGAAATGAAAATAGAAGAAAAGCCAAGACGATCCAGAATTTTGACAACAAACAAGATGGCGGCGGGCAGCGATGTTGCATCTCATCACGTTTACTTGTTTTGTTGCTTCGCTTGTAGCTATAACCAAGGAACTTTTTTTCTGAAAACAGTGTTATAGCACGTAAAATAAAGTTGTAAGTACTTTTTATGCGCCATAAATTTTGTACCATCGGAACCACTGGCGTCGAGGCTACGCACTCGACCAGCAAAGTGTGGTCCGTGAACGCACTCTCAGCGGAGTGCACTCTTCCACGAGTGACACTACACTTGCGTCGTTTAGATGCGGCAAAGTGTACTTACAGCGAAGTACACTCTCCTTAAGTGCACTTAACCTGCCCGCTTAACAGGGGTATAACTTGTGCGCTTGACAGGGGTAGTAAGTTTTGTTGTAATTTTTGTATTCCGAAAACTTTGGTGGGACACTGCGCATAAAACCGTCAAGGCAAAGCTTCATGCCTCTTGTGCTCGCCTTGTTAATATCAATTCTGAAAATAAATACCGCATCGTTTAAATCAATACTGGGACCTGTACACAACTTTTTGCTCTCTGCATACCGTTGCACCACGTCTGCTATCCCGTACGCTTACTTCGCAAGCGCTAGTGGAAGCGCGAAGCTGCTGCCTCCAAGAGCAATGCATAGACGCTGAACATACCAACTTCTAGATATTCCATGGGCTCATGTGATAGCGCAGGGATAGTGTACGGGACGTGCACAGTGCTTGTATCATTAACCTATTTATAGAGGGTGTCTAGCATTAAAGTTTGGGTTATCAAGTCAGATGTTATCTTTATGATCCGACACATATGAGATATATATCTTTTGTACAGCTGCTTTCTGAAGTCTACGATTTTCTGCTTTTATTTAGCTTGGTTCCGATGTGTATACCAAGGCGTCCTTCTGGACTTGTGTTGTGTTCCAAATCTTCCGAGCCTTAAGAGATAAACCACTGCCATACTTGCGTTGACCATACCGTTGACTTTACGGGTCAGTGATTCTTTCCACCGTCCAGCAACTTAGATCCGCTTCACGCGCGGCGGCCGAATGCTGTAATCACTGCGGGATATGAGACAGTTGATGGCGCTCATTTCGGGACATTCTTTCATGCGCAGGAAATGAGAACGTTTTTTTCCGGAACCAGGGTTACGCGACAAGGGCGACGCAAGGTTGAAAATGGCTACTTTTCCATCCTCCTGAATGACTTAAAAAGTAAACGCTTCAGTGATGCAGGTAGCTTGCATAATTGTATCCAAATAATTGCTAGCCTACTAAATTTCATTTAATGTCCTTGGCCTGCCTGTGTCCTGAGATACTTGCCTTCTTTAACGTACAGGTATGGTAAAAAGAACACAGGCCTCCGAGCTGTTGGGGTCTGAAGCCGGGAACATCCGCGACTACGACCATCGGTTTCGAGGATGGACGCTGCGAAGATTCGCTTCCTACTGCCTGTGTCTTTAATAGGAAACCTTCGAGGGTGATTCATCGGCCTTCATACCGCGCGCTAGCAGCTCTGCTGCGTAAGGGAGCTTGAATAACACTTCTGTTGGGCCTGGTTGGAGCATGATAATGAGAAAGCTTGGCCAGAAGAAGTGGCATTTTGTCAATATCTGCAGTTGAATGAAACTGTAGGCCACTTCTGTTGCTTTTGTTTTATAAAAATATGAAGTACCTAACAGCAAATCTCTAGATTACGTTTATATGGCAAGAGGTGTATCGACATCATCACGACGAGGCACATGCGTTCCTACATAAAATCAACACAAAGAGAACCGCAGCTCTCGCATGACATCGTTTGTTAAGGTATACACGGATGCTGTCCACATTTTCTACACCCTTTTTCAAGGACGAAAGTCTCAGGCGCATCTGCTGTCTCATCTGCCTCTTCGGACACTGTTACCGTCATGCATACCTGCTGAGTGGATTTTGCGCAGTAACCATGCAGGAGGAGAGAGACATTTATTTTTTGCACGCTGATTCGCGCTCAGATTTTTCCCTTTATTGCGGCATTTATTTCGCATGTTTCCATGGATCTATTACAACTAATATGCTTAACCTGAGGAAGACAGGAACGAATAGAAAATTACGCTGTATAGAATCAAACATTATTTGGCAAATTCGACTCTGCATAGCATACAAATATCAGCAAGAAATTTGTCAGGAATAAACGTGAAAGACGTTCATGACTGAGCCAGAGAGGGTCCACGATTTCATTATTAGTTTCCAAATATTTGTCCCCGCGCACAAATACCACGAATCGACACCGTGCGAGCGATGAGGAATTATTTTGAGATGCTTTCGAGCTGCGTCCGCCATTATCGCACACCATAATTCGCGTCAAACGCCAATTAACCTCGATTCATTGGTTAGTTTATTTGTCCATTTTCAGTGAGAAATGTCTCCGGGAAGAGGAACTTCGAATTTCTCTGTAGTCTAATTCTTTCCTATGGACAACAAGAGAAGGTTCCTTCTTCTGGTCAAGCCTGAAAATTCGCAAGGGATAGACAATACAGATAGGCATTCATAACCTACAAAATTAAAACCTTACGAACAGCAAGGATCAACATGCATAGGGGAAACTTCGAATCCCTGATATTCCGGTACTGGCTTAATTCTTTAAGCATGTCGTGCACATGGTCAGAGGGTTTCTTAGTACTTCATACCGCCCATTTATCCTTTCTTTCACTCTACCTTTCCCCACCGACCGGTCCTTTCCGGCCGCAAATACAATTTTTTCTTCCATCTCTTTGTTCACATAACTTCTTGCCATCATTTCTCTCGAATCCATAGCTTCCACATTCCTTCCCCGCCCGTCTTCCTTTGACGCTTTCTCTGAACTCACCCCACTCTCTCTCTTTTCCTTTATTTTTTATCTTGTTTGGTATTTCGTTTGGACATGCTGACTGATTCCTTATATGTGTTTTGAGGTCAGCACTGCAAGTCGCACAAAGCAGCCCGTGGCAGCTGGACACACGGCCTTTCAAGCCGCACCCTATCTCTCCAGGCTCAGTACCCCCGGATTCCTTTCTGGGGAAGTGGCTTCTTTCTTTTCGCAGGTTTTCAGGTTAACTGGTTATCAACTTTAGCCGCGATCATGGCTGGACAAGACTCTTCCTCTGCATCCTAACAATACATTCCCACTTCACACCATCCTCCTCCTCACTGGGTTTTCCTCCTCGAATGATGACCCACTTTAAAATCCGCCAGTCATGAACGTTTTGCACAGTAGCAGGCAAGTCCTCTTGTAGAAACTTCAACAACCACCCTGAGGTTCTCGCCTTCCTTGTACAGCTTGCGATTTATGCTTGATGGTATTTTGACTATGGTACCCTTCATGGCCCTAATTAGGGGATATTTTCTCCTAATTCTTAAAGAAGGTTTTTTGTTCTGGGTGCGTTTTTTTCAGAAACTCTTAAAGCAGGGCGCAGTTTAAACTCGTGAACCTATGACTCCAATATTGGCAGAAAAGATGTGTGTAAGTAGCCTTGCGCGCATACCATAAATCTGCCGCAGCTCTTAGCACTCTGTCACAGGCTGACCACGTCGCCGCTGTCGGTGTAACCGAGTGGGAGCACAAATAAATAAAAACTTTGGCGAAACTAGGATTCGTACCCGCGGCGTAGTAAACAGATCAGCTTGCCCATTACCCTTTCTGATTTTTTCAAATAGAAAAGCGTCAGTCGCTTATGTCATCTCTAGTGCCTTTCCGGGCTCTGTTGCCTTTACGGGCACATGCCGAGCGGATTGCGCGGAGCGCCCGTGCTATTAGGATGTAGTACAGTTGTTTTCGAGTGGTGCTATACTGGGTTTTTTATTTTTTGCTTTATTGCAACATGCTTTCCATGGATCCGTAACACTTATTATGCGGCACAGGAACCGATAGAATGTAAGGCTATACAGAGTGAAATGTTATTTACAAATTTCGCCAATGCAATGCGTACAGGAACACAGGCCGGTGGATTTTCTGGAAAAATGGTGCAACATCCTTAGGACAGAGTCAGAGCGTTTGCAAAAATTCACCCGCAGTGAGGAAACGTTTTTAACTCTTTAGAGCTCAGCCGCGCCATTGTCGATCTCACCCTTGTCGAGCATATGTCGTTTAACTTCCATTAATTGCTCTGTTCGTTGGTATAATTTGCACCTTTGCAGCCAGAAAGTTCACCGCAGTGTAGGAAGTAGCGGAAACAGTTGTCTGCAGTCTATTTCACTCGTGGCCATGGTGTAGAATTGGCTGTGTAATCCTTACTACGCCTAGAATATCTCAATGCATGAATGCATGCGGGCTGCCCCCTGTTTCCGCTTCTTCAGTATTCCTTGCTCTTGCTCCGCCTCTGTGGTAAAATAATTGAGTACTTAACACATTAACTGCGAGCAACAAAAGAAGGTCTTAAGAGCTAGTTTTAAAATAATACGAAAATACAGGTGCCACGCGGCACCCGCGGCGTCATGCACGAACTCACGCTCACACTATGCATGAACAGATTACATGACACATCATCAATCTGTAAATTTTAAACAATGTTACAAATCAGATAATGGGGTCCCTACGATACGTTGTTCTGCACGATGTAGTGACTGGCAATCAGGTGTTCAGAAGGTTAATACTTACATTTAGGTTCTTTTCGCTGTCCTGTCGTAGCCTTGCTGTTCCTTTTGGACGGGTTGCGGTTCGTGGATTTCTTGTCAGTGCCTTGGCCACCACCCTTTACCTTGCCTTTGCCTTCTCCGTCTTCTTCTGAGTCGCCAGGCTTGGTCCACGACCACTCTTGAATGAGGAGCCAAGACATCAGGTGTTTGTGGACGCCGAGACCTTTGAGACTCTTCTGAATCTCTTCTATTTTCCCGCTGGCTTCGGCCAAAATGAGGTCTGCGTTCATCCCCATTGTCAAATACACAAGGATGCGCTCGGAAATGTCACACAGGCTTGAGCAACTGATACCAAGATAGCCCGGCTTCAACACTCCGAATGACACGTTAACGTTTTCCAGATCTTCGCATGTTTGTGAAAGCGTAGCTCTTGAGGAGAGTAAATCACGGCTGCGCCAATAGGATTTACCTTCAGCGCGCAAAGGTAAACTTGGTGGTGGTGGCAGACAGAGCGATAAGAAGATTAATGTGTGTAGTTGCCTAGTCACCAATGGAACCAAATAACAGAGGGATTAAGGAGCTGACGCTATGTTTTAGGAACTGTAGGAATGTTTACCTTCTTTTTGAGACTGCCCTCTATTTCCCAGCGGTTAATGTTTTCCGCTATTTTACAATGGAACAGGCTTTTAGGTGTTGGAAAGGGCTGAGTAGGAAGATATTTCAGCTGCGTTCAAAGGTGCGATTACAGACTGTCTGGGAAGCAAGCAGCTCAATCAATCTGGAATTCCGGAGACAACAGCACGACCATTCTGATGGTACCGCAGCTACCATGGGGAAAACTAACGCAGATGCGTGTTTCATGTCTGCTGCTTTAGTTTTCCCCATGGTAGCTGCGGTACCATCTGCTTGCTTCCCAGACAGTCTGTAAGCGCACCTTTGAACGCAGCTGAACTATCTTCCTACTTAGCCCTTTCCAACACCTAAAAGCCTGTTCCATTGTAAAATAGCGGAAAACAACCGCTGGGAAATAGAGGGCAGTCTCAAAAAGGAGGTCAACATTCCTACAGTTCCTAGAAACATAGCGTCAGCTCCTTAATCCCTCTGTTATTTGGTTCCATTGGTGACTAGGCAACTACACACATTAATCTTCTTATCGCTCTGTCTGCCACCACCACCAAGTTTACCTCTGCGCGCTGAAGGTAAATCCTATTGGCGCAGCCGTGATTTACTCTCCTCAAGAGCTACGTTTTCACAAACATGCGAAGTTCTCGAAAACTTTAACGTGTCATTCGGAGTGTTGAAGCCGGGCTATCTTGGTGTCAGTTTCTCAAGCCTGTGTGACATTTCCGAGCGCATTCTTGTGTGTTTTATAGTGGGGATGAACGTAGACCTCGTTTTGGCCGAAGCCAGCGGGAAAATAGAAGAGATTCAGAAGAGCCTCAAAGGTCTCGGCATCCACAAACACCTGATGCCTTGGCTCCTCATTCAAGAGTGGTCGTGGACCAACCCTGGCGACTCAGAAGAAGACGGAGAAGGCAAAGGCGAGGAAAAGGGCGGTCGCCAAGACACTGACAAGAAATCCACGATCCGCAACCCGTCCAAAAGGAACAGCAAGGCTACGACAAGACAGCGAAAAGAACCTAAATGTAAGTAATAACCTTCTGAACACCTGATTGCCAGTCACTACATCATGCAGAACAACGTATCGTAGGGACCCCATTATCTGATTTGTAACATTGTTTAAAATTTACAGATTGATGATGTGTCAAGTAATCTGTTCACACATAGTGTGAGCGTGAGTTCGTGCATGACGCCACGGGTGCCGCGTGGCACCTGTATTTTCATAATATTTTAAAACTATAGCTCTTAAGACCTTCTTTTGTTGCGCGCCGATAATGTGTTCATTACTCACTTTTTATCGCTATGCTCCCTGTATATGTTCTAGGTTCAACGCTACCATCTGAAAATGCCAGCGCTACATTGCAAAGCGGCGTTTCGCGTTGCGGAAAATTGAAAATGTCTAGTCCGAGACAATATATCGTTTAATAGTTTAATACTGCACCTAACCGTCATTTGTTTCTAACTGGTCGTCCATTCATATTCGTAGATGAACACCGGGCTTCCAAGAGGCTCAAGACAAACTGGAATTGCGGATACGAGCATGAGGCCGGCCCATCAACAAGGTGGACCTGTGCTGTAGGAGCCAATCCCCTCATTCTGACACTGAAGAAGGCTGACTCGAATAATAGAAAGCAAGAGATGCAGCGCTGTCCCGCCGAGCAGGAGCCCATGGACTGGAGCTGGCTGTACGAAGACAACTTCGATTTGCCGCAGGACGCCCCAGTTCCGGACCTGGATATTTCGTTTCTGGAGCAGTAAAAGCGAGCCTAGAAGGCAGAAAATTCCATGCTGCGATCTCATCGTCAGTCATCGGAGGCCTGCGCACAGCTGTGCAGTTTCAATTCAAGAAATATTGCATGACCTTTGTCCAAACGGACAAGCTTTTATCTGTATTACTCGCTCTTCGGCTTTTGCATTGCAGCCACATTTCTCTAAGCGCACTTGTTTACGAGCAATACATTAAGCTCACAAACAAATGTGGTGCCAATGAAGATGCTCGTGCGTAAGCTAATGTCCCGATTCCTTTCTTTCGGGCGGCCGACATCACCAGCAGAGTATGAATAATTTGCAACGTAAAGAAAGTAAGGACAAAAAGTCCAATTTTGTGCCAGTTTTCGGCTGATGCTGCTTCCCAAATAGTGTCAGCCAAAAATTTTGCGTTTAGCTTGCGAAATATTGCGTAGCCTCTCGCGGAGACAGCCGCAGTGTTCCAAAAGTAGCGCAAATTTATCTATTGCTCTATTTATCTTCCTCACATACAGAACAGCAGTGATAACGGTCAGAATAATAGAGTCTGCTCCAATCACACTAGGAAGTAAAGGAACACTAAAGGGCTCCGTCCTGTCCCCTTTTCTTTTTAACCTCTCTCTCATCAAAATTCCCCCCAAATCGGCACATATACTAGAACTACATCACACGTTCTATGCAGAAGACATCACGCGTTGGGTAACCAAAGGATGCGAAGGCTACATAGAAGACACACTTCAAGAAGCAGAGGACATCTTTGAGGCATGCGCATGGGAATCCGGCCCCACTTGTTCAGCGCGAAAATCTGAACTATTCGTGATACGTCATAAACAAAGGGGTAGAAGTACTACAACTCCCCCCCCCCCCCCCCCCCCGGCAAATAAACGTCTATGTCAATGACCGATCCGTGAAAGGAGTACAAACCATGCGAATACTGGGGTTGTATTTACAAATAAACAGAAAGAATACTGACACACTCACTAAGCTAAAACGCACGGTAGAAGCGACGGCGCGATTAATCTGCCGCATAGGTAATCGAAGACAAGGGTCGAGGGAAAGAGATTTATACCGACTAGTGCCGGCCTTTGCGCTAAGCAGGATAGTCTATGCTACCCCTTATTTCAAATTTGCGAAAGCAGAAAATGACAAATTGGTTAACATGATACGGCAGGCCTACAAAGCTGCGTTAGGACTCCCACTAAATGCCTCAAGCGAAAGGCTTATGTGGTTAGGAATACATAACACCTACAATGAACTGAAAGAAGCCTGTTTAATGACTCAAAGAGGGAGATTAGCCAATTCCAGAACTGGCAGGAGTATTCTTACCAGGCTTGGAATTAACTTTCAACCTACGAACAAAGATGCTAAAGTAGACAAACCCCGCGACTAATGGACGACCCTACTAATGAAACCACTCCCCAAAAACATGCACCCCTTACACCATGAGGGTAGAAGACAAGCACGAGCCAAAGCCTTACATAATAAATATGGACAGTGCGCTGGAATACTTTATGCAGATGCGGCAGAATAAAAACATACGAATACCTTTGCAATTGTGGCTGTGAACAAGAATGGTGACCACATCGTCTCGGCAAGAATCAAAACGAAATCGTCTGAAATGGCAGAAGAGGCGGCTATAGCCCTCGCCCTAGCGAATACCCAAGAGAGCATCATCCTCTGCGAATCCAAAATTGGCATCAATAATTTCGCAAAAGGGCGAATTACAAACACCTTCCTTAGAATCATTAACGCAGCGAAATTCTCACCAAATTATCCCGAACTGATATGGGTCCCAGTCCATTCGGGGAACGAGGCAGCCCACAATAAAGCCCGAGGTTTCGTCGACCGGGCAGTGGATGAGTCTGGCTCCCTGAATTTCACGAAGGACTTCATGATCACATATCATGATCTCACCAATCATTTTAAACTAGAGAGGAGAATTTTCCCCCTCCGGACAAAAGCCTGACTAACGAACAAGAGGTGAGGTGGCGTCGTCTACAGATGACATCAATACGCACCCCATCACTCCTCGCGCACATTTATCCAGATCTTTACAACCGAAACTGTAAACACTGCGGCCAACGAGCCACCTACGATCACATCCTGTGGGACTGCAAAATAAAGCGTCCTCCGGGTGATCTAGTTACCGCTTCTTCTCTAGAGCGGTGGGAGACCGTGCTGGTTAGCCCTCACCCCAGAACGCAAGTTCTGGCGGTGGAGTGGGCTGACAAAGTCGTCGAGGGCTATGTACTCTCGACCACTTAATACGACCTCTTACCAAGCTCTTCCCGGTGAATAAAATGTTTTACAATCAATCAACGGCAGCCGACATCTACAGCTGCTCGGCGCTGGCCAAACCGCCTCCATTCGTGGCACGGCAGCCGCAGCAATAAATGTGGCCCGTGCGCATCTTGTACAGCTTTGCGGCCTATTACACTAACGATTGCTCAGTGCTGCGCGTGGAGGTGACTACACCAATGCGCGGAAATCATGCAAATAGCTTAAGAAATTTCATAAAAGTTGTTAGTTACAGCGCTCTATTTTTATATCACTGAGACCAACGGCAACGCCAATTTTTTCACAATGTATCAGACATAATTGTGTAAGCTACTAGGGACTCTTACTTCCAGGCGGTTCTTAATAATGCAGCTTCAAAACGTCAATACGTCTTACCGCTATTCATGACCTTTTACTGCATTCCCGCCTATGAATGCGCAGGGCGCAGTGTATCATCTCACAAATAACGCAAAGCCAACAGCCACACAGGTTGTTTGAAAGATGTATTTCAAATAGCACGCTATCATAGAAAGGAGTGCTCACATCATTAAGTATATGGCACTTTTTCTCAGGCGTACTTAGCATTTAAAAAAGCAAGCATTCTGTAAAACATTCCTACAGCGAAAAAAATTGATTAACAAGTATATTGCAGAATGCATGTCCGTTTGGACACTTCTGACACTTTTTGGAAGAGCAAGCAGATGCCGTGCTCCTAATAGTATTCAAATTCAAGCATGCATTTCTTGCATCTCTTGGTCAGCTTTGTTTTTAATTCGGCAATCAGGAGGGATCTAAGCCCAGAATCTGGGTGTCCTGCCGCACATCACAGATTTTGTTGTAGAGCCACTCCCAGTCTACGGCCTCATCATCGTCGGTGGGACGATGTTGTTCCTCTTGGCTTCCACCCATCAAGCCATCCTCCTTTAACGTAACTTGGCCAGGATTGGAGACCATACAGCCATTCACCACCCGCGAGGGGCCCGCCTCTTCGTTGTCGCCAGGGTTGGGGCTTGGCTTGCAACGCTTAGGGGTCCGGGATTCATCTGTCAACAGGAGAAGCTAAATGTTATGAACAGTATAGCGGCTTGCGACTCAGCAGAACTAGACATAGAAAGCATTATTTAGAACTAAACATGCTTAGAAAATTTCTATGCAGGCCTCTTCTTTTCGGCGCCCCAAATTTACACGGCAATGACCACAAGTGTTTAGCAACGCTGTGATATGGCATCCCGGTAGTGAGACTAGAATACAGATCTTACATTTTTATCTCCTCCGCATAGTACATAACCAAGAAAAGGCGGCAAACATGACTCTGCGAGAAAAATATGCACCGCAAGACTTTGCGCATCTGACAAGGAATTCCTGCGCAGGAAGGAAAGTCCCCTGTTAACTGTGCTGAATTAAAGGAAGAGAGAGTGAATTAAACGCGACAGTTTGCTACTCATTGCCCCTTACTTTGAAACGGACAATTATAACTTGATAACTCTATGCTATGTGCTGGGCTCCGCCTCTTGTAGCCTACTACTCAGTTCAAGTTTGACTAGTTCATATTCTTGTAAGCTGAATAGAATAAAAAATCAAAAGTAAGACATGTTGAGCGAAAATGCAGTTGGAAAGGCGCGAAACTCTCAAGGCCAGATTTCCAACGCTGTGCAGATCAGTCAACCTGGAGTAACGGATTAATGCAAGAGTTAAGAACTTTTGCTCCTCGGATAATTCAGACAGAATTAATTTAGCAGCAGGCCACTTCGGGGACAAAGCATTTCGTTATGATGTTCTGTGGGGACTAAAGTATATGCAGTTGTTTTATTGCATGCTTTAAACCACTGGCCATTTGCTGCCGCTCTCTGGGTTAGTATCAGAGTAAAAAAACAACAACTTGATAATGAATTCCCAGTAACGCCCTGAAAACGCAAAGAAATATGAAGAAACGCAAGGAGCACTGGTGCTCTAAACCATTTTGGTATTCCCAATGGCGCCGACGGCAGCATAGCATAGAAAATGAAAGAACATGGAGTAGCCGTAAAGAGGGCTTGGGAACTACAAAGTCAGACACTCTCCGGTTGGTGTGAAAAGCTATATTTACAACTAATTCCCAAAAGGCAGTAAGCTCTGTTCCTTCTGGCCTACGGTATCGCTTAAAACATCGTGTCCACAAGCTCCGAGGTTTTAAATCGCAGGTCCATTAAGCACGGCTGAGCGAAAAAAACATCGCCAGTAACACGCAAAGACAAAGAGTTGCAATGAAAGTACGATAGTAAAGACATCTTGTCGCTAGGCTGCATGCAGTACGCAGCAGTGCAAGTGCGTAGTCGATAAAAGATAACAGTAGCGGGTTCGTTATTAGTAGTGTTTATCTTGTTAGAATAGGTGCGCAATGGTTGTGCAGTCCATGAAGAAAACTTCGTTTGCATTCATTGCAAGGGCGAGCAATATGGTGAATTCGTAGGATCATCTCTTTCTACACCACGGCGTGGGAAAAATGCAGCTTTTTGTGTTTCGATTATCGTTAAATTTGTGTTTCCATTTAGCTTGCCATTTAAAATTTGATGAACGCGATGTCAAGACGGTAGGAAGTATTTCGACAGTATTTATTGTGATATTTCTGAACAAAATTGCAACCACAAAGGTGTGGTCTATGGAACGTTCTTCCTCACTCCCTCTCATACAAATCAGTGGTACTGCCACACCAGAATCAGAGATATGAAGTTGGCCGGCCACATGACTATAACAATCTCATCATTCAACTTTGCAGCGCATAAAGAAAGTACGTGCTGCTAGCGAGACGATGTTTCCGTTCTAAATTAATACTCTTGTCACACGGGCATTTCGAAGACCTTCGAGCGCTGCTACACGGGCAATTTCAAAGGCCATCGAGTCAACGGAGCAGCGCGGAACTCTACCGAGATTTTGGATGCCTTTGAGCGTTGCCCAGTGTTGCTAGCGCTGCTCCGAGCGGCAGAACAGCGCACATTTGTGCACGACACGTTCACGTTGCAAGAGCTACGTCTTTCTCTAAAATTTTAATTAAACCACTAAAATATTAGTCCGTTAGTCCGCACAATAACATAAAAACTCCATGGATATGATTTAAAGCGCATTAACTGTAGCTTCTGGATCGCAAAAGAGGAAAACGCCAACAGTATCAGTGTTGCCAGAACACGAGGTAACTTCGGCAGCAAAACGTACAAAAGGCAGCGTCTTTTGTGACAACGCAACTGGACTTTAATAACAAAAAACCTCCCACGACTCCAAAAAAGTGTATTTACACATTTACTTAGGATGCATAAAATAATTTTTTATTATTTGCGCAAAAATGAAGTTAACGGTTGTGACGCCACTCTAGGTGGCTTAGTACGAAAAAACCATATCAATAGCATATTGAGATTTACCGTGTAAGAGCTATAAAACTCCTGGCCGTGAAACTGGTCGTGTGAACTAGGCATAGCAGATGGAGAGAGCGCCACGAGGAACTAAGCGAGCGTAGTCAGAACCGGTCCACACAACAGCTTGATTGCAACATGATCAGGAAATATAGACTTCGGACGCTGGGTACCGGTTATATTCTGTCCGTTTTGCTTTGTCGACAACCTTCACTTCTTCCGAATCTGTAAGTAGTCGCACGTAATGCTCAAATTCTACTGCTTAGGGAGTTCACTGCAAAATAAACCCGGCCGCGCAATTCTACGCCGCAGTAGACAGGCTGCGATATCAAATCAACAATCAATGTGCGCAGAAAACGTGGGGACCACTGAGGATAACTCAATATTTCGTAAAGACAAGGAGCAGTGGTTCGAACACAAAGAATGACCAAGTGACAGCTTATGAATAACACAATTGGCTTCCTTAAGGTCACTGAGTGAACAATTCTTTAATCCCGGTGTCAATTAAAACATGGTGTAGCTCCGCACAGGAAAAGTGCCTATTTTCGGGAACATTCTATTTAATGTATGCTTCCGAAATGGCCGCAATTAAAGTTTCAGAACAGCTCCAAAGGGCACACTTTTTCCTCAAGTAATTTTGCCCTATCCAAAAATATTAAACGGGTTCAAGTGCTCAGAAAATAATTACATACCTTTGAGTTCATCTCGCCTTCGCTTGCCATTCTTCGCGCTCGTCACGTTGGCGTGGTGCGGGGCGTATCTGTCGTCCTTTCCTCTGGTCCCATCGCTTTTCACGTTGCTGCTTTCTCCCTTCGCTTCCGAATCGCTGTCGGTCAGCCAGGACCACTGTCGATTAAGCATCATCAGCGTGAGGCGTTTTTGTATTCCCGGGTATCGACTGCTCTTGGAGAATTTTGCTTTCTTCTTCTTAGCTGCTGAGACAATGTCGCGCTTGTTCATCTCCATGTATCCGTACGTAAACGTCGTAAATTAGCACTGTATACAGGACCGTGAACAAGCTCGCTCAGCTTTAACACCTCGAATAACACAATCAAGTCGTCAAATTCTTCACGTCAGTGGGCAGTGGGAGCTGGTGGCAAGAGTAGAGTTATACCACGGTCCCACCACTAGACTTACCTACCGGGCGAAAAGCACGCGACCATGGAAAACTAGGTAGATAAGAAGACCTACACATGTCCGAGGGATTAAGGACAGCTAGCCCTTCTCTCTTCTAAGAAGTGCTAGAGCTTTGACCTAGTTTTGAGACTCTCCTCTTTTTCCCAGATTTCCTTTCTAACTCTTTGACAATAGAAAGCAGGAGGGAGGGAGAGAGGGAGGAGATACCACCTAGGCCAAAAAGGCGCGATAAGAACAGGGACTTCAGCTTGCAGGCAAGGAGCTGAGTCACTCCGGCGCTTTGGGGACCACGGAATCAGGGCTGCAGCCGTCTTGCAGTGGTGGGATTTGAAAAACTGAATGCAAAAAAATCACGTCGGCTGCCCAGGCTTCCGGAGTGATCGTTTGTCATGCTGCTAGAATGCGGTCCTCTGGTGTTCACTGCCAGTTTCTATGCCTAAACAACCGGTAAAAACAAATCACGCTTATACAATAATGATCACTTCATTAAATGGTTTCTGCACGATATGTAATAAAACGACTAAGTAAACATGAATTCTTTTCTCCGCAGATTCGTCCTTAACCCTGGAATGGCAACCGCAATGGTTGCTGCGTGTATGAATGTCCACAACGCAACGTGCTTCCGGTCGTCAAGCCAGTGGCAACCACCTGGTTAAAATTTATGGTATTTGTCGCGGTCTACTATCATTCTTGCGTTTTCGAAACTGGAGTGAACAGCAATGCAGTTATGATCTACGTCAATGAATTCTTTACATTTAAATACATGGGCTCCATTTCATAATCAATGGTGTCCTGAAGCTGGACACAGAAGCGTTATAGGAATGTCTTACTGGCGTACTATCAGTGCAAAATACCAATAATCAAGCCCCGGATCTTAGCTGCAATAATGAACTAGATGAGCTCGTTAAATGGTCCTCAAATGTTCGTTCTGTTAACTGGAATATCAAGCTCAAAAATTTACGATTAAAAAAAATAACAAAGAACTGTGTTGGAAAGTTGTTTTCAAGAGAAAATACTTCTTTTGTTACTCGAAGTGCCATAATGCAGGAAGACTGGGGACGTAAGAAGATAACTGAGATGCCGCACCGATTTGTGTTTTCCATTTCAATCTGAAATATCAAGACAGGGAGAGATTGATAGAAGGCCCTGCGCCCTCGTTACGCTAATCGTGGCCACCGGCGGCAGCCTCTGCATGCACGGGATGGCAGCGCCATGTGAAGGAATAACAGCGTTCTTTCGCCATAGAAGGTCTGATCAACCCTTTGCAATCCCCCTTTATGCCTCAGCTGGTGCAGAAATATTTTCGTATATGTGGTTCTTGTTCACTAAAATTTTTGAAGATATATATGAATAACAAACGCTTAGCGGAAGAAACCGCCATGGACCTGCAAAACGACAGGTCGAAAAATGAAGATAGGAAATGTAAACACTACGTTGCAGTATAAAATGTCCAGAGAATGCGGACTTAACGAAGACTATTAAACGAATGCAGCGATATTGTTGTATACCTGGCTCTGCCATTCCAGAGTAATTCTTCACATCCTTCCCGCCTTTTTATTCCTGCCTTTTTTCCGTGTTGCTGTCTTTCTTTTTCGGCAAAGTGTTTCCCAGCAAACCAAAAACCTCTCATCAGAGGTTTTTGGTTTGCTGGGTTACTACTGTGAATCTTTTTTACGAATAGTCTTGTCTAATGTTCTTTTTTTTTGCGGACTGCCGCCGTCCCTTTATCTTCTCGAGCTCTCTTTTCTTTAGAGCGACCGCTAGGTTTTAGTTTTTTTTTCATGCATTTTTTATTCACCAATACCACGGAAGTATTTAGAGCATGAAGATTAACGCAAATGACTTTTTCGCTTAGTGATTCAGTGGTTTGGAACATTTGAACTTTATTTTCAGCTAATTTTCACTTTTATGGATTTATTCCCTTTCTAGTGTCAAAATTCCAGGAGTCGTACGGGAGCCCTTTGGAGTTAAAATACGCCAAAGGACTGCTCGCCATCAATTTGCGTCCTGAATTTAGAGGGCGAACCCGCTCATTTAGTGATTTCGCGCCCAGACAGGCTCTCAGATACACGTAACGCAGACAGTAATACCGAACTTCGACCCACCCGTAGTTCCAGCGTCGATATTCGCAACTTCAACAGACGGTGTCGCCGCCACGCGGCGATCTCTCGAAACGTCGAGCCGGTGATCAACGCTTTGTAGACTGCGGGAACTGAGTTCTCGCGGCGCTCGCGGCCTGGGTGCTCTTTGCCGCTTTTTGTGCTTCTTGTTTCATTGCTCTAACACCGGTGACAGTCTGTGGAAATGAGCAAAAAGACAAGCAACAGCAACCGGATGCGCTCGTATATTACTGCACGGATCGTGCTGTGAGCGCCAAGACATGCCTTCACGCATTTTCTTCGGACCGGCGTAGGAGGAAGACATGGGCGATGAAGCTTCGAACTGGGAAACGCTTCACTGAAGCAATGACAGTATGCAGTAAACATTTCGCGCCGCATGACTTCTTCTGGGGCAAAATAGGTAAGTGTGCTTTTTGCGGTCTTTCTAACGGAAACCGTACTTCAGGAACGACGTACATGGTCGATCATACCTGTAGAGAGCGCTCGAGAGCGTTGCTACGGGGCAAATAAACCGAAACTTTATTAACGCTACTTCGCTAAGGGCTGTAAACCATGGTGAACATGTTACTAAGAATTCCGAAGCAGTCACAGTAACTCAGCGACTGCTTCGGAATTTCACTTTATTTACACAGCAAAACACATCTCTAGTGCTCTATTCAACTGCGATCGACTCTCTACTACGAACGTCACTAGCATGCTAGCTGCAACGTATCGTTTGAAGAATACGTTTTAATATCTGCTTGAGCATACTCATGTATCTATTTTTGGTTTTGAAAGCACCTCAGCAACGACGAACACTCAGCGAACGCTAAGCGTGCTTAACTCAGGTTAGTTTACTGAGCTCCAGTATTAAAAACGGAGCTGCGTTTTCTTTGTTGGCGGTGTTTGATGTCTCCAGTTTGGGGACATTTTCTCCAGCTTCGCAAAATCGGGACCTTTTTTCCGGGTACGTATCTTACTGGGATGTTTTTTCTGGGGACATTTTTTCCGGCTCCCGGGATCAACATATCGGGAGGTAGCTTGCAATTTCTCTCGCGCATTCCAGCACTGGCGTAATTTTTTAAATGGTCTTGCATATGGTCAGCGCATTTCCAGGTACCCGATAACTGCGCTTCACCCTTTCTTTCACCCTGCCATCCCTCCGGACCGGACCATTTCTCTCTCCCGGTGTTCAATTTATGCTTAGCTTATCCCCTGCATAACTTGCTACCAATTCTCAGGAACCCTTGACTTCCGCATTCGCTCACCTTCCCCCTTCCTTCCAGGTACATTTTGAGCTCACCTTCTTGTTTTCTTTTTCCTTTCATTTTTTCCCTTATTTTGTTCTGCCATGCTGCCTCATTCCTTTATCTGAGTTTCCAAGGTAAACCCACGGAGTCATATCAAGCCCCTTGTTGCAGCTGGACACAGCGCCTTTCAAGCACAGGCTATCTCTCCACATCTCTGGACCCATTTCCGCTGAGCTGGCCTTTTTCTTATCACAGTTTTGCAGGTCAGCTTGTTAATCATCTTTAGCAGTTACCATGCCTAGACGCGATTAACCCTACACACTTTACACCCTCCACCCCCTCACCAGGCCTTCCTCTGGAAGCACTTTAAAAGAAAGTGTTTCCAGAAGAAGTGTATGATTTTGCTACGTATCACAAGAACGAACCATTACCTTCAATATTTTGATAAGAGTATCTTACAAGTTACCATTTTCAAAATTCTCTCTCAGAATGTTGGACATGGCGGTATTCCACTCAGTATACGCCGCCACTTCGGAGCAAAATGCAGAGGGCGTCACTCAACACGCTCGATGATACGAGCTCTCTGTCGGTGAGAAGTGGGTTTTTCTGCATCGTTCGCGTGCCCTGTAGGGAGCACGAAGGCCAGCTTTATATCGCTTCGTGACCACTTATCGAATGTACAATGAAATTAGTGACACACACTTAACACATGTTTGAAGTTTCACTACTTCCTAATGAGCTACTCGGGTCATTTCCTCTCAGTACTCGCTTTACATATTTTAATACGCGCACTGTAAAATGTTGGGATCGCTAACTGCCGGGCGACAATCGAGGTTAAATTCATAGCTTACTTATCGCTGGTGTGAGAGTTTCCCTGAAATGTTGACAGATTAAGGCTGGCGTTCTTTCCTTATGATAACTGTCTCTCGCTGCAATAAGGTGCCTATGAAAGTTAAACATGCAAACTGCTTATGACAACAAGATTGCCAGAGAGAGAAAGGAAATAAAAAATCAGCGATTGTTTTAAATGTCCAAGGTGTTCCTCTTCAACGAAAATGTCTCTAATCGGTGCGGTGTCGATGTGCAGCTTTCGGCGCCGCAAAACAGTTGGCCTAATCTTTGCTATCGTCAGCTAACGTTCCGGCGGTGATGTGCGTGGCTGGGCGAGGGATTGTGCAATGAATAATTTCAGCCTGTATATCACTTGTGAAAAGGCGGTGCCTGAAATGTTCGCTCTCCTGTAGTAATTCGTTTGTCGCCTAAACTGGACCATGCTTGAATGTATGCTTGCAGGAACATAACCTACCGCTGCAAAAAAAAAAAAAAACACCCTCTTCAAATCTAGCGAAGCAATGTAGTAGTGAATGCCGTGGGTGTGCGCCTTTTCGCGACCAAACCACGATTTTGTTTCGGCATAGTAATTAACTAAGAAGGGACGTGTAGGGGCGGTCATGCCTGTAAGAACAAGCAGATATGTGTTAGTGATCTATCAGTTATCCTGCATGAAAGGAAGTTTTCATATCTAGACGCTCCTACCTAATTGATTTAGTTTCCATTGCTCTTTTGTTAGTATGTATATACTCATGGGTCAGGCTTACCGCTGAGAAAAAAGGTCCTCATTTGCCGAATATTGCAAACATCATGCAACTTAGTATGAGCCAAAAACCCTCTCTTTTACCTCTTTTCTCGCCATTCATCAGAAGGAGATGCAAGAAATTCACGCCCATATAGTCGTCAACCTGGATGCAGTATGTGCTTGACCGTACTGGTCCTGTACACTAGAATTACGAAATGGCCAGAATTTCGAGAGCTGTCCAGCTGGCTACCCTCTACTGAATGTCTACTGGGGGGGGGGGGGGGGGGGGGGGTTGTTATGAGCTCTAGGAAAAGGTTAACAAATTCTTAATAATTCGTTTTTTTTTCACCTTCCTGCATAATATGCCGGGCCCTTAATAATATCAGCTTATGCCTGCAAAGGCCGAGTGCAAAAGCAATGGAAATGAATCAACCAGCCGCATTTTCTGTATTATTGTGCCTATTCAGCGGAATCGTTCAGTACACTAAACCTTCAGCGGTCAATTCACTTTCGACATTTAATGATTAAAAACCTCGTCGAATCTTCTACCGTTAACTCGAAAATCCGGATACTTCGGACTGCCTTCATGGTACCGGTCTATAGTTACGGTCCACTGAATGAAGGTCGTCACGAGGTGGGCTTCCCGTGGGAAGCGGCCTTCCAAATATTCCTCCTCGAGCATCAGTAATTGAGTGGAACCCTGCCCGCTTTCCCTTTACGTGGGCCCAACGGTGGTTTAGACAACGATCAGAGAGTCTCCGTCGCTAGACCGACTTATACCTCGGCTGCGCGCGGCGACGGTGGCTGTCGGTCGCTTTACCGAACCTAAATCAGCAGTGCGCCGTTTTGGGCGCTGATTGCCGCGTCGCTTGACTTCTTTTACTTTTTTTTTTCATTCTACTGACATTAGTCAGCGTGGTTCCATCGTCTACCTGCATAGTCACTGCGCTCTTCTTGTGCAGTGAAAGTGTGGGTTCGCCCTTTGCCGCTCGCAGTGACTGCTTTAAACGTGGTAAAGCTCGGTGAAAGCCGACGCTCCCGCCATTCACGCGGGTTCTCCAGTGTCAGGTAGTGGTGTGAAGAAGTCCACGGAGGCCTTTACTTTTTCGATGTAATGTTTCGACGCTCCCGACAGGGTCTAGACTGTATAACACAAACTCAGTAGTGGAAAACAAAAAAAAACAGTGTTTGTAGCGTGACCATCACTCATCCTTTTAACAAAGCAGTTTGCTTTGATGCAATATGAGCTGGATAGTTTTGTTGGGATTGCGGGGCAAATCTAAATTTAAGATAACGGGTTCTTTCTTCCTGCTTCATCAAGTTTGAATCAGCCAGCTTTTACTGCTTGACGTGAGATATTTCGTTCAGATCTAAAGTAAGAGCTATTTCATTACCACAATTTTGCGCTAATGGCTTGAGCCACGCATTGTCATTATGACTAGTACAGGGCATTTATTAGCCGTAGGATGCATACAGACACATTATGCAAGCAATCTTGTCGATGGAGCTCCAAAACAGATCCCAATAATTCTGGACTGAACGGCTAGATACAAAAGAGTGTGGAGCACTCGCCGCCATAGCGGCTCTCCTCTCCACGGAGCTGCTCCTCAGAACGTTCGCCAGTCTCAGCTTGAGCCCACGCTTCACCCTCAGATTCCGCAGCTGTGGGCATGGCCTCTGCAAGGCAGAGAGTTTCAAAGTTAAACGAAAACAGCATTTTGAATTTTCTCTTCCCTTCATATCACAGAGAATTACTGATCACAACACATGGGTTTCACCCACACGATAATGCATCACGTCCCGGGAAGAAGGAGTGATGGACGAAGCTGTAAATATTTCATTTCACCAGAAAACAGAAATATCATGTCCGGAAAAATGCAGGAGAAGAATATCAAGTGCAGAAGTGTCACAAAAGAGATACATTAATGTGAAAAAGGATACAAAACTACGGAAAGGAATAAAAATGACGCTAAAGTTATTGCCTTCTTGGCTCTAGAAACCAACTTTCGCATAGGAAAAATAAAAACTTTGTGGCCATCTCTGAGGGCACAAAAATACACTTCAGAAAAAGATACGGTGCACATCTTTAAGTAATCGATAATATCCTTAGCTGGATGCAACGACTATGCATATATTTACGCACCCTAGACAGTACTTCACGCTTACTGCCGTCGAACCACGGCATGTTTTATTGTGCTGGGTAACATATAAGAAACAACTGACATGCTTGGTAGGACGTATGCGTTAAAGTTTAATGCGTTATCTCATGACAACCGAGGAGATTGAGACACCAGCACTTGTATTCTAACGGCTTCATTCTTTCAGGATTCTTCTGTGATAATGGTGACCGCAAAAAAATTAAAAGTAACGTCACTGCGGACGCTGGGTAAGACGACCAAAATATAACACATTGTCTGCATGGCTCACCTGACAGCAGGAGACCAAAAATGACCAAACCAAGAATGAACACGCTCAGCTTCATGGCTTTCCAAGAATATCTGAGATTGAGTAGAATGAAGCAAAAATTTTAGTAGTCTTACTGGATGGCTGCATGATTTATACAAGAAATCGCGCGTAGTCGCGCGATGGCATCATTAAGCCAGCAAAGAGAAATTTATTTTTCTGCGAATACATCTTAGGCATGGGTGATGCAGCAGAGGGTGACTGTCTATAAATGGAAGAGGCCTCTTTCATCTAGTGGATGTAGCTAGGCGGCGCCTGCTGCTCTTGCTGCTGCTGATGATGATGATGTTGATGATAATATTGTGTCCAGGCAGAACGCACACTGCGGGTGAGTTCGTTAGCCCACAGGGTATTTTATACTCATTCGTGGATAAGAAGAGGTACGTCGCGACATATTTTGAGCAATCGGCTATGGCATTGTAGGGTACTATTTTCTGTAACGCCCAAGTGTGCGAAATACGGAAGCCGGCAAGTGCCCCTGATATATATTTTCAAGCATGTGTCTGGAACACAGACAAACCTGCATTAAGCTATTCTCTGCTATTACAATCACATGGGGCGAAATCTGAGACCTCAATTCTATAGAAGAACATGCTTAGCAGTAACAATGATACCGAGTCAAGTTTGCAACAGCTATTGTTTTTAATTAGCACTTTTAAACCCCACACTAGTAGCAAAGAAAACAGCATCCTTTTTTTTATAACGTGTCGCTCACTATTCTGGCACAAAATCCTGCCTACCTTATTTTAAAAAAAGTAACATGGACTATTAGCAGCCATTCATTTTAATAACATAGACTGCTTATTTGTTGAAGGTTCCGTGGCGAGCAATATTCTCGAGTTCACTTTGATGCTATCTTCTCAGCGATGGCTCACACATGCTCTGAGAATACATTCACCTTTAGACCTAAAAAAACGCACCCTGTTTCATTCCCAAAATTTTAAGCTTTAGCTTTAAGAATGATCTGCTCTAATTTTGATAGCAGCCAGGCCCAAAAGTTACTACGACTCATCCGCAACAGTTTCGCCGTCTCTTCAGCTTTACAGACTATTCGTGGCATTTCGCTATGGGGCTAAGATGAGAATCTCGAGGTTAATGAAAGTTATCGATGAAGTTGAGTATTTTCAAGGCAGAGATCTGTCATTAGAAGATGGTAAAAAAGCCAGAACAAAACCTTATCTTTCATGGCACAAGGTATCGCATATAAAAAGGCTGCACTGACTAGTCAGAGTAAAAAAAAAAAGCACGTGATTCCGAACGGCGACACTGGACTGTTTTTGGGCGTACGGTGAATGCGAGTACTAAACTATTACACGCATTGTATCAAAATTTCTGGGCTGCTGTATTCTTAAAGCCTCGCAGACCAAACTGGAGAGATCAGCCGGTTGATAATTTTTTTATAAGAGTAATCCAGTATAATATGCGCACTATCAATGAGCGTTTCATTTAGGCATAGTGCGATGTGGTTTCTGTTTCGTATGAATGCAGTGATGAATTTTTAGGAACTGCTGGAAAAGGAGTTCTACATACCACTGTCCTGACTAACTTGAAAATGTCTTCCGTGCTTGACGCTGGAACGGCAGGTAGTGGTGCAGTCTACTGCTAGAAACGGCGATAGGACTCTCCTCTTATACCTCGAAAATGAACGCACGTGTTCACTATGAATAGCTGAAATGCTCTTTTTCTTTTCCAAAGAATATGTCGCCGTTGTCTAAACTGTCGGTTCCAGCATGTTGGAGTAATGAGACGCAGGGCTATCTTCACATGAAGAGTAGTGAAGAGTGTCATGCCAAAACCATAAATACATAAACGTATTTTATTGAGAGTCAAGCCAGGATATGCATTAGCTACAAAATGAATGGTGGAGAAGGGAATAAAAGAGAGGAAAAGAGAACGATCTACTCTGCGTTTCGATTTCCTTTGTCAAAATTGCATTCTTCGTTTTCATCGCCAGTGGCATTGTAATTTGGGAAAAATAGGTATCGAAACGTAACTGGTATTAATAGTCATCTTTGTGTGCTCCTGCTTGCATCATCTCCACATGCCTTTTCTGGAAACTCAATCTATATATAGGGACTAGCATTTACAATGCTTTCATCTCAAATTTTAGCCGAGCAGTTTTATTTATATTCGCACAAAAACGGGCACTAAGAGGTATGAATTCAATTATAAAGAAACGCATCACTTCTTCTTGGATATTTTTAATGTGTTTTCACCACGACCTCTTCCATCCTCGATAGAAGATATGCTAAGGTCCTCAGAATATTTAGAAACAATTCAAAATGCTTATCTTTCATTTCCGTGCTTCCCAAATAAATCAAGGTCCTGCCGATTTTTTTTTTCAAATATTCGCTTTAACAGCGTTTTATTTGGCGTACCTGCAAAGGTCTAAGAAATAACACATTTACGTGCTTTACCTTAAAAACGCTTAAATATTAAATACAAATTATGTGCCCACATGGAACATTTCCAGAGTCATACCAAATGCACATGGAGACTAACGTTAGGCAGATGCAGCGTGCGACAGCTCCTGGCTTCACTTATCTCTTGGCTACTAGTGGGAGCGATTTAATGTTAAGAAGGCTATGTGCTCGGTGTAAGGTTATGATCAGCAAGAAGAACGACAATCGAACATTTGCGACTTAAGCACCCATCTAAGAAAGCGGGAGACCAGGCGTCAGGATGATCAACCGCAGAATAGCCTGTTCTTTATGTGCGGTTTTGGTGGTGTATATTTAATTTGTACCGTGAGGAACAAAAATCGCAAAACATTGTGGCCGTAAATTCTCTTTGCATTCGAAAGATGCACAATAGGCGACAAACTCCTCATTTTGGCTCTTTTGGACTTATTGTAACGTGGACAATTGCTTCTTTTTGCCCGCGTAATGCGTTGGAGTCAGATTAAGGCTGCCTTTTATAACACATGCTCGGCAGAGTCAAACAGTTGCAACCAAAGTGCATTGTGTGCGAAAATAAACGTCATAGTCGCAATTTCCACTGCCTGCGAGCGAGCGAAAGCGAAGGATAAAAGGTGAGCGCTTCGCCACCCGGTACCATCATGCCACAGAAGAGTACCAATGCTACATCCGTAATGCAAACACTCTTATAAGAGTTTGAAGTCACAATATGTTGGGGTTGTGATTTTGCACCTGGACTTCGCCGGAAGCTTTTGGAATAATTTGTAGTGTACACATTACGTACCACCCACGCAACCCTCTCCTAAAGAATAGCAATTATGTGATGCGGGTTCCAGAGCAAATAACGAGCTGTACGATCGATCAATCGGGTTCTGCTGAAAATGCTGACAAAATATATTAGCCGCCGAAAACATAGGGGCTTTAACAAGCACGTAATATGTGGCGCCATTGAGATCCTAAATCCTCTAGCTTTTGCGAGCTTCGGTTTCCACTTCGTATTCTTTGTAGGCAGGCAGCCGAGAGCTCTTTTTGTTGTCTTCATCGCAGGCGCACGAACCAGAGAAGCGTAAACAGGTTGGTACGCAAAAAAAAAAGATCTTAAAAATACTGCACTATTCTCGTTTGTCTTCCCTGCTATCGTTTCGCTGAGGCGATGGCAGTTACGCTTGTGACAGCCAAGGGGTGGAAAAGCGGTATCACCGAAAGAGTAAGTGGTACAGAATAAAGCAGTTGTCTGCAAGGGAGTGATCTGCTCTCATGCACATGAATTTATCTGCATACGTTTATTGCTGTTATATTGCTATGAGAGCGAAAATGTTCCATTTCTTAAAAAAAATGAACAAAGCGATCATGAACTTTGATGCCAGAAGCTGTAATTGCTATTCGATTTGCCTTGTATGATTAAATTGGCTAGTTTACTCAAATTAATGTGCTCATTATGGTGGGTGGGGATGAGGTGAGTTAGTAGGCTGAGGGTGGCTTGGTTGGGATGTGTGGTTGTTAGTGGCGCTTCTAGATGACTATAAAAGCAACGGCACTATACGGTTTCCACGTCACAAGGCAGACCAATGTGCATTGTGTGCGTGCCCAGCTGAAGAAACAAATCTTTTCCAACCTTCTCATGTATAGAATATTTTTGATTGTTACAACTTGAGTTTCGCGGTTCTTATTTTTCCAAAGTCATGTAGGATTTCAGTTCCTTTCGTAATACTTTTGTCTCAAGGTATATAATTTATGATTTATACGTGGTTTACATATCCTCGACAAGGTCTTGGACAAGCTATGGGGAACAAACGCAGGCAACCAACACTCTTATAAGAGTTTGTAGTCACAATATGTTCGGGGTGTGATTTTGCACCTGGACATCGCCGGAAGCTTTCGGAATAATTTGTAGTGTACACATTACGTACCACCCACGCAACCCTCTCCTAAAGAATAGCAATTATGTGATGCGGGTTCCAGAGCAAATAACGAGCTGTACGATCGATCAATCGGGCTCTGCTGAAAATGCTGACAAAATATATTAGCCGCGTAAAACATAGGCCCTTTAACAAGCACGTAATATGTGGCGCCATTGAGAGGCTAAATCATCTAGCTTTTGCGAGCTTCGGTTTCCACTTCGTATTTTTAGCAGGCACGCAGCCGAGCGCTCTTTTTGTCGTCTTCATCGCAGGCGCACGAACCAGAGAAGCGTAAACACGTTGGTACGCAAAAAAAAAATATCTTAAAAAATACTGCACTATTCTCTTTTGTGTTCCCGGCTATCGTTTCGCTTAGGCGATTGCTGTTACGCTTATGACAGCCAATGAATACAAGAGCGGTATGAGCCAAAGATTAAATGAAACAGAATAAGGCAGTTGTAGTCTGCAAGGGAGTGAGCTGCTGTCATACACGTCATTTAATCTGCATATGTTTATTGCTGATATATTGCTATGAGAGCGAGAATATTCCGTGCCTTAAAAAAACTAGCAAAGCGATCATGAACTCTGATGCGAGAAGCTGATTTCCCACTGCGCCTCCGAATTCCATTTTTTTTTTCAACTTTTCACGCGATTGTCATAAGGGTCCCGTTCAGGCTGGCACCCTGCGTTTAATTTATTTGTCGAGAAAATCTGAATTGGTCGAGTGGCTCGTGCCATGACACGTTGAGCTGCGGGTTTGAAAAGTGACTAAATATTGCATTAAATGTGATTATAACACTTCAACACTTTTGAAGCATGAATATGACATGCAAGAATGTAAGGTAAACTATTGCACTTAAAAGCAGACAGGGGAAAATATAATGAATGAAAAGTGTGACCTCTAGGTCTCGAGTCAGCAACGCTACTTTTAAGCCGTAGTGGGACGTTTGTTCCACTTGGTTAAACTTATTGTCTGTACCCGTTTCAAGTAATTTAATAACCTGGTAACCATTCATTAGGTTTGATTCGTGATGGACATCCTGTCTCTTTTATAAAATGTCTATGCTTAGTTCGGTCCTTGTATACATCTGAAAGTCTTCTGGTATGTTTGTAAAATTCAATAATGACAATTCACCTTTAACACACGAATCCAAAAAAATGCCTTTGAGATTTGACACCTCATGACGACGGGCGAAGAAACCGTGGCGACCAGGTTCTGGAACATTTTAAGAGAGCAGAGAAAAAAAAAACGACAGTTAACACGGCGTTTGCACATGAGCGCGTTGTTGCGTTCGCACTGATTGCGCTTTGAGGATGACACCCTTGTCGAACTATATTGATGTCCTAGAGCGTTACTTTAACTCAATTGGAGTAGCAGTGACACTCGGCGAAAATGCCGGCGTTATCAGCCTCAAGCGACGGTGAGTGAACCCTCCGCCTGAAGCCTCCACCTAAGAGAATCACCTCTCAGCCACCTCCTTCCCCCGCGCCCTGTCTCGCTAGGGGCATGGACAGCGTCGATCCAGCTCCCCACCTTCGCCGCACGAAGCGCCACTCACCGCTAAGCTTCTACGTCTGCCGTCCGCAAAGCATCCGCCCAGTAGAAATCCACTCAGCAGCGGGACGGAAAAATTCGAGGGTCGTTTAGATCTGCCTGAAGGGCATGACCCGATAGCGCTAATAGGTCCCATCGGTCCCTTCGGGGGAGCGCTCGGCTGCTCACGCGAGATACGCGCGTTCGATACCAGGCGCGGCGGCAGCGTTTACACGGTGGCGACATGTGAGAGGCCCAAGGGCTGTGCGCTATCACTGCACGTTGAAGAGAGCCAGGTGGTCGAAGTTATCCTAAAACCTGCACTATGGATTCTCACATAGCCTTAGTCGCTTTGGAACGTTAAACTCCATAATCCATAAGCTTTAAATTTTCAAACATGCGATGCTTGTAGCTATCATTCTCGGCAAATGGAGCTGGACATCTGGAAAAAGAGCCGGTGCGATCGACATGGGTGAGGTCGCTGGATGTCTGAAACCAGAAGAGACACCCTGTACCTCCACAATGTTACAATCTGAAGTAATTGAGTCCGGTACGAGCCACTCAAGCCATTGAGGTCGGCTACCCGAGTTGGAGCACCTTTATCATCTCTGTGGACGGCATAGCTTCTTAGAGGGCGCAACATTATGCTGATAAAACGATCACTGAGGGCACAGCGGCAGATATCCTTTTGGTGCTTAAGAAAGGACATTTGGCCGTTATAAATATTGTTGCCAAAAGCTGCGACCTTGCTTTCACTAATAAGCCTGTAAATAGGAACATGGTGCATAGGTTAAGGCACAGCCGCTCCGAGTGGGTGTCTCGTACTGAGCATCGTATTGTGCACATGTAATGCCTTGTGTAACTTAACACATCGCACGTTATTTCATGTTCAGTGTCAAAGGTCAAGGAATAAAAAACACGGCGAAATAAAAAGCCTGCAAGGTATGACTGGGAGCATTGTTGCACGGAATGTTATGCACAAAGAATGCTCCACAACTGTTTAGAACATGAGGTGAACTCTTCTCCTACACCTTCCTCTTTGGGACCTCGACAAGTGTTAAAGGACGGCCCCCAAGTGGCTTTGATCGAAGCTGTTGTGCTCTTTTTTTTGAAGAGAGGCGGTCATTTCATTACATGTGTTCATGTTTCCTGTTGCGTGTAGTATGCAGTTTAAATTTTTCGATAGTCCAATGCTGACATTCCATGTGATATGACTTCGCGTTCTGGTCAGAAGGTCGAGAAATCTGCAGCCAGGTCTTCATGCCTCATTTATTAAGGAATGTAAAGTAAGACTGGTGATGTTTTCTTCGGAATGATCGCTTTATTTTTATATGACACCATTTCTTTGGCTCCTCTCAGTGAGGCGCTCTTTCATTTCCTATGCGGGACCTCCTGCATCTATCCTGGAATGCAAGCAAGTACTCGATCCTAATAGATTCGACCGCTATGATTTGCTAGTGTCTAAAATAGGAAGATTTAGTGCAGCCTGTTGTCAGTGGTCGTAACGGACTGAATCGTTTTAAAGCAAGAGCACTATGCATGAGATCCGTGCCGGACGGTATGCGAATGGGTTCATTGTGTTCTACGGCAATGGGATTTGATATCCACGTGTCGTGTTAGCATAAATACGCGCCAAGGTTCGCTATGGAAAAGGTGAATCACTACTGCACGTGTCAGTCTGCCATCAGCGTTCAAGGCACCAGCCTATTATATGCAGGACCTTTTTTATAACGAGAGGGCCCGAGCTGAAACCTTGCTTTCAGCTCTTATCATGGATGATTTCGCGGCCTCACTTGATTGGTATTCTGAGTAAATTATATTTCTTGGATTGTGGCGTTTGTAAAGTACGTACGCGGACGATTTCATTACTATTACATGCGACGTTGCTACACGAGAAAGCATGGGTAATGATGTCGACCCTAGAGATCAATTGGGTATTGCTTTGCTTGCCCGTTGTTGATCCCGTCCTTGTGGACTATGGTGCGTCCCAGTGCCACTAGCGCGGAAGGAAGAACACTAAGAGAAATAGGCGCAGCACTATGCAGTTGCAAGTAGTTTGCGCCTAAAGTCTCAAAGAGATGCAGCTGCGTTTTCGCAGTGGTTGTACAGTTTAAACACTCGTTCTGTCAGTAGAATATTAAATGCGGACATATTCGTACATTTTATTTTGTCTCTTAGTCTGAGAGCACTAGGAGGGCGCAAGGCTTAATAAGCTTGCACATTCCTATGGTGCGTCGCTGGTAATTGTGCGCAGTCGCCTTCGTGTTGCTTTATTAAGCAGTAAACACCATTTAGTTCTGCTGCGTACTTAGGAGCCAAAGAGTACTACCCTTTGAATACAAAAATGAGGTTGGCCAACCGCCATAGTTTTCGTGACCCACCAAAATTTGAAAATTGAATTGACATTGTTCGTAAACCACCTCGGATACCTCCGGAATAAGCTTGGCCCACCCACACAGTTTGGGTCCCCAGCTCTGAAAATTTTAAAATTGAGCTGACTTCCGTGCAGAACCGACCAGTCACTTTGCAAGAATGGGTTTGGCCCACCCACAAAATTTCGGCAGTCCACCTTTCTTTACTCCGCATAATATTTTGCGCTTACGAATGCTCAACTTGAAGACATTTTTTCTGGAGATAATCTACGCTCTTTGAAGGAACTGGGTGCCGTTTGGGCTAGTTGGACCGCGTTTCTCCCCTAGACTTTGCATATAGAAAGGAGGACGGATAGTAGCGTTCACGTGGCCTGGCAGGCAGTATCATGATAGAGCGTGTATTGGTGATTGGCACCGCTCAGCACGTGGATGGGGAACCACGCTATAGCAGCCAGCGTATTTAAGCTCTCCTTCTATGTTTCAGCTTTTAGTATACATATACTCTACCTGTACCAGCACTAAACTTGGGTGTTCTTATATTGTCTTGAGCCCTCGCATAAAACAAAATATAGACCCACTAAAACCTATACAGTAGTAAAATCTCATGGTTTACACTGCATGAGCTCAAAGTAACACCTGAGGGACCTTCTTTCTGTTTTGGTGAAAGAGCTTACCTTTCCACCACTGCGAACTGAAAAGAAAATTTAGATATAAATTTCGAGCTTTTCTTAAAAACTGAAAAACTGTGCATCAGTCTTCAACGCTATATTAAGTCCATTTCTATATGACAATAATAAACAATCCGTAACTGCGGATCAGGTCGAAGTAAAGTGGGTTAAGTAGTCTTTCAAAGCACAATGGAGGAATGGAACACGTTGCCTTGTCAAGTCGTCTCGTGTGTGGTGTCTCTTTTGTGCTTTCGTCTTTTTGGCGCTGTACCGCCCACAATTATCTTTTGCTAACTCGCGCAGCTATCCATACTTGTCAAGTAAGAAAAGAGACTTGATGATGATGATGAATTTTTATGGCGCAGGGGCATCTGTGGCCAAACAGCGCCATGGCTCAAAGTTTTCGACTACTCACGGGGTGGGGGGAATCAACGGCTCATTTTCCAACCATTTCACACAAGATAAGCCGAAAAACAGGCCAGGGGAAAGCTTGTACCCATTGAGTCAACGGTGGGCACCCGGCGGCACCGGGGATCGAACCCCGTGCCTCCCGCATGTGGGGCGGATGCTCTACCACTCCGCCGCCACTTTTTTTTCGTTATTGCCACTTCGCCGCCGCTGCGCTGAAAGGGAAGGAATTAATAGAGCTTGATGCATTTTTCCCAGCTTCTACTCTGAGCTCAACCTTTGAATTTGGGCAAATAGTTGTAATCGTTGCCTTGCTGTTGAGCATGCCGTGTTGCAATTACATAATTATTTTTTATCTAATTGTGATTTTACGTTCTTGCTCTTCCTGCTAAGGACTGTCTTAATATTTTGTATTTGTTACAACATGACTGACAGACCTAATCAAAGATTACGGTAACCCAGGGGACGAGATCTGAACGATGCTATTTCCGCAGAGAAGAGTCATGAGTAATTCGTTAGCACACGTGCGTATTATTCAATTATATTTTATCGCATACGGGCGGGCAGTGAAACGTTTCCGTGGTCAATTTTATTTAACTTGCATATTCGAGCAAATAGCGTTTCGTTTATTGATGTAACTGTTGGTGATCATCTACAACGATATTAGTTGCATCACCAGCGCGTCCCATAAGGCTTCCCAAAACAGTAACGCCTGTTTTACCACTGCTCCGAATTTACCTACAGATAAATCCTTAAGAATACAAAGTAGGAATAACCTTCATGGTTGTTGCAGTTTGCAAACATTTCAGTGCACCTTCAGAGGTTCGAACCGCACAGCGAGGCTAAGCAGTCACCTCCAATGCGACCATCCGCCCTGTATAAGCTACCTCTGCAAACTCTGGACAGTCTGATCCGCAGCGCTTGCTTCAGGCTCTGCTGCATGAACCACGTGGGGCAGTTTAGCAGAACGTATTAATGACTCAGCTAGAAGTTTCTCCGCACTGATCTTCATTGCCGCTAAAAACTCAAGTATTGTGAAATTGAAACATAGACGCTGGATGAAGTACATGCTTTACGTGAGGAACAGGTTACTTTGCTGAAGCATGATGTCCACGTAAGCCGGAAGTAAATATGGCAGTTAGCTTGATACTCCCCTCGCAGCTAACCCCGAATCAATAGTCCATGCCGCTGCATAGCAGCCTCATTAAAGTAAGTATTGTGGGCTCTTCTATTTCAGAAAAACACAATAAAACATGGCTAACTGATAGAAGCATTATTGCGGGATCAGGTATCTCTTCGTATCTCGGGACTCTCTTTGTATGCTTGCGCAGGTGTAGTTTCACAGGGGAAAAAATATCCCATAGGTATCTGCGTTCACTTGAATTGCAGCAATAGAAAGGAGGTTTCTTATGTCTCTCAAAGCAGATTGCACCAATTATCTTTTCGGCGTATTTGCGGATGAGAATACATTTGCTTAATATCAGTTTTCCCGTACACGATACTGAAATCTGGTTGGTTCAGCTTCGCTTCTTGATCTGAACAGGGAAAAAAATTCTAGAACTTAGGTGAAGATGGATTACGTGTAGAATGTACAACTTAACGTAATACACAGTGATTAGCGCAGTTCCATTCACTGGCAGCCTTTCCATCCGGTTGTGCTTAAAATGTTTTCCTCAGTGAGCCCCGTTTCAAAAATAAAGCAGCAATAATTAATTATTCATGACTTTACCACACACTCCAGCGTTATTGTTACAACAACCAGTAACCTCTTGTTTAATATATTTCTGTGCCGAGTACTGTCTGCATCACCCATGTGTAGAGCGTTCGAGCGCTGTCCTCGCCTTAATAAACGTCCACACCTTTTTCTTAGTGTTTAAATTTGAAAGCTTACGCTTGAGTGGAAGTAGAGCGCCTGAAGCCTGTAAAAATGTGTGCACAAGATATTTCCACGCAAGCCATGAACTCCTTTCTAATGTCTCATTTGACTGCGTAGTGCAGACTGCTCAAGCGTTCTACTCAAGGGCGACGCAGACTGTAGAAACAGTTCTCTCCTTTATGCTTTAGTGAACGGATATTCATAGCCAAAAACATTTATGATCATATTTAAAAGGCGGAAGTGAACAAATGACGACACAACATAATGCACTATTCAGCCGGAGAGATGGAAAAATGTTAACGATGTTAACGATATTAGAAACAGTGCGCCGCGGGGGCTCAGTGGTTAAGGTGCTCGGCTGCTGACCCGAAAGACGCGGGTTCGATCCCGGCCGCGGCGGTCGAATTTCGATGGAGGCGAAATTCTAGAGGCCTGTGTACTGTGCGATGTCAGTGCAAGTTAATAAACCCCAGGTGGCCGAGATTTCCTGAGCCCTCCATTACGGCGTCTCTTATAGCCTGAGTTGCTTAGGGACGTTAAACTCCATTAACCAAACCAACTAAACTAAACCAATATTAGAAACTTCGTTTACATAGTCAGAGACGAGGTAGGCCTTCCGTATCGCCCATAGGCACATTCTCAGGGGTCCTACTTTGGCTCCCCGTGAACGGTGAGCGGTTTCCACGGGTATCATTGGTACGATGCTGATGAGACCGGGTGTCGTTGGTACGATACAGCTGAGACCCGATTGTAGTGACCATATTTCCTTTAAAAAATTGCCCACAAACCTTATTCTGGACGCGATTTTGCATGCGGGGACGAAATGATATTCGTCTTCCAGATTCTTTTTCTAACTAAAAACGGTGTAACCCCACGTGTATGTTGCCGATATTTTATATTTTTCCGACTCGTATTTTTGTTTACGCTCTGTAGCAAATATATATATATATATATATATATATATATGTTCTGTGAAATAATCAGTTTGAAATTAAGAAATATCTGTTATCCTGCAGTGCCACGTGTTTCTATTAGCATGGAAATTAGTTTTAAAGTATAAATAAAAATACCCTTAAGAAACACATCGATTGCAAGTAGAATACAGCTTGGTGCACTCGCCATTTGGGTCTGAGGAGGAAGAAACAAATCGGGAGTGGACTCCAGCTCCCGGAGCGGGAGCGGGAGCCCGCTCCATTCGAGGAGCAAGACAGAAAAGGTCCGCTGCCTTTTTGGCAGCGCATGCTACATCCGTTGATCTAAGGCTGCACTAATACAGCAGGAATTAAACCTGTTTCATATATGCCGTAGGCGGCAATTGAAATCAGCAGATAATGAGACATATTTGTTAAATGCAGCACAATTTAAAGCAAATGTGAATAGTTGATGTTACGCATGAATAATTTGCTTGG
Organism: Amblyomma mixtum; assembly: GCF_055824585.1. Lineage (NCBI taxonomy): Eukaryota > Metazoa > Arthropoda > Arachnida > Ixodida > Ixodidae > Amblyomma > Amblyomma mixtum. The sequence continues at coordinate 232,864,182 of NC_143013.1, forward strand.
AAAGAAGGAAGAAATTCGCAACATCCTGGTCGAGAAAGCTGCCGAATGAAATGCTGTTTGTCCGTCTCGAATTTGGTTCAAAATTTTTCAACGTGTTTACGCAAAGCGTTTCTATAGTTATCAAGCCAGGCAAAACAGCCCTTTCTAAGTCCTTTCTAAGACGTTGTGGCAGCTTTATAGTGAAGACGACTCAATGCAGAAATTGCGCTTGCTGACGCCGGAGATTGTGAATTCATTTTGATCTACACATCACTTATTTTTCTTATGTAATGCAGCCTGCAGAAAAAGTACTTCTGGCATTCTGCTGTCGGATCACCTTAACGGTATTCCCTAATGCCACTAAATCTTATATCACAGTTTTTCAGTTTAGAAATGATGCTACTATATCCTGCCGTAGGCTTGAATCGCCGGATGTCAAGAAAATAAATGTGACCATGGCAGGCGTTCGCAAAAAATGTACGGTACGTGCTTTACGAGATCTATATAGCGTGAAAGCCGCGGAGAAGTCCCCTTGCACTCAAATATGAAACCGCAGGAATACCATTGGGAAAAGCCAGTGAAAGATACTCTGCAGCTAGCGATTTAAAAAAATAACAACTATATTAACATAAATACGCTTCCAAGATGTCTACAGATATGAAATATAAAAATACAGCCTACAGTTCATTTAAAAAGTTGCGTTTGGAACCTGCAAATGTAAACAACTCACGTCAATTCAAGTGATGAAGCTTTGGGTATTAACACTAGAAAAGTTTCAACAGCTAACATCAGTTCCATGGATAAGGTTTGAGGTGTTTGGTAGACTTTATTCGAAAAAATTGTATGGATGGTCACAGAAATGAAGACAAGCTGATAAAACCACCGCAGTCTTGATGCGCATGAGAATGACAGGCATTCCAATGAAATAGGTAGATAAATTTCAGGTGTTTTTTTTTTCACAATATTCAATGCTGCCATTTGTCTATAATTTTTTATTTTTCAAAACGTCTTTATTGTCGAACCAATAGCAAGCTAAGACTCAGTCAACAGACATGTGTGAGTTTTATTGACCGCAACTAATATTAGCATATGGTGTCAGTGCGCACATGGCCATGAAATTTTTTCAGGCATTCCCTGACCACTAGACTTAGGTCAACAGAGACGCTGTGTCCACATTGGTTCATTGCCTTGTCATAGCAGAGAGCAGAGATGTTGCTTAATACTATTTTTTTTAATGCTGGTCATGAAAACGGCTATAAGCTCTCACGAACTGGTGCTCTGCTTCCCGGCTATAAAACCACTGGGAAATCGCGGTGGGTAGGCTGCATCATTTCAGGACGTATTGTCTATCGCAATATGCCACAGAGAATAAAATTCTATTGCTCAGAATCCAGGAAGTTGCCCCTTCCGTACGTTCGCCCTTTCTCGCGAAAGTTGAAGCTAAAGAATGCGTTTTTCAAGTAGCTTTCTCTGTGCTGTGATTGAGCTTTGTCACAAGCAAACATTTAGTGCACAAACCAGTGTTGGTGTCCTGACTGCATCCAACAAGTATACAGCAACTATGCGGTTCCTATCTACAGAGATGCCGATGGAAGCTAAAATCCATGTTGCTTGCATTTAAGAACTCAGCGAAAGGCCTAATAGTAATAAGAGGTTTTAATTTAAAAAAAAAAAGTAACTTTATATAGAACCTTACGCTGATAAAATCACCTGATATAACAGCCGACAATTCCCATGCAGAACATGGTCCCTATGCTATGTTCCATTTTCTCTTTTGTTCAAGTCACGTCTGCATTCCTCGGCTGTCACAACCGTAACACCATTCGTCTGAGCGAAATGACAGTAGAGCAGACACTCGAAAATTGCTTAGTAGTTTTAGTTTTTTATCTTTTGTATGTCAACTTTTTTACGACTGCCTGAAACTTTCACCTGCACTTCCGCCATGGCAAAAATACCTCTGAGCTGCCCACTTGGTAAAAAAAAAAAGTGGAAACCAATGCTTGTAAAAAGCTTCGGGATATAGGCTCTCAGTAACAGCACGTACTCCATAATAGTGTAAGCCCCCAATCGTTCAAGTTCCCCAAAATATTTTATCAGCATTTTCCGTAGAAACCGACTGATCGCTCCTTAAATCACCGTCATTTAAATAATATTTCTTTCGTAGAATGTGGCAAAGTTTTTACATCATATCTCTACTTAAAATTATTCCAACTATCATTGGAGTCTATGGCGACGTTTTTTCATCACATGTACGCAGTAAATTATTCCAAAACCTGGCGGCTAAGTCTGGGTGTAAAACGACACCTCAGCATTTTGTTACTTCAAAGCCTTGCAATAATGTTCGCTTTGTTGGTGTAGCATTCACTCTGTTTTGTTGCATGGTGATACGGCGGCGAAACTCTCGCTTTTATTCGTTTGCTTTCGAGTGCTCGCGCCTAATGTAAATTGCGGCTCTGAAGCACAATTTCGCAGACAACGTGGTTTTGATGTTGCGACTGTTGGGCTTTGCGGAGCTAGGGTTAAAACAGGCAGCCTTTCTTTTTTACTCCAACGCATGGCCCCAGTGCAAGGAGCAACCGTCATTACTACACATAAGCCTAGACGAGACTAAATGTAGAATCTGCACCAAAACACCAAAACACTTCAGAGACATCTACATTCGAGCACCGAACGCAGCATTATATGCGCGTCACCAATATGGTACTGGCCACACTGTCACATCTAAGGAACTTTATAGAATACTACGCACCTCACTTCTCAAAATAACCAAACCAATCTGAACCGCTACCAATTGGGCTGTCCCTCCCCAAGCTAACTATCCGCAATAGTACTTGTTTAGTCGTGCCACGCCCCTGTTTATTGCGCTGCTAATATATTTATTGGAAACAGCCGGGATTTGCGAAAGTGCAGGCATGAACTTTCTCCTTAGTTGTTTAAAATCCCGTAGCTGACTCTGCGAGGATGTAACTTACAATTATTTTGAAACTATACCAGCTGTCTGAAAAAAATATTGTTGTGAATCTCCCCAAAAATGTACATATGTGCGCAAATATGGGCAGGTTTAATATATTTGTTTCAACTGCTGTGCCCCCCGTTAAAACCTAAGAGCAGGCCGCCGCGGTGGCTCAGTGGTTATGGTGCTCGGCTGCTGACCCGAAAGACGCGGGTTCGATGCCGGCCGCGGCGGTTGAATTTCTTTGGTGGAGAAATTAAGAGGCCCGTGTACTGTGCGATGTCAGTGCACGTTAAAGAATCCCGGGTGGTCGAAATTTCCGGAGCCCTCCACTACGGCGTCTCTCATAGCCTTAGTCGCTTTGGGACGTTAAACGCCATGAACCAAACCTAAGAGCAGCGAAACTGTTTTTTTTTGTTTCTTCGAGCACTATTTCAGTTTGCGATGTAAACTGGTTAATATTTTCGATCTGATTGGCTCCCAAACTTTGTTGTTACGTAGATGTAATCAGCCATAATAAAACTGCTCGAAGACAGGACGACAAGAAGAGGCACGAAAAGGAACACAGAAAGCGCAGACTTTCAGCTAGTTTTATTGCGTGAAAGATGAGGACTTATATTTGTCTTTAAAATGACAAAAAATAACAAAGAAACCCAAATGAACTGAGCACGAGGCAGCGACATACAACAATACAAGACAGTTAAAATGCCATGTGTGCATTAAGCCCAATAGATAGTCCAGAAGTGCTCATCCAGGAATTCAATCTATTTCCTCGATGAAGACAAAGAGGGCGTGCTGAGGCAATTTTCACCCCTTTCGGCTATGTAGAAAGCCTCGATCACTTCTCTCTCCGTTTTTGTTTTTGCCTTCATTAGGAATTTTGTCATTTCCAGAAAAGACGCACAGCTATTGCTTTCGTAGCTTTTGGAGCGTAGGTTTAGTAGTGTTAAGTGTCATCTGCCAGTTAGTGCACCATTTTTCTATACAATATAAGGCGTTGTTAAGAGCTTCATGATCCTCTATTGTATTAATTGCGCGATAAATTACACAGCCATCGGCGAACAGTCGTATATTAACGTTGAGATTAGTCGCCAGACCGTTTATGAAAATCAAGAACAGAACAGATGCCAAGACACAACCCTGGGGTACACCAGACACAACATTTACTATGTGGGAGGATTCGTGATTAATTTGTACAAATTGTGTTCTGCCTGATAAGTAGTTGCCAATACAATTAACTATAGGACCAGGACCTAGAGTTGATTATAGTTTATTAATTAGTTTAATGTGTGTAACCCGATCAAATCCCTTCGAAAAATCTAGTAGTATTAGATCGGTTTGCTTTTGTCTGTCTATGCTGTGGGATAAGTTGTGGACTGATTCTAATAACTGTGTTACTGTCGAAAGGCCTTGGCGGAAGCCGTGCTAAAATGGGGAGAGTATGGTTTCATTTTCAAGGAAGACGGTTATGTGTTTTAGTATGATGTGTTCGAGTACTTTAGACACTGCACAGGTGACAGAGATGGGTCTGTAATTAGTAACATCTGCCCTGTTTCCTGATTTGTGTATCGGAATAATTTTGACTGTTTTCCATTCCGTAGAAGGGTACACGTTGAGAACGATTTATTAAAAAGTAAGCAAATATACTTAGCCATTCATTCGGAGTATCTTTTTAGAAAGGAATTTGGTATGTTGTCTGGTCCTGGTCCCTTCTTTGTGTCCAGATTTAATAACAGGTTAAGTACCCCAGTCTCAGTTACAGTTAATGATTCAATGTGTTTCGTTGTTCGTAAGCTCTGATGAGGGACTATAGCATTATCGTTAGAAAAAACTGACGCGAAGTAATCATTCAGTTCGCTGGCTATCTCAAGACTTTCTTGTTTTGAGGCTGGGTTTTCACTTTGTCTTTTAGGATTAAGGTAGCTCCGTGTTATTAAAGTCATGCCATTTAGAAGCCTTTATTCGGTGTTTCATGCTTTGTATTGCAAGGTTAAGATTGGTCCTTGCTTTCATGCAAGGGTTCACCTTGAGAGCTTTTTTGCGGCGATTAACTTTGCGCTTAGCATGTATTACTTCGCGGCTGATCGAGGGGCTACGTGTTTCTATTTGCTTCCTTCTACGTGGGACGAAATTATGAATACAATATGAGTCAGTCATTTTAAAGCTCTACAACAAGGATTCAATGTCAGAAGAAGCATCGCTTGCAAGTTCTTTGTGTGTGTCCGAACTCGAAGAAAAGATTATCTAGAATACTATCATCGTCAGCTGTAGTGAAATCATGAACAAAAGTTTGCGTTCGTGGCGAATAAAGCGTGCTACTGATAGGGACAATGCATAAGATTAGTTTGTGATCGGAGATTCCGTCTAGTATTTCAGTTTTAGTTTTATGGAGTGGAACGTGGTGACTTAGAAATACTAGATCAAGCGTGAGGATGAGAAGTAACACATGCAAACAACGCTTAGGTTGGAACTGGCAAGACATAGACTGCGAATAGAGAAAATGTGTCATGGCTTACTAACCTGCAAAAGCAGCAAAAACAGCGGGAACGGCATCGCCCCTGCAATGACGGCTCCACGTTCCAAGGAAATGCCGTTCCAGCTTCAAGGAAATATCAAAATTCCTGTCTGTTTTCCTTTCAGTTTCCGTTGGTGAAATGGTACGCTCTTTAACCAAAATTGAAAGAAGGTCCGCCGCGTGTTACTTTGGAAGCATACTAGATAAGGCGTGGGGTTTCACCTCTGTATAGGCTGTAGTGCGTTTATAATTTGCTTGATGCGAGGCTCCAAGACCATTTAAGAATACTCATGTTTAGTTCTAGAATGCCATTGTATGCAAACTACTCAAATATAGAAGAAAGTTTAAAAACGCTGGCCCTTAAATCGAGGGTCCTCATCTACGTGCTGTGTGACGGCGTTGGAGCTAGGCAAGAGCATCCGCGTCACCACCGCATGCTCGCAGCCTTTGGCTGGGGTTAGCTTTGTCGGAGTCAGATGAGGCGCGAGGTCACAACAGGACGGCGCAAAGAGTCTTTAAAGGCCACTGATGAATGCATCCCCCAACAACTCGGTAGCGTGGCTTACCACGCGCATGCGCAATAGCGATTCCCGCAGTTATTATAGAGGCGCAAGTGCCGATGTGACACATCTGTCGCTATGCGCGGATACTAACGAATGGCGCTGACGAGGTGCGCTATGCGCGGAGTGCCATGCTCTGACGCCAGAGCATCAAGCATGTAACGGGTCTGGTCTGGCATAGGATACAGGCGGGGCATTGCCCGCCACAATCGTTATCAAGTCCGTTCCCACTCGTTTCTCATAAAAAAAAGCAGTCGAGTTCCATGCAAATCGCAAAAATCAGCGTTATACCGTAAAGCGTGGTTATAGCACTCAAACGAAATGTTCCGGACCAGCTTGTTAGCAGTGTGGGAGACAACGAGTGTAGCTAACTGCAGTGTTATCCTCATTTGTAAGTTTATTTTTAATGCGAAGCGGCAGTAGCTTTTTGGTAGGGGAAATTTATCGGCAGTGTGACTGTAGCAGGGCAGCTTCTAGTTATTGCAGAGCCAAGCTGTTCATTACCTAAATTCTACAAGAGGATGTGATGGATGGGTGAGTGAAAATTGACGAACACTTCGTTTCTTGTTAACTTTGAAGGGAGCTGCTTCTTGGCATTAACTAGCGCATTCCGTTCGCTGCCCCATGAGTGTAGTTTTTGGTGATTATATTTTATCCAAACTTATTCTCTGAGGCTATTCATTTCGTTGAACTAAGTGCAATAATCAGCAAAGCACGTGTTTTCAACTAGTTCACCGGATAAACGCGAACAACGTGCCAGTACACATCCATGTGGAATGCCTTAATGAACTGGAAGTTGCCTTGATGGTAACCATCAACGTTAGTATATGATGACATCCGCAGTAAGGCATGAAGCTCGGCTAGTTGGTTCTTGGAATCAGTTATAATAAAACTGCGCGAAGAAGACAGGACAAAGAGAAGAGGCACGAACAGGAATGCACAACGCGCAGACTTCCAAATAGTTTTATTGCGTGAAAGAAAGGGACTTATAAGTGTCTTTACCATGACAAAAGACAATAAACAAACCCACATGAACTGAGCACGAGGCAGCGACACAGAATAATACAAAATAGTAACAATGCCACGTTACGATAGATAGCACGGACGTGCCCATGCAGGAATTCGATCTGTTTCCTCGATAAAGACAAATAGAGCGTGCTGACACAATTTTCACCCCTTTTGGCTATGTAGAAAGCCTCGATCCATTCCCTCTCCGTTTTTCTTTGTGCCTTCGATAAGAGTTTTGTCCTTTCCAGAAAAGGCGTTCAGCTGTTGTTTTCGCACATTTTGCAGTGCCCACCGGCACGGGCAGTAAGCTTCCCCTACGCTCCAAAAGCTACGAAAGCAATAGCTGTGCGTCTTTTCTGGAAATGACAAAATTCCTAATGAAGGCAAAAACAAAAACGGAGAGAGAAGTGATCGAGGCTTTCTACATAGCCGAAAGGGGTGAAAATTGCCTCAGCAAGCCCTCTTTGTCTTCATCGAGGAAATAGATTGAATTCCTGGATGAGCACTTCTGGACTATCTATTGGGCTTAATGCACACATGGCATTTTAACTGTCTTGTATTGTTGTATGTCGCTGCCTCGTGCTC